>NC_143397.1:45056876-45359906 GCF_052110815.1 Crocodylus siamensis | reverse complement strand
CTATTTCAATGTTTTATTGCCCTCATAGAAGGAAAATCCTCTGTAATATCTAATCTAAATTTCTCTCGCTGCAATTTAAATGATAATCACATACTACAGTGATGAGGGCTATGCAAGTAGATATAGACAATAGATGGCAGAGCAGGTGCTAATTCTACACTCTGGGACTAGAACAGTTCTTTAAATTCAACTAAACTGTGAGTTTTTTTATGTATTAATTATTCAAAGGTCCTAAATGCATATGACTTAACCTTTTGCATATCAAAGCCTTGTAAAATGAATTCAACTTGTTCCTACCTGGTCATCGAGCACTGTTAAATTATAAATTAGCACTGCTTTCCCAGGAGGAAATGTGATATTGCCCTTAGCTGGACTCAAGTCCTCTTCAGCTGGGTTTGGACCATTTCCTATCTGCAAAGAATTAATTTTTGTGATCAGTGATTATGTAGTACATATTCAAGGCTTGTAAATAACTGCAGGTTACCAGGAATAGAAATATAATATGGTTAGGTAATTGTCCAAATAAA
Organism: Crocodylus siamensis; assembly: GCF_052110815.1. Lineage (NCBI taxonomy): Eukaryota > Metazoa > Chordata > Crocodylia > Crocodylidae > Crocodylus > Crocodylus siamensis. The sequence continues at coordinate 45,359,379 of NC_143397.1, read as the reverse complement.
CCATGTGGCATACAGAAAGCTTCTGTGAATAACAGCGGTTTCCTCTCAGACCCCTTCATACCCATTTTGGCAAAGAAAACTTTGATTTCAGAAGCTATGTTGCCAGGTGTGTAACAAGATGGTTACTGGGGGAAATCTGCTTACTTTGGATGGCTAATGAAACTCAATGTAATCAGGAAGAGGAGATGTATGTATGGGCAAATAAGTGGAAGCCATGTACTTCAAGATAGGTCCGGGAAGGCTCATTTGTTTGTGCTAATGTATAGCTATTACTTTTAAATAACTAAGAGAATATTGACTATAAAGCATTACATTGAATTAGTTACATAGGATTAAGTTCTGAGAAGGAATTCTAGCAGGAATTGATTGTGGCATTTTACTTGTGACAGGTTACTTTTATTCAATTATTGTAAATTTGCAAATAAAAGCTAAACAAATTACAAGCTGCTTAAGGGTGACACAAGAATTTTTACATACAGAATGCAGTGGCTTATATCTCAATAGATACAAATGCTATATGCACTAAGACAGAATTGATTGGTTCTGCAGCAGGAAGTTTATATTTAGCATCAAATAAACTTATGATAATTTATTGCACACTTGTTTCTCTCTCAATAGATGCATATACTAGATACTGTGAGACAGCTGACTGATTCTACAGAGGAAAAAAATTGACTTTAAAACAAACTGGCATGCAGTAAATTGCACATGTACTGTCTTTGCATATTAAATATAGCATACAAAATAATATTAGCTCTTTTATTATCTGATCTTTATATTTCAGCGGGTACCAGATCAGACTGTTGATGATTACTCTTTCCCAACAGTGAGAAAAAATCAACTTGAGATAAGATGTATGAGAGAATTCTGCTTCATCTGAGTACAGAAATAAAACTGCAAATATGTAATTGAATCTGAGCTAGATAAGAAAAAATATCAAATAAGAAATGCAGTATTTGTATCGCATTCAAATCAAACGTGATACAGTATGGTCTAGATTTTCTTAAAAGTTATCAATTATTTTGAGTGGCTCATTTTTCGAGAAAGCAGCACAGAAATGATATCAGACTTCCATAAAATGCTAAGTCAGTATATTATAACATTCAAAACTTAAAGCAAATGTCAAAGTTTTGGCATAATGTTTATATGTCAGTATCAATTTAAAACCTTTTTGTCCCTCTTTCAAAGAAGCACACCCTCTTGTTTTTTTTTTAACCTTCTTGAAATGCTTAGTATCTGTTGCTCCGTGGTATATTTTCCAGCGATTCAAACTAAAATAATCTTTAGTATGTCCCTAACCTTTTCAATTAGAAACTTCTCATTAACAATACAGTATAACTATTGACCAAGATAAAACATACACATTATCAAGAATCTCTGCTCTTTTCTAGGATCTCCCAACAATTGCTTCTCAAAATATAACTGGCTTGTCTAACGGCAGCATTTTTCATGGGATGAATAATGGGTTTCTGTTTTATAGAAGAGATTTAACAAAAAAACTTAGACATCAGTAGTTAGCTCTTTCTATACTTTCATTTCCATTTAGCAGATCTATGATTCTACCCTTCAATCCCAAGAAAACAAGTTGAGGTGTGAAATTGTTTCAGTAAACTTACCTCAAAAGTCACAGTCACAGTCCCATAGGTTCCCTTCTCCCTAATTAGAGTGAGAGGCACAGATTCATTTCTACCCCTAGGCTCATTCACTGTGATTAAGGCAGACTAATGAGGAAGAGAAAGGACAGGCAATCAGGCACTGATCAAATATCTCAGCAGAGTGAAAAAACTGTTACCATAGAAATACCAAACTCCCACAGACAAGTTAATCCAAATCTGTAAACTTGTCGACTGATGGTATTATATTTCCTAGCAACCAATTAGTTCAGCTAATAAAAAGCTTGAAAGACTTCAGATTAAAATATTAGCAGTGGTTACTTGAGTGCTTTTTTGTTACAAACAAACATGACTAATATACACAAACCTACTAGCTTTTTATCATTAATATTTATAGAAGTTCCTAAACCAATTTAAAACAGTTTTTCCCTATTGTAAAATAATTTACTAGGCTGTTAGATGCAAATAGATTTTAAGAATTGCAGGATAATAATTGAGACCAAGGATGGCCAAAGGGTAAGGTCGTAGCAGGTATGCACAGGTGAACAGGGATGAAGCACCAACACCCTGAGCCACTGCCCCCCATGGAGCAGGACCTGAGGGGGAAGGGAGAGGGAAAGGGAGGTCAGCATCACACCCTGCAGGCCAAACAGGTGTCCCCCAGACAGCCAGACACCTGGGGGGGGGGACCGGGGGGGCATGCAGCAGCCACTGCCACCACCCACCACCCCGCGCTGCCACCACTCCCCATCCGGCCATGCGCCACCCCCCACCCTCCGTATCTGGCCACTGGAGGTACACTTTTTTTAATAAGTTTTAAAACCCTGATTTAGGCCACTGTAATTGGTCATCTAATTGTATTTTTTTTATTAAAGTGATTTTAAAAACTAACCTTAGCTATAAAGATAGTTTATAAATACTTTAATTATTGCTCAATCAATGAAATTTAATTCATCCAGAAAGCAAGCAAGTCTGACTGAATGGTGTTTTCTGACTCCTAACATTTTAAGATACTTGTGATATGTTGCAAAAAATGTAACCACAAATGTAACACAATGGTGTTGTGGAATGAATAGTTCAGTCTCATCTACCTCCAAAAATTAGCTGAGCTCTCTTAGCACAGTGGGGAGAAGGCACACAGGGCAAGTTTAACAAGTGGTAGAGCAGCCCCAGAAAGCTACCAGGAATTCTGACTCAACTAGAAATTTTGCAGGGCAACATGTGGGAATCAGAGGGTGCGTATGTTATCTAAAACACTGCAAAGGTCATTCACGAGCACTTTATTGCAAAAGTACTGTATTTACTCGAATCTATGATGACCGAATTTAAGACGAGCCCCCAATAATTAGATTCTATACATGGAAAAATGTATATGTTTGCTCTGATTTTCCACATATGGAACCTAATTATTGGAAGTCCTTTAATTCATCTCTCCCATCTCTGCAAGGAAGCACGTGGTGTGGAAAAGCTAAGCAGCTTGTGGCAACCCTGCGTATATCTCCCCCTCCCCAGCCTTAGGCACTCCCTTCCCTCTTCCTCCTTCTGTCCTTCCCCCCAGCCTCTGCTTTCCCCCTCCCTCTCCAACCTCTTCTTCCCTCCTTCCCCTTGCTCTGGGCCAGTAGGCTTCATCCCCATTCTAGCCTGGAGCACTGAGTACAGCCCCAACCCCACCCCTGCAGCAGCTGTGTAGGATGTGCATCACTGCTACAGGGCTGGGCTGGGGCTGTGCTCCATGTCCGGGTCTTCAGTATGCACAAAGAAAAGGTAAGAAGGGAGGACAGAGGCAGGCAGGGAAGCAGGGGCTGAGCAAGAGGGGAGATGGGAAGGAAATGGGAAGGTGCAGAGACAGTAGCTGCAGGAATGGTCCCAATCCTAGGTAGGGGCTGGAGTCTGAGCCACAGCAGGCACCTACCTCCCCCCCACCCTCATACTCAATTCTAAGATGAAGGGCTTCCCACCCATGTTAAATAGGAAAAATACCCTCATCTTATAAATCAAATAAATACAGTATATGCAATCCATAATAGGTTGGTACTTCTCTGAGATTCTGAGGTCTAAGTACACAAATACTTGGGACAAACAGGTGAGGATTACTGTATTTGTAGATATCGATAGTATTCCTTGGCCAACTGCACTGATTGTATGAATAAGTGTATCTTCTTTTAAAGTCAGAGTACTCTTCCCTTAAATTTCACTAACAGTGAATTTGGATCTCAAAATGGACATAACTATACTCCAAGTCCTGTTAATTGCTTTGGAGAAGACAAGATCCTGTGCCATAATCTCTGAAGTTAATGGGTGTGTATATGGGTGCGTACAGGAACTCACCACACCCAGTCTAAATTCTCGGAGTTTACATTAAACTGTGTGAATGCACTCATTCTCTGTTCCCACAACCCACAAGGTGAAACTGGTATAAATAACCTAGGGAAAGGGGAGGAGTGGGATGAATCTGGGGGGATGGAGATGCTAGTGGGTCCACAGAGGGGTTGCTGGGTCTGTGGGGGGGCAGGGAGGGGGAGAGGGTGGAAATCAGGAAATTAAAAATAGCCCGATCAGAGTTAAGGGGGTAGGATCTCAAAACTATTTTTGTGCCCCTACTCAGGTGAACTAACTTAGATCAGGTGCACCATTTCAGGGGTGATTTAAACTCTATACACACCTGTACCATTGTGCATTTCAATATACCTAACTCTGGTTAGTTTGATCTAAAGGTAAGGCCTGTACTTACCTTAGTGTGAACTTTGTCATTGGTGGGAGCAGAATTAGTTCCTGAGCTACCTTTACATAGACTGAAGCCTCCCATCTCACTTGCAAAACAGTGGGAGCTCTATAACTTGCAATAAAAGTAATTCTGCTATAGGTACTATTCTACATTTTTGGAATATTTTGTGTCAAGTTCTTGTCTTACATCACCCTGGACTGCAAGCATGCTGTACTTTTAGGAGGAGTGCCATAGAATATCACATAGGCTCTCTGAATAGGACCTATAGAGAGCATGCCTAAAAGCATGCGATGGCATTAGAGAGAGGCAAGGGCCTTTGAGGGTGGTATCTTCCTTTATGTTATGGACCATCACATCTACAGCATCACTCCAACACTACCAATACCATTGAAGTCCTATATATTTACGAATTCTGGTTACATATTTAGGGAGAGACTTTCAAAGACACAAATGGCATTTAGGTACCCAAATGAAAAATTGCACTGGAATCAAACACAGAGCTATGTACTATGGGGTTTGATAATCTTCCCTCTATAAATGACAAAAGATTAGAACATAAAAACATACCATATTGAAAGAAATAATTCCAAAGGCATTGTCATTTGATAAGATTGTTACAGTGACAGATCTGGGGTATCCAAGCTTTAACTTTGAAGCCGGTTTCTAAAATTAACAAACACATATGGTAAGTGAACCAGGCAAGCAATGGTAAAGTGAAGTTTAGTGAAACTAAGACCTTGTTTTTTTTAAGTAAACACATTTTTATTCAAACTGTAAAATAATCCATTTTTGGCTTTATGTTCCAAGGAAAAGGTATTCAAATCAATGGAACGCACCCAAATCGCTCTTACTCTTCATGGAAACATCTTCTATAGAGTCTCAATCTGATTAAACAAAGTGCTTGAAAAACACATTGAACATCATTAATCATAGTTTGACAATCTATTAATGACACCACCATAGCAATAAGGAATGTGGTATGAAGCACGCAGCTCTGCTAGAAACTAAAAGGTCTTTCATTTTTATATTTGGGATATTTAGAATGATAGTTGGAGCTGAAACTTTGGAACCAAATTTCAAAAATCTTGCAGTTCATGGGACAAGCAAACTATTTATACAAGTATAAAAACACATGTAAGTTTAATATGTTAAAGTCATAAACTTAAATCTAATGATAGGAGAAAAGGGGAAGGAAGATGGGGAAAATGAGTGTTTCTATTTACCACCAATCTATTGTGAAATTATGAAACTCAGGGGTAAGATGAGGATACCTTTTTACTGAAGACTTCCAACTTAACCACAGATTGCTAACTCTGATTGCCTTCTTTACCAGTATGTTCAAAGAATCATTTTTCCAAAGAAGTCTCCCATTTCCTCTGCTTCTAAAGCATTGAGGAATATCATGTTTCTCCACTATTTTTCAGGCAATTGCTTGAGACCTTGCCTCTCTGGGCAAGGAAGAAAGGCCAGAATCTTCAGAAACTGACAACTCTGCCTCCTAATGAACCAGAAACACTGTTGAACTTGCATAGCTGAATGCATCATCTCTGCAAAAGACAGTGTCAACATGGCAGATTGCAGTGTAGTCTTTCCCCCCAGGCAAGGTAATTGAACAACTTTCTGCACTGACCCGATAAACTAAAATGCTAAGCCACCAGGTTGGCTGCTTTCAAAACTTTAAGCTTTAACTAGAAAGATCCGAAGTCACTACTAATGTGAGTGTGCTTCCCAGAAACTTGTAGAGCTACATTTGCTTATTCCAGTTGCAATTTCATCCCAGTTTTTACTACTGGTGAAGAAATGTACCCCATTGTTTTTAAATTCCTATAAATTGAAAAATTAGAGCTTACCTGTAACGTCAAGTAAAATATAAATGTCTCATCAGCCTCTGGCAGGTCATCATCACAGACTGATATATACACGGTTCTATTTGTTTCTGTATCAGGTATATATGCTGCTGCGTAAGTATCAAAAAAATCACCTGTGTCTTCTCCGTCAAGCTAGAATAAAAACCACACAAAAAAAACTTTGTATCTCTTTTCCTCCTCCTTGCTTTGATTTTCTTCTGACTTTGTTTCGTGTATTATATATGATGCTTTCATTATATTATTCCTCCCTCAAATAATTACTGGATAGATGCCACAGATCAACAATGGGGTAACCAATTTTCACTACCTCTTCTGAGATACCAGGTATCATTTCATTCCAGGGCCTTCATCCATTCCAGCAGGTGACTATCTGGTGCACAGAGAGTCTGCCGTATTTTTAAATGGGAACTAGCATACCACATGGTGACCCAATGTCTGCATTATGCTTATAAGTGCAGAACTAGCCCTTCTAACTCTACCTCTGTCCCAACTGTACAGTTAATCTAATAAAAGATAGTCCCCTAAGAAATCCTTACTTCTTCCTTGCCTTTTCCAGAATTTTTGTATGTTTATAACAGACAACATTCTCAAATTTGATTGCCTAACATAAATTGTCAAAAAGGGCTGAATGTTTTCAGTTCCCACTTAAAATTTCAGCTAGAACATTTTTGCAGTTATCTAAACCAATACTAGATAGTTCCAAAACCCCCAATATTGGGCAAGTTATTCACATCTTCCTATAAGACTTGTGTCAGAAATATGAAACATTTTTGAACATCAAGACCTATTTTTGTTGCTTTTTTTTAAGCCACTTTATAGACATTTTCAGATTTTCCAAAAGTTCACAAACTGTTTGCATTTTCCATATGATCCACAATGTACTACTTACATCCATTACAATACTCTTCTTGATTCTTAATGCATATTTAAGCTTAGCCACAAATATGCATTTTCATATCACAATCCTTGCACATGCCAAATTAAGCCCATTAACCACTTTTGACATTCTTACAGTAGTTATTCCTTCTCTTCAACATCTTACCTTAAATGCAGCAGTCAAAACAAAGCAATTATGTAGTATTTGCCAATATGCAAAACTGTTTTAATTTTCTATCGCTTCATTTTCTGTTTATACGCCTAACTGTTTTCCATTTGTTTTCACCATGGGAATGAGGCAGTAATGGCAAGAAAAACATTTATCTAATTGACTGGGAATGATAGGGTTTTCACCAAACTTTTCCTCCTTTAATTTCCATTTTATCTTCTCTACAGAACAAAACCCACTGAAAAAAGTTCTGGATGCCAGATTACAATCTCTTCTCTGTAACCACAATGTTGTTTTTCAGATCAACCAAAATAGGTATAAAAACTAACAATAACAATCTTAAAGTATAACCTTTATGGGAAACAATGTGAAAATATCCATAATAAAAAAACCTTTCCATTTTGTACCAATCAAGTACCAGTTCCAAGGATAATCATGCCAGGTTTTATACCCAGTTACTAACCAAACACAATAATTTCTAACCCTTCCAAATGGTGTGCCCTTGCTGCCATATGAGTACTAGATAATACCATATTTTGTGATAACATGATCAAAAAATAGGACTTCTCTCTGCATCCACAGCTTACAGCAACTCAAAAGAAAGATAGCAGACTATAATCACTGCACACATTTTCCCTTGCACGGTTCCAATTCTGCATTCTTACTCATATTGAGTAGAACCTTATTCCACAAGACTATGCACAAAATATTGTACTCCTAAATGTGAGTAAGGAAAGTAGAGTCAAGGCCATGGTTACCAATAGCTAAAACAATTAAGAAAATGATGTGGACCTAAGCTTAATTTTTCAGAGTTTACTGTCATGGCACCTAAATAGCAGGGGTCTTATAAAATTAGGTATTCCACTTGCCTTTAAAAAAAGGATACAAATCCCTTCTCTGTTTCCTTATCTGTCATTTTTTTGAAGTAACATTGTCACCTGCTCCAAAATAATAAATTCATGGAACAGACACAGTTGTTCTCTCTCTGCCTGTAAAAGCTATGAATGGAAGAATACATCTTTTATCCATCTGCACTTCAAGAGTAAAAACAGCTAGAAACCATATTATACACTCTCTGGAGAAGCAGCTGGTTCATCAAGTCATTAGTAGCCTGGAAATATCTCTCTACATTGACACAGCCAATAGAAATTTACCCATCTATAGGAACTAAGGATTTCTAGCTCGGGAGTTCCTTGTTCCAATTTGTCCCAAGTATCATCTGTACACCTCATTCTTTGGCTTGGTATAACAAGGAAACACACCAACACAATTCAAGGATCATGAAGACAGTGATATTTCACGAGAGTGAAACTTGTAGAGTTTCTTACCGATACAATTGCTGTGATGTTGGCTGGCTCTCCTGTCCTCTCAATAACCAGACGTATAACTGTTGTACTGGTTTCATTAACTACAAATTCCGTTTGCCCACCAAACCTTACTTCTGTTTCTCCCGATGTAAAACTGATGAGTGATGCTAAAAGAAGATTTACTAATAAAGAAGCAGAGGGCATCCCTACAAAAAAAAAAAAAAAAAAAAGTTTAAGAATGACAGAAGTTAATGTGTTTAAAATAAAGGGAACACCTTCTATTGAATATTGATTTGAGGAAACATCTCATATTCTGCTCAATGCTTTTTTGGTATAATTTCATATAATATATTTTTACTTTGCTGGATGAAAATTTATATGACTCGTAAAGACTATATTTTCCAGAAGCCTCATATAATTCCTGAATAAAAAAGTTTCTGTACAGGCTTAACGCTGTTTCGCTTAGCACTGTTTTGTTATATCACTCATTTTTAATTGATACTTGATTTCACTTAGCGCTCAGCAAGTTTCGTTATAACTCTTACGGTTGCTGCCTTGGGGCATTAAAACACCTGCAGTCACCATCTTGGGTCATCAAAACCTTTCAGTTTCGCTTAAAGTTCGTTTCACTTAAAGCTCAGTTTTTCAGAAACCAATTAAGAGCGCTAAGCGAGGAGTGCCTGTACTCATATTGAAGCTGTCCATTGAGTGCTCAATTCTGACCAGTTACTGACAGCTGTTTGAGTCAGTTCTGAAGTACATTCATTTGTGCCTGAGTAAGGAATGATTAGGGACCACAGGACCAAGTCCAGAACAGTTAGAAGCTTTAAGTCTGTGCAAACTGGATGATCATTTTCTTCAACTGGTATAGACTTAATAAGTGTCTAACAGTTTAGGCATACAGGTAATGCTGTTTGCTGAAAGATGAGGGTAAAGTTTTAAAGTACAGTCAAACATTTAATATACGTACATATAATTGCAAACTTATCACGGTTGCTAACAGTTCCACATGCTGCTCTACGTGTCCTACTTTTCCTATCAAGCAGTGCAGCTACATCCACACACACTACAGAAGGCAGGCTAATTTAATGCTGGTAAGTGTTACAATTAGCCTGCCTTCAGCGCCATGCACATGCAATTACACCCCTTCCTGTCAGGGAGCAGCACACACAGAACAATGTGACATATCTGAAGGCATTGCTCCAAGCATGTCAAGTGTTTGGTCTAGATATACCCTAAGGCAGGAGTGTCAAATGCACCCCAATCCCCAGGCTGGATAGACCACAGTGTTAGAAATATTATTAAAATAGAAATATTATTAGAAATGCATAATGAACAGAGTGTTGTTAAAGCTACGCAGTTTGTATCTTGTACCTGATAAGCAGAAACACCACCAAGGACATCTCGCTAATTTACTACCTCTTTGTAATACTAAATCACACATACCTTCAAACTCCTCTGCCTCTACTCTTGTCAACTACAAAGGCTATGATTTAATTGGCTGTGTCCTTGAGACAGAGAGAAAGTTTGAGCTTTTGGTAACCTAAAGAGCTTTCTAAGCATGCGTAATCAGCTAATGCATATAAGCCTATCCGCCCCGCATACTTAAGTAGTTAATTATAATGCACATGCGACAGATGACGTGACGTCATTTCATATATGTTTGTATGAACCAGAAATGAGTTGTAAGAGTTCCTGCTTTTGCACACGTGCCCAGGAGAGAGGGGATAAAAGCCTGCTGAGAAGTTTTCCCCGCGGGCAGAGTGTGGTCTTTTGTCTTCGCTCTGACCCTATTTGCAAATATACCTTTTGTGTTGCTAATAGAGTGTGTCTGGGAGTTCTTCGCCTCCCGAGAAATGAACCGCAGCAATTTCTGCAACAACAGGACTCCCCAGGTCAAATGTGTGGGGGCCAGTGGTGCGGGACAGGCAGTGGCTGCAGTAAGAAGTGGTAGATGGCAGACTGGAAGTGATGCAAGCAGCAGTGGCAGCAGGGCAAGTGGCCATGGAATAAGTACACACCCCCACCACTGATGGCGATGACCAATGAAGCACCAGAAAAGCCCTGCTTAATGTCAGCCCCACCCCGCAAATTCCCTGGCCCAGAAGTAGCCACAAGGACAAGATGGAGTGGCTCAAGTGTCAGGCCACAATCTTGAACCTGGGATCTTCCCCGACTGGTCATTCGCCCCAATCTGCCACCTCCCCAGCAGACCACTTGGGCTGGACAAAGGGAACTGAAAAACTGCATCTTGGCCGAGTCATCTACTCACCCTCTGCAACTGGAAGACCCACCCAGGATCAGCTGACCCTTTGCTCCCTCCAACCCAGAAGAGGAAGTATCTGGGCATCAGGGCTTAACATTTACTTAAACTACCTCGCTGTTTCATTGCTTGGTACTCTACTGGATCTCCACCTGCTCTCTCAACTACCAAACCAGGCTTGCCCGCAGACTCTGCACTCTGTCTAACCCTTCAGCTTCTCAACTTAGCCTCTCCCTCAACCTGATTCCTGGCTTGCTGTCCCAGTTAGGCAGCCTCACTTGCCCTCTGATTCTGCACTCTCCCAGACTCTCTAGGTTTCTGATTTGGCTTCTCAGACTCACCTCCTGACTTCTCGCATCCTTGCACTTAGATTCTACATGCTTCTCCCAACCCTGGGTAGCCACTCAAATCCCAAGCGATTCCTAGACCTGGCCACCCATGCCATCCCAGCATGATACAGATCCAGTCCATGGGCCATATGTTTGACACTCTTGCCCTAAGCCATCTTTCTGTGTATATATTTGATCTAAATTCTTATTTCTGTTTCCCTCATATTCTCTCTCATATTCCTTTGCTTCTGTTACACAGAACAGTGGCATTCTGCTTTAGTGATAGCATAACATCTTCAAAGCTTGAACTCTCCCTTAGTTTGGATATGTACAGTGCCTGGCTCCTTTTTCTCCAATGATAAGGCAACCACAGAGCTGGATTTATATTTGCCTTTTTATGGACAGTGATGTGATGAACATCCTCAAGTTTCAGTGAATTCAACAGACACTGAGATTGTGGGAACTGTACCTTAAAGAATCTGTGGCATGAACTGATCAGAACTGGATATCATTTAATGCATTGATTTATGATACACAATCCTGATCCGTTAGAACTCAGCAGCTAAATGAAGTAGACGTTTATCAGACAGTCTGGCTCCAAGTGGTCACTGAACTACACAAGTCACCGCAAGTAGAACAAAATAAGTGATCTGCTCTGCCTAGAAGCACAAATCATATTGCAGGGATGGTCTATAATGGAGATAATTTTCCTCAGATAAAGTTTCTTTGGCTGATGGAAGCAATATTATAATTTATAATTTTGTTTCAAATTTCTCTCCATAGCATGCCAAAATTTTTTGTGAAATGACAATGAGTATTAATAAAACCTCATTTTTCATAAAAGTAGGATATGTGAGCTATTGTTCAGCAAATATAAAAAATGGTCATTAGAGGCACCATGATGAGCTCTCAAATGTATTCCACAAATATATTTGTGATCTTAACCTTCCCCAGATGTTCTGGTAAACTTTGGTAAAAATGGTCACTGACAAAGAAAATGTTTATGTACATTGAAATAACACTTGTGAAAAATGTTACATTTGCAATCAGGGTATACTCATAGACTGATGGCTATTCTAATAGTAATGTTCATCCAGTAAGGTGAAAGGAACATACCCTGACCCTCATCTGGCACTAACCTCCTATAAGCAAGTCTTTTCTCCCAGGAAAGCCCAGCGATGCAGGGCCTTGCCCATATCAAATTTATTATGGTATTCATTTAATCTGTGCATCAAAATGAGTCAAAATTTTCACTGTAAAAACTTAACAACAAGCTGCCTACAAACAAGATGGAGGCTAAGAATTATCCATAGGCATAGATGGATTAATGCACAGACCAGAGGGAGGGCACGGGGAGGAAGGACAGCTCAGCGCAGACAAAACCAGCAGCCAGACCAGGCCAGGCGTGAGTGATGCAGCGGGCCATGAGGAGCAACCACACTAGACCCCTGGGAGCGGAGCTGCTGGCAGCAGTGAGTGGAGTTGGATCCAGCATGTGGCCAGAACCTGCTGGCAGCAGGGCAGCCCCAGTAGAGTGAGCTCCTGGCCCAGTTTGGCCTGGCCACAATCCTGAGCATCTGTCAGGCACTGCTACAGCTGGACTAAGCCACAGTGTGGTGAGGGGCCACCCACGCATTCTTGGTCCACAGCACACGTGCCCAGTGGGCAGTAGCTCTGCACCCCCAGTGCCATCTAGCCACAAGGCGATGTTGTGCAGGGTCCTGTGCAACTGGCCCTGGGCTCTGGCCCCAGTATGGACCTGCGGGTGGGGGCACCTGCTGTTCCTGCCCCAAGCCTGAGGGGCAACACATCCTGCTCCAGACACTGCCCCTGCTGCACTGGCCAGGGATGGAGCTTGCAGCTGCAGGCAGGGCAAGGGTCAGGGGGTGGGGCCTGAGCCATTGTGGGGGCAGGCCCAGGGCCCCAATGTATCTTAATCCGCTTGTGTACATAGAAATTATGTACCAAGTAATTTTTAACCTCAAAGAAACACAAGTAAAGTTACAGACTCTTCATAGAAAAATTACATCACATAGCAGGCATACCACATGTGGCGCAGCTTGCACGCAGCTTGCCAGCTCTTCCACCAATCAGGAGAGGGTGCCTCCCCCCTCTCCTGATTGGTGCATTTACAATCCAGGGGCAGAGCTTCTAGGAGGAAGGGTCCCCAGTGAGGTTTTTGCCACCCCTTGCTCTGACTCGATCTTTTGCAATCCAAGGCAGAGTACCAGATGGCCTTTTCAGCTGGGAGACTAAACCAATGAGGGACAAGAAGAGTGGGGCCAAGAAAAGCTGGGAGGGCTGCCCCAATAGGTGATAGCCCTAGGCTCCTGAAGACACTGCTGGAGGAGCTCCCACTGGAGCCTCAGGCCTGGGAGCAGGAAGAGCCTGCTCGGACTTCACATGGCGCACACCCCAGTGCACGGAACCTTGGGCCCTAGGAGCAGTGAGAGACCGCTCAGACCTTGTCAAGGGGGACCTGCCTTAAGGTGTTCTTGAAGCATTGCCAGCCTCTTTTCTCCCAGAGACACTGGGCCTAGGCCCGGAAAAGGCAGGCCAAGCCCCACCCCTCACCTTAGCAAAAAGTGGGAGGTTGGAGGTGCCCAGCGTTGGACCCCAGCTTATGACAGAGGAACCCCCTGTGGCATGCTGGAGCAGCAGCTGGGTCCACACGGGGGGAAAACTAGCCTACCACCTTGGGACAACTGTAACGGCAGGGAACAGGTTTTGTAGAGGAGGGGCCAGAGAAAAGGGACCGTTCTGCACTCCTTTCAGAGAACTGGGTGCAAGTATACCCAATAAAATGGGGAGCTGTGACTAATATTTTGTAAACTGGTTGTACTGTGTGGGTTATGTTATATTTTAGCTGGTAAATAATTTTAAGGTTGGGGGTTTTTGGAGGTGTCTATTTTTCTTGTTGCTCAATTCTGTTGAGTATTATATTGGGAACTTGGTACTTACATGCTGGAGGCCTGCATGGGATCATCCTGTGGGTCCAGTGGCTTACTTTAAAGATCGCAGGCTCCTGGGTAAGGGGGCCACTCTCAAAGCATACCCTGCACAGCCCCATTTCCAAATAGAGTTATAAGTAGGTATATGTATATGAGTTTATACTGGTTAGTTTTCTCTAATATCATCTATTATTTGGGATATAGATGTATATAGTTGTATATAATTCTTTAGATGTTAAAAAACTCTGTATATAGTTAAGAACCCTTTGTGTGGTGTGGCTCTTTAGAGAATAGAGGAATTTGTACTGGAGTCACAGCATCCCTCTCACAGCACTGTTGCCTGCCAACCTATCCCATCCAATTAAGGACAAGGGCACACCCTTGGGTATACCCAGGTTACAATCAGAAAAAAAGACAATTTTAGTTCATTAAATTATTTGCACCAAATTATTCATATAACCCTACTGTGCAATTCAAAACACATGCGGAAATGACTGAGGAGACAATATCAGTGTCAATACAACTGTCATGCCTACAAAAGCAATGATCCATTTTACAACCTACTTGCAATCTGTTTCATTATTTCTGACAAGTGTGTCATCCAGTAAAACAATTTTTGCTTGAGGAATTCTGCACCACCATGAACTGAAATTTACTTTTCCTGGGTGCAATCCTGAAAGCTTTCCATTGGCAGAAGTCACATAGGTTTTAATGGGACTTCTGCGTATAAAAGAAATTTAGGTAAATCCCCATGTGTTTCAACATTACTAACCAATATAGAGTGGCCCAGATATTACTCCTGTGGAGAAGCCCCCAATTTTTTTTAATTGTTTTGGAAATTATCTAACACCTGGGAACAAAAGATTTTGCAGAGTGTTTTGGCGAGAGATTTTTATTGGCTACTCAGTGGGGGACTGGCCTCATGCTCACTTGCTGAGGGATTGTGTAGATGACAGTAAAATATTGCATCATGCTTCTACAAATGAGTCTAGGCTCCTCTGGCAAACAAAGTTCTTTGGGTAAATCTGATATCTTTTATTAGACTAACTCAAATAGTTGGTCTAATAAAAAGATATCAGATTTGAGTTGGTCTAATAAAAGATATCAGATTTACCCAAAGAACCTTGTCTGCCTAAGTCTTTAGACCAACACAGCTACAATCTATACCCCTGTAGGCTACTCTGGGAACTTTGAGACAGCATGAGGACAGAGAAGGCTACATCCCACATTTATCTTATTTTTTCTCCCCAATTTAAAATGTATTAAACCTTTTTTAATGTGGGGCCGGATCATGAACTTTATCACCCAGTGGGCCGTCGAGCCACATTCAAAGGCTTCACAGGAAGCGGTATCACATCACCCCCCTAAAACGAAAGTACAGCGTTTACTTTTGTTTCCCGTCACAGCACCTCGGGTCTCAGAAAACAGCTCGGAGGGCCACATGTTGGACAAGCCTAGTATATACTATATACCCCTCAGGTATGCAGGTATGGAAAAGTTAGTGCATTCACTTCAGGATTAAGATTTGCAACAACTAAAGCCTTTTTGCACAAGCCATGCAAAGGGAAAGGAGGTTATTTCCAATATCCCCTGTATTTCCATATCCACACAAGATCCTATCACAATCTGGCTCTTCCACTCAGGAAAATGTTCTCAAGCAAAGTCAGTACAAAAACCTGCGTAAGCCAGCCATGAACTGCTCACACTTAGAGGCTCCAGAGTTATAACAACAGGATTTCAAATAAAATAAAAATAAACAAAAATCTGTATTTGGAAAGCATGTAGTAGCATACACTAGCTTCTAACTAGGAGGAACTAGAAAGAACCTTCCCCTATGGACAGAGCACCTCATAAATTCCCACTACGAGGTTCCTTCCATCACTCTTTGTATCCTTTCATATGCAACAATCAGGGTCAGGAGGCTGGACTGGTCAAATTAGTAAAACAACTCCAGCATTCCTATGACTCCAAAGAAAGGTGATCTATATTTGTGCTAATGCATAATTACTACCTAGCAACTTAACTCTAAGATATTCTAGTACAAAAACTCAGAAAATTGAAAGGAAAGAAAATTAAAAAAAATAAGAATTAAGCATCTTATATTGTCAGCTTCCTTAGGATTACTGCTCTTAGTTCACAAATGATTTCTGGGGTTTGTGTGTCAAATTGTCCTCCGCATTATGAACATTATCTCAAGCGTATTATCACAGCTGGAATGTGAACTATAGTAGAAATTGTACAGACTCCAAGACATCTACATAGCCTGCAAACAAAGGCATCAGCTACACTGAACACAGGAGTTTGTTGACCTTTTAGCTTCAGCTGTTACCTTGTCGTAGACTTAGCAAGTATCTTCCCACGGTGTGCGACTCAAGTAAATAATACTGAAATATGATCCATAGGGGGCAAGGTTACAAAGTTTAGAATTACTTGAATTCTATTACTAGGGGACATTCTAAAACTATAGAATTACTCCTGTGGAACGAGAGAAGTTTCATAATCATACTATCAATTATTCAGATGGTGAGTATTCTTCCCCATTACATTATTTGTTCCAAGATTTACTTTGTACAACCTGCCAAAATAGCCTTTTTGTGTATGTATATTAAACATATAATATAAATCTTTCAAATATAAAAGATCACAGCTAGAAAGAATAACAGAAATCAAGACTTGGAGCAATGGAATCAAAATACTATCCAAGGAGTCACCACAGACTACTCTATTTCATCCAGTTAATAAACAGTCTTGGCTTGGTATACTAAGTCCCTGGTCCTGCAGACTTACACATAGACTTAAAACTGACATAACAGTGGGTAGTCCCATCCTACTCACATATATAAAGTTAAGCAAAGGGCATAAATTATTTTTACTGTGAGACAAGAATTACACTTCCCTTTATCTCAATGTACAACAAAATTATTGGTAATTTTATCCTTGACTCTACAAATTTATGTTACACTCTTCCTGTTTTTCATACTAAAAATACTAAACTTTAATCACAATTAAATATTTTTTATTCATTGCTAGATGATTAATGTCTACTACTGACTTGTCCAACATGCGGCCTGCCAAGTCGTTTTCTGAGGCTCAAGGTACTGCTACAGTTCCCACCCCTTGTGCCACCCCCAGCCCCATAGCAGCTTCCTAATGGCTGCTGAAGGGTTGGGGAAGGAACAAGGTTCCCACACGCAGCCCACAGCGAGCAGTGCCCCACAGCAGGGCCTAGGCACACATGCTCTCCCTGGTGCCTGGACAACTTACGGGGAATCCCTGAAAGCAGGCGGAGGTGGTGGCTTAGGGCAGGGGCTCAGCGGCAGAGCCACATGGGGCCAAGGCGGGAGCGGTGCAGGCACATGTGGCCGCCGGGGCAGTAAGGCAGGCGGGCGGCAGAGCAGAGGGCGCTTTTCCCCGCACATCCCAGGGAGGCTGTGGCCAAGATGAGGAGGAGCCTGGACTGGGGCTCCTGCGCACGACAGCAGCTCTCCCTGCCCTGCTCTGTTCAGCGTCCAGCTGCAGCTGCGGCCATGCCCAGCTTAGCTGTGAGTCTCTCTTGCAGCCTCTGGCACATACCAAGGAGCCCCCGTTCCCTCCTCCCTCCCCACCCACCCACCCCCTGCAAGGCAGCGAGTGGCAGAGGCTGCAAAGCGCCACGCAGGTAGTTTCCACTCTGGCTGGTATCTTTTCCACATTTGATCTGTCGACTTGCATTATGCTTCTTTCACTAAGCATAATGCAAAAGTGTTTATTTTAGTCAATTGTTTGGTATTATTTCATTGTTGCTTTTATATTGTTTTTATTTTGGATTTTAAACCACATTTCCAGACTCATTTCATTGTCACTTCCTGCAACTTCATTGGCATCAAAGGTCACGTGACATCACTTCCAGATGTGATACCACTTCCTGTGAGGTCTTTGAATATGGCTCGCCAGCCCACTGGGGGATAAAAAGTTCATGATCCGGCCCCACATTCAAAAAGTTTGGACACCCCAGGTCTACTGGGTATGAGTCTAGCACTTTTAATCCCTCAATGATCTTAGTCAAAACTGAGGACTTTAAAACAGAACTGAAAGTCTAATCAAAATGCAAGCTCTCTCTCTCAACTGACACCCAGGAAAAAGCCAACCTATTAAAATGGGTACTTTGCGTCAGTCTTTCATGAGTCCCATGGGATGCCTATGCCCGCTACGGGACAGGGAAGTCCGGGTGAGGGAGATCCCCTGCCCTCCATTAGTGCTGACCTTGTGAAGGAACACCTTGAGAGGCTGGATAGCTCAAGTTAGTCGGCCCTAACAATCTACACCCCAGGGTACTCACAGAGCATCACAGCCCAGCCCCTGGCACAGATCTTTGAAAACTCCTGGCGCTCTGGTGTAGTGCCCGAAGACTGAAAGAAGGCCAATGCGGTGCCTGTCTTCAAGAAAGGGAGGAAAGTGGATCCGGCCAACTATAGGCCCATCAGCCTGACTTCTATCCCGGGGAAGATCTTAGAAAAGTTTATTAAAAAGGCCATCCTTAATGGACTGGCCAACACCAACATCCTGAGGGATAGCCAGCATGGGTTTATTGCAGGTAGGTTTTGCTTGACCAATCTCATTTCCATCTATGACCAGGTGACCTATCACCTGGACAAGGGGGAAGAGATTGATGTCATATATCTTGACTTCAAAAAAGCCTTCGATCTGATATCCCATGATCACCTCTTGGAGAAACTGGCCAATTGTGGCCTTGGGGCCACCACAATCCACTGGCTGAGGAACTGGCTCCGTGGTCAGACCCAGAGGCTAGTAATTGATGGATGTCAATCATCATGGTGTCCTGTGACCAGTGGGGGCCCCCCAAGGCTCTGTCCTTGGACCCATATTGTTCAGCAACTTGATTAATGACGTGGACACTGGAGTCAGAAGCAGACTGGCCAAGTTCATCAGTGACACCAAATTTTGGGGCAAAGCATCCACGCCAGAAGACAGGAGGGTGATCCAGGCTGACCTGGACAGGCTCAGCAAATGGGCTGACAAGAACCTGATGGTGTTTAACACTGAAAAATGCAAGGTTCTCCACCTTGGGAAGAAAAAACTGCAGCATCCTTATAGGCGTGGCAGTGCTATGCTGGATAGTACTATGGAAGAAAGACACTTGGGGGTCATCGCTGACCACAAGATGAACACGTGCCTGTAATGTGATGCTGCAGCTAGTAAAGCAACCAAAACGCTGGCTTGTATCCATAGGTACTTCTCAAGTAAATCCCGAGATGTCATTCTTCCCTTGCACTCAGCCTTGGTGAGGCCACAGCTATAGTACTGTGTCCAGTTTTGGGCCCCACAATTCAAAAAGGATGTGGAGAAGCTTGAGAGAGTCTAGAGAAGAGCCACACACATGATCAGAGGTCAGGAAAACAGACCTTACAACAACTGGCTGAGAGCCATGGGCTCTTTAGCCTAGAAAAGCGCAGGCTCAGGGGTGATCTGATGGCCACCTATAAAGTTTACCGGGGTGACCACCAGTACCTGGGGGAACATTTGTCATCCCTTGGGGCGCTCTGGTGAACGAGGTCGAAGGGTTATAAACTACTGAGACCATTTCAGGCTGGACATAGGAAATAATTTCTTTATTGTCCGAGCCCCCAAGGTCTGGAACCTGCCATCAGAGGTGGTTCAAGCAAGCACCTACACTGAACACCTTCAGGGGTAAATTGGATGCTTATCTTGCTGGGATCCTATTACGTCAGCTGACTTCCTGCCCTTTGGGTGTGGGGCTGGACTCAATGATCTTCCGAGGTCCCTTCCAGCCCTAATGTCTATGAAATCTATGAATGTCCACAGCTCAGATGGGTGTAATGAGTTCAAGAGAGGGGTAGGATCACCCTTTGTGACCCTGCAGCTCAGGAAGTGAGTGAAACATTATAGGCCGACATTTATAAAGGTCAGTTTGGGCTACATAAAACCATAACAAAGAAATTTTGTGATATCAATGGCACTCAATAGAACGTTACACGCTAGAATCCTGGATAATAATCCATAGAATCAAGAATAAAAGAATCTAGCTTC
The DNA here is from genome assembly GCF_052110815.1 of Crocodylus siamensis. Classification (NCBI taxonomy): domain Eukaryota; kingdom Metazoa; phylum Chordata; order Crocodylia; family Crocodylidae; genus Crocodylus; species Crocodylus siamensis. The sequence goes on along the minus strand of NC_143397.1, from coordinate 45,339,230 downwards.
CAAAAGAAATAAAGTGTTTTACAATAAACTAAAATCCTACAAATCCCCAAATTATATTCTCATTAAACATTCAGTTTAAAACTCAACTGTTGCTTACTAATTCTCTTTCGTAGGTAACACATAGGCGAGAAACAGACATTGCATTTGTTCCTGGACAAATTATGCCTGTGTTTGTCCCAGAATAGAAATATCCTGAGACCGGCACGTGTACACATTGCCCTCCTAAGCAGGCAGCTGAATGCACTCCCACTTTTTTGCCACTGATTCAATGATGCAGTCCCAAGATAACTGCTCAGACGCACATTGTGATGTTCCAGGATAAAATGTTAGTACTCTTTATCTCAAACTTTTTTTTAGGATGTATTCCAAAACAATAGATATAGGTGTCTGATAAAATGGTTTATCCCATGACAAATGCCATGCCTGTTTTCAGCTATACATTTTCTTAGCTTGGTATAGTATTTTCTGAAACACAGGTAAGTTTGTGCTGAAGGCGCAGAGTCCCAGAGTGGGTCTGAAAGGATATCCCCTGATCAACATAGTAGTTTACAGAAATGTTGCAAATCCTGAATATGTCATGGATCACTGACCATTGTGCTGGAGCCTCCTTCAAGTCATGTTTACTGTCATCGAAAAAAAAGGTTGTAACAAAAAGCAATAATTTGGTCTATGGCATGGATTGCACTGAACTGAAAAAAAAAAACACAGCACACCTGATTTTCAACCATCACATGCTGCCAATCTGCAACGGTAGTGATGCCCTGGGAGAGGCCATAGTTTAAGAAGATGATGTATGACACATTTTTCACTTCAAAGACATGCAAGCCAGAAGACAAGAATCACTGCATTATGCATGCAGCCAAGAACATGGAAAAAGAGTGGCACATCTGCTAGTTTAGAATGACAGCAGCATGGTGACCACCTGGGATTGCCTACAGAGAAATCCCTATTCTCAATAAAGTTTACGGTACTTGGCACCCAGCAGTATTCCCCAAGGCACCTGGAGACAGAAGGCAGTGTTTCCTCAAGTGAGTGAAACATACTGGTTGGAACAGCACAGGAAGACTTACAGTGTCACCTCCCTGCCAAACTTGCACATTAAATACAGCATTCTCAATCTAGCCCCTTTCATAAGCAATGAACTTGACAAACATTGAGACATATTCAGTTATAAAAATGTAATTTTAAAAACTGTAACAATGTAATTTTATAACAAAAGAATTATTACTAATAAGTATATAGCATCTCCTGTATGTGTTGTAATAATAATACAATTTTATAAAGTTAAATAGCTTCAATTCATCAAGATTCAAGACGTTTTCCAAAGAATGCAAGGACTGTGCCTACAAAACCTAGCATTTGAATAGTTTGCTTTGTCCCAGTTTTTCTTCCCCTTACCTCACTCTGATGGGAGAGCAGAACTGGCTGGACTACTTCAAAGACATTACAGCTTCAAAAGGACATCTTGCTACAGAGAAAGAGGGCCTACTGTCTCTACCTGCAACTTAAGGGAGGAAGTAAGAGACTTACCTGAGCCTGGCAATGACACTGGTCATAGCTCTCTCTGCTCCTCTCCTCCGCAGTCTAGACCTCCATGTTGACTACAACATGTTGGTGGAGAATCTGTTCCTGCTCTGAGTTTTCCATGCAGACCTTCTCCCCCTAGCACCCATCTCTAACAGTACCTACTCCCTACTTCTGTCTTTACTGTAGGAGGAATCACTCCAGGTATATACCTATACTCCTCTTTTTAATACTGAATATTGGAAAGTGCCTGACTTTATACCCCCATACAGGGCGACGTGTCTACATGTAATCGCCAGCTACTTAGCTGTAGCAGCACGCTCTGGTGGTATAGTGCAATGCTATGGCAATGTAGCGGCAAAATATAACTGTGCTCCACACACACAGCACAGTAACCACCCATACTGAGCTGTGCTTTAGTACTTCCCAAAAGTACTTCCAAAAGGAAGTACCTAAAGCATGGCAATGTGTAGATGCGCCCACATATTACCAACTGCAAGGATCCCTGAATTGGATTTCATTATCCTGGAGTTCCCCAGCTAAGCGGCTACATGCTGCCCACCCACTGCTACTTCATTACAGAGCCTCCGCAGGCTCCCTCTCAGATGCCAAGAGGGTTTATTTGCATTTGAAGGAGAGCCTTTTCAATTACACCAATATTAGTCACTTATTTTCCCTGACCTTTTCTTTTTAACACAATTGTATGACTCTGAAGCTTCATGCAAACTCACTAACCTGATATGTAGCTCTGACCATATAACTACTGATGTCCTTGAAAACATCTCCACATGAAAATCTTGTTTCTTGAATTAAGACCGAAGGCACCCATCCTTTATTGAATACATCTTGTCCTAAGGAAGGAAAGAAGCTTGAGCTACCTGCCATCAGATTTATATCTACTAACCAGAATGTTAAACAGACCCAATATATGGTATTAGGCACGAACCAAGGTGTTAATGTTTCTCAGTTAAATGCAAAAGCAGGAGCCTGAAAGAAGGCTAAAGCCATGTGCCCTTTTTGTCCAAGTGCTGGAAACAGGAGCATGGTAATTCAGATTCCCCTTCTGGTAGTTTTTTCTTTTCACTCTTTTAGAAGGACATAAATATTCCACATTATTCCTTTGATGTGCTCCTTACTATTCCTGGGTATGCAATGATCTCAGAAAAAGTGAATTTTGTTTGATAAATCAGGTAGATCTTGGGACTCTGAAATCATAGTCTGCTCTGCCTATTCTTCTCAGGAGTGCCCCATTTTCAGGAAGTGATGAATAAATGAATTTATCACTTTGCCTTCCCAAAGACAAGCAGGCAATGACAAGCATGCAGTGCACAGGTGGACCACTTTTTAACTTGTTGGGCCTAAGAGAGGACAATATAATAATAATCATTAATACTAAGGACCAGATGCTGTCTTACTTATTTAAAGTTGAATCACAAGTCATTACAATTAATTACTCAGCTGGAGGTCTTCTATATTTGTAACATAGTCTAATATAATGCAACGAATAAACAAACTTAGGCTGAAATCTGCTAAAACAACATATGTACTAACAAGAAACAGCATACTAAGGGTCAATGTTTGATCTTCCCTGGACCAAGTTTATTCCAGCGTAATTCCATTCATTTCAGACAAGACATTCCTGATCCATTCTGGTGCAAGTAAGGTCAGAATCTCTGCACAGTTATAACCAAAGTGCAGTAAAATACTCTACGCTGTAACCAGTGGCAAAGCAGAATAGGTGTACAGGGGTGCATGTGCACCTGAGAGGACTGGTGCACCCCCTTCACAGACAGTACTCCCTGCTTAGGCGACAGGTGGGGGGCAGGCAGGAATGCCGCTGCTCCGCCTGCGAGCACCGGCTGGGGAGTCGGGGTGCCAGAAGAAGCACTGCTGGCACTTCCAGATGCCCTGTTCATGCTTCCTGGTCAACATGATCAGCCGCAGGGGGATACCCTCCCCCGGTCGCTGACTGGCCGCTGGGAAGACATGTGCCCCCCTGACATTAGGCACCATTTGCCCATGGCTGTAACTGATTTAATGGTTAGCAGCATTGCTTGCAGTATTGTGGGTACATAGTATAATTCTCACTTAAGTGGAAGAGCTAATCAAGTAGTACATACCAATTCCTTTAAAACCTTACTTATGAGAAAAATTCATTTTCATGCAAGGAATGCCACTTAAGTCAGTTGGTATCTCATACTGGTAAGACTAACTCAAATAATGATTTGCGACATTAGTGCCTTGTTCCTCAAATGTGGCACATAACCTGGCCATGACGTAGCAAGTGCTGACATTCCACTTCTGAAAAAGTGTATTATAATTTATATAGAGATATATTTTTCTACTTAACTGCAAAGATTCCTAAGTGTACAAAACAATGCAGCACTTACCCTTTACTTCCAAGTGATTTTTATTCTGTTGTGGTCTGTCTCACGTGCTTTTTTACACAACTGAGCCAAACAGATGCATAAGACCCAAGATATCACTGATGCTTTGTCTCCAAAATTTCCACTGATTGCCATATAAATTGCAGATGCTCAACATATTTCAGGAACAGGTTCTTAAATAGTTTTGAGCCAGAAACGTAGCTGTTATAAGTTAGCTATATAGATTTCCAGGAGGGCGAGGGGAGAGAGAACCTGTGGGTCCGGTTCCTAAATTTTGAAAAAAATTCCCTTTGTTTCTGAGGCTTGGTAGTTGCTATCAATACCTCAAGTTTATCATCATATTTTTATAAAATATGCCATGTAGATTAAAGCCCTCAAATTATTACCTTGTATGGACTGCCCACGTATCACAGGAAATAAAACATTACTGGATGCTGAATTTTGTGTTAATTAAATTTCTCTCTCTGGCTGGAATGCATTGAAAAATAAAGTATACAATCCTCCTCGGCATACTGCCTCTTGCATAATGATCATATAGAAAAAAAAGATTTGTAAGGTGCAGAAGTAAATTATAGCCCCGTGATAAGGATTAAAGGGTATTATTTCACATATACTGACATCTTACCATGTTACTTCCTTGCTAGAATAAAATTACTCAGTGAATGGTTCCTGACATCATAAAAGTGCATTCTTAACTATAAATCTTGTATTGAATAAATTACAATAATAAATCCAAACACAGATCGCTTATGTGGTTAAATGTATTTCATCTATTACAATAAAATAGAGAATAGGATATTTCTTATAGATGTCTTTTACAAAGTCCCCAAAAGGATTCCTCTCTAGAGAAGAAAAAATTATATTTGCATCATTTTAGAACTGATGGTTAGCATGAGGACTTCCTCTCCAATCTATATTATGAACTAATCCCTTATACCTGTGCAATCTATTTTAAATCAAGCATATAATAAAGTGGCTGTGTATTGAAGAGAACTCTGTAGTGAAAGCTGTCTGGGTTCCAAGACTCCTCCCACTATCTTTGTCAAGTATTGTGGTTTTCTTAGCTTTTCTAAACCTTTTAACCTATGCCACATTTAATAATCACTATTTAATAATTATAATCATTCCCTTATTAGCTGGGTATTTCATATTCCTTATCCCATGGCACCCTGTTGTTCAAGACAAGGAAATCTCTTTGTTGATTAGTTATTTAAGACCTGCAACAATAACTATGCTGGAAAGAAAGGTATTTGAGAGGATTACACAGGGCTAGTTCTCAACAGCACCAAGCCGAGAGCAGCAAATTACAAACCCAAGTACTTCATTGCATGTAACCAAATTGGCTGGTTGAAATGCTAATTGCCTTTCAGTAAAGCTAAAGACAGACAGGGGACCTTGTGCTTCAGAGAATGACATGCATTTTTTACCCCACTTCTGCACCATTGTCTTGCTGAGAATTATTCAAAATCTATTCATAAAGGTAGCTCTTTCCCTAACCTTTAAAAATGTGGGAAATTTCTAAAGCTCTGACCAGTACCTCAAATCTGTTGGTCCGCCAAACCCAGAACAGATGGCCAAATTAAGGCCATGTTAAATCCCTTACAAAGTAAAGCTTGAAACCATTCAAAGCGGAACTATATCAGCCCAGTCCAGGAAAGTGACAGAGGAAAATGGTTTCTTGTGGTAGCTAGCCATTCAAGAATGCAAACACAAATAAACATAACATTTTATGTCTGAAAAATATAACAGGCAATACTAGATAACCAAAATATCTTAACATATAAGCAACGCTATGACGTTTTGGAGGAAACTGAATTTTTAATGTACTGAAAAATTTACTCGCACAGAAATTGCACTACATATAGAAAATATCTTCCAACTTGGATAATTCAAATAGTGAACAGCAAAATGCCTACTTAAACCAATAGCAAGATTTTATCCTAGAAGAAATTCTTGTTATTTACCACAAATCCCCTAATTTAGTGAAAGCGAGAACAATTTTTAAATAGCTTTAAAAGAAAATATAGAATGCCAACAAGTCACTTCTTCCTAACATCTCTGCTTCTTAGTTTCTTTCTACAAATACTGCCTAGTTCTCATAGATGAACCCTAGATCAAACTCTTATTCCCACAAAAGATCCCACTCAATTTCAGTGGACTACTTGCACAAGTAAAGCCTTCTTATATAGGGAAGGCTTCTCAGGAATAGGACCATTCATGATTTAGCTGCAGTTTTCAAAGAAAAAAGGTGACAATGCCCCCACCTGGATTAGGCAGAATAATCTACCACGGTTATTCACACTGGCAATTCCTCTGCCCTAAGGAACTAAGACATAACTCACAATAAAGCACAAAAACTTCCCAGAATTTCAGTGAGTGCTCTGAATGTCTAACATTCACAGTATGCAATCTGTGAGCTGAACTTGACAATGAATGTGTTAACAAGAACAAATACTGTTACACACACGCCAAGCAATGTTCAAGACCATGGCTGTTCCTATGAGAGAAAGCACTCTTTCCAGGAGTGCTACAATCTAGGGCCCAGATCTGGTAGGATGTACACACATGTAATTTCATGCAAGCAAATAGTACAATGAGAGTTAAGCATGTAACTTTACACACAAGTAGTCTTATTAAGCCTTTGGAAGATCAGGGCCTAGTATCTTTTTGTAGAGTTTCAACATAATAATATGTATTTGATCCCTCCTAAAAGTATTTAAGTTTTATATCCCTTATATTTCTTGAAGGGACATTTTATACATGGGCAACAATATTAAGCGCATACTACATGAGGGTGCACAAGAAAGCAAATCACAGAGTGCTACCTAGCAATAAAACAAAGTAAATTATCTTGGACATTTAGTTCAATGGATCTAATGTATAGTAGATAGCTTTTACTACCCATAAAAACTTAGACTAAGAGATCTTTAACATTATTTCAGACAGTTTAGTATATTCCTCCTTACTGAAGTTATTTTAAAATATCTGAGGAATGTTTTACTGAAGTTAATCACATTAGGTGATGCTCCAAGCAGGAATAGCAATAAAAAGGTGAATTTTTGAACTGCTAATTTTTAATTTTTTTTTTAATTGTCTTTCTTTTTTTTCCCCCCCCTACAGTTTGTGGCCCAGATCTTACATATCTCAGTAGCTTTACTCATGTGACCAATCCCATTAACATGTCCATTGCTTAATTGCGCAAACCTCTTATCTTTACTCTTGCAAAGGCACTACTCTTCATCAGAGACCCTAGCACTACTAACATGAATAATGTAAAGCATGTGTGTAAGCACTGACCCCTATATCTGTGAATATTCTTAACAGAAACCTAAAGGCAAGTAAAAGCAATGCTTTAAGCAAAAGGATGTCATGTATGTTCAATGGTTTTCAACTTTTCTTGTAGTTGGCACCTGTTTCCTTAAAATTAAGAACAATAGAATGCAAAATATTGGTAACAGAAAGAAATATTTTAAGTCCGATTCTGAAACCTTTATTGGAAAAATGGGCAACTGTTTCCCTGTCTTTTCTACCTGCCTTCAAAATCCAAGCTTATTATAACCTTGTAGTCCTAGAAATCTGGCTAGCACACAAAGTGAACAAGACAAATCGCAGCAAAGCTAAGTTTTCTCATTAACCTTAACATGAGCAGGATCCAGCCCATAGTCGCAAGGCAATAATCATGCACTTTTACTATTGATGTTAACATGCCCGTTCACAAGTAAACTCACTACAAAAGCAGTGTTTTCAACGTAAAACTACTAGAACACAAAGACTACATACTAATATAGCATTAAGATTAGAAAATAAACATCAACAGCTAAGAAAATTAAGATAACACTTTATTCTTAACTGATGTAGTAATAAAAAAAAAAGACTTGCATGGAATGTTAGTTTTAACTTTAAAGATCCTGATATTTGCTCATTTTCAATTCCAACCTTAATATTACTTAAAGCATATTATCCCACCAAAACTGAATCTTGTTTCACATATAAACACTACATACATTTTGGCGGCAGAGGTCGTTTCAGTTTTAGGGGTAGAGAGGCTATTTGCTGGATATATTCAAGTCTACCTTCAGTTATACTTACGTATTTTATACATGTATAAGATTTTCTAAATACCTATCGTTTAACCGCTAGAATAGCCCCAGAAGACATGCCCAATGTGAACTAGAAGCGACTCACCACTTTTTAGCTGCTGTATCAATGACAAGCCTCACCATTACTATCTGTTCTAGAAATCCACAGTACACACGCTAATCAGGCAATATGGAAAGTCTGGCAAACATTTCCTCTAAATCTGAGACGAAGCGCAGCAGGTTTGGCCAGAGTGAGTTAGGAGGGAGCTCCTACAGAACCAACGCAGCAAAAAGACCCAGGACCCGAGCCACTTGCAGAAGCAGTAACTTAAGTTGCATTAACGTTTCCAATGCCATCCACCCCCAAACTACAGCTATTATGGGATGCTCAGATGCCAAGCTGCTTTTGTCTTAGTTTTCTTTCTCTGGAATGTTGTACTGTTTAACGTCCAACAGAAGGAAGGAGAGGAAGGAAAAGGAGGGAAGGAAAAGGGAAAGCACAGAAAAGGAACGAATGAAGGAAAGGAAAGGAAAGGAAAGGAAAGGAAGAAAGTGTGCCCCTCTCCACCCCTTTTTGATGTTATTTTACTCCTTTAAAACAGTCTGTCTTCATGTCAAGTCTCCTCAGAGGTGTGAAAGGACACCCCCCGGCAGTACGCGCTGCCCGCCCGGCTCCGCCGCAGCCGCCTCACCGCGGGTCCTGCCGCAACAGGTGCTGCCGAGGCCGCGGCGGCTCCGGGGCCGCTCCCAATGCAGGCCCCCTCTCTCCTCCCCCTGCCAGACACCTACCTAGAGCCGGGGACATGGGCATCCGCTCCTCCGCGCTCAGCCAGCTGCCCGCCGCCCGCACGCTCCCAGTCACTCGCACATTATGCATCCCCCGGGCTCCCGCTCCTCCCTCCTCTCCGCGCTGCGGCCGGCTCTCTCCTCCCCGCCGCCCAGGCACAGAGGGAGGGGGAGAGCCCCGCTCCCCTACCCCGCGGCAGGTCTCGCGGCCCGGCCCCTCCAGGGCGCCGCCGGGCGTCTAGGCGATTATCCACCCAGCTGGGACTTCTAGTCTTTTCTCTCCCCGAGGACTGCAGAGGGAGAGCTGGCTGTGCTTGGACCCAGCCACATTTTTTGGCTCCATGCCCCCACAAGTCAGCCCCTGTAACAATCTGGAGCCCGGGGCTTCCCGCTGCACCGAAGTCCTGGATGCTGCACCTGTGCCTTGTTTGATTTTGGCAGCAGTCAGCCACCTGTCACTACCTAAATAGTGATGAGTGGTGGATAGCTGGAGGGCAGAGTTATCCAGACAAATTGGAGCACTGGGCCAAAAGGAATCTCAAGAGGTTCAAGGAGGATAAATGCGAAGTCCTGCACTTAAGACAGAACAAGCCTGTGCACCAGTAGAGGCTGGGGGCCGACTGGCTGGGCAGCAGCTCTGCAGAAAAGGACTAGGGGGTGACAGTGGACAATAAGCTGAACATGAGCCAGCCATGTGCTCTTGTTGTCAAGAAGGCCCACACCATACTGGGCTGCATTATCAGGAGTGTTGCCAGTAGGTCAAGGGAAGTGATTATTCCCCTCTGTTCAGCACTGGTGAGGCAACATCTGGAGTACTGTGTTCAGTTTTGGGGCCCCCACTACAGAAAGGATGTGGACAAATTAGAGAGAGTCTAGAGGAGGGCAACAAAAATGGTGAAAGGGCTGGGGGGGACATGACTTATGAGGAAAGACTGAGGGAACTGGGCTTATTTAGAGAAGAGGAGAATGAGAGGGGATTTAATAGCAGCTTTCAAAAGAGGATAGAGCTGGACTGTTCTCAGTGGTGGCAGATAACAGAACAAGGAGCAATGGTTTCAGGTTGCAGCAAGGGAACTTTAGATTATATATTAAGAAGAATTTTATCACTAGGAGGGTAGTCAAACACTGGAACGGGTTACCCAGAGAGGTGGTGGTGGAAGCTCCATCCTTGGAGGTTTTCAAAACACAGCTAAACAAAGCTTTGGCTAGGATGAGCTAGCAGGGGGTTGGACTAAATGACCTCCTCAGGTCCCTTCCAACCCGAATTTTCTATGAAACAGGAAACAGCTGAAGCCACTTGATCATCACCAAATAAAGCCTGTGTGGCCCAACAGCACCAGAAAAACCCAGAGCTGATACCTGGATCTTGCCAAGGTTTGGCTCTAAACTCCTAAATCCTGCAATCAGAATAAGAAACAAGAGTAGAGGTTCCTACCTCACTGGGAAAGTCAGGATCCTGATGCCTCTGGGACAAAAAACACTGAAAAAAGCACATATCTGGTACCTAGAACCTGCAACACCCTAAGACGTTGAACCTGATTACCACCTTACTAATTTAAAAAATAGCTCTTAATAAACCTGTTGCCAGCAACACCACAAAACCATGCATCCATCATCTACATTCTGCTGGACCTAGCTAGCCATTTCCCTCCCCTTCCCTCAGAAGAATTATACCAGTTAAAATAGGGAGAGGAAATGCATGAGCTCCAAAACACCAGGTTCCTGTACATCCTTGCTCTTTTGCACATCAAAGACATTTACCCAGTAACTGGATCCTGCTGTATTTCTGGCCTCATATCTCCAGGTTGTGCCATATGTTATGCCACCAACATTTTTGCCTAAAAAACTCTAGGCTGACATCCTGGTGGAAAAAAACCCAGTGCAAAAACATATATCTAGCATGGGGTTGATGCTAGATCTAGTTATTCTTTTCAAACTATAAAATGATAACTTTAGCTGTGTTCTGTCCTAGTTCATTATGAAAATTGTCCTTAATAGTTACTGACACAAAAGCCTTGGAAAACATCCAAATATGGATCTACAGTAGATTCATCAGAGTCTTGCCTGCTTTTCTGACTAAATCACCAAAATTACATTTTGTAGAGTAAATGTAGATATCTATTTATTTCAGAGACAGAACCAAGAACAGTATTAAAGGCTCAGATGGAGTTTGGTCTGTATGAAAATTAGAAAGTAATAGTCCCTACATTCCTCTCTGTATTGGTAGTTTATTGAATCTTTCAACATTTTGCAAGAATGCACTCCATTGTGTTTTTTTACAAATATGTAGCACAACCACCACTGACACAAGGTAATCCACATCTCTTGGTGAGTTGGGAATACAGGCCGTGCTTATGGGATGGGAAGGCTCTGACTTGGGAAGTACGAAAAAAGAATTTGCTAGTCATGGTGTGAGATTATTGATTAATATATTAACATGTTAGGTGAAAGACTTACTCTGCCCTGCTTCCATGATAAAGTTCAAGTTGCTTTTTCCTAAGAAGAAAGCATCAGTTGCTATTCTTCCGCTCCTCATGCTGCCTGCTGAATAACCCTATGCTCAGATTAGACAGAGTTTCACTTGGCATTGCAGCTACACGTTACAGACATAGGTATGACTATACTGGTATGAGTACATCTGTACCACTTGGAATGGCCCTAACTACCCACTGTTGCTCCTCACTCACCAAATGCAGAAATGAGGTAGCAAAAGCCACTTTGCCACTTCTCTGAAATATGCCAGACAAATAAGTCAAGCGCAGCTGTGCAGCCAGTCTCATTTATGCATTTAACTTGTGCAGCGTGGAACCTCTCTGCATGAGTTGTCGTGAGTTTGTCGTGCACTCAGTGTCACAGAGTGCATGCCAGAGGGGTGCTTGCTTGGGACTACTGCAATCTTGTCTCTGAAAGTATCTCCCTGAAACCAGCTCAGGCAGGACTTCTAGAGAAAAGGGAAGCCCAGGTTCCTTCCCACATTGAGGTCCTGTCCTTTCAGTCCCTCACACTCCCTGGTTCTCTGTAGCTCTGACTCAAGCATTTCCAGTTCTGCTCCTTAGAGAGGGACTTTACCTCATTAGGAAAAACCCAGTATAATCCAAACTTTCAAGCAGTAAAGAAGGCAACCTCTTCAATAAACCCATTTACTGGGGGAAAGACCACCCAGGTAGAGGTTCTCTGGCACCCTTCACAGGGGTTAAGTGGTCTGTCCGACCTCAGTCCAGCCCTGAGCATCCCTAAAGGTACTCAGCTGTTCCCTTTTCAGGTTTTATGGGCCCCCAAAGCTCCTCTCCTAATTTCTTCCCTAGACTCTCCTTTCTCAAGCAATCTTCTTCTCCAGCCTACTCTTCCCATTGTTATGTTTATCTCAGTCCATTTCCCAAATATTGACCATCTCAAAGCTATTCCTGGCTCTGGGGATGCTAGGGGTCCATCTTTCCACACTTAAGCAGATCTTTGGCTTCACTGTCTTTTTAACCCATTCCTTCCCCATGTACTAGCTTTATGGGGAAACTGAGGGACACATTATAACACCATGAATACAGTTAATACAGAAACATTACAATACAACCCATAATCCATACACTCAGGAGCACCAGGGAAGTGGAATATACTTATCTGTAGATACTTTTATTTCTCCCCATGCAATCACAACTCAAATTCAATTAGTTAGATTCTTCTCCACATCACCAAGTAGAAGGTGTCATACATAGGTTTAAAACTTCTGTCCTTTTATTTTATAATGTTATGTCCGTTCCAATTTATAAAAATCTCTTCCTTTTCTCTTTCAGCTCCCAAGGTTGCTTATTGCAATCCTCCCTTCTCCACTGAAAGATGCAACTTCTCTCAGAGCTCAACAAAGTTGCTCAATTACCTGGCCTGAATGGTTCACTTAAGAGTGGTTAAGTGCAACTCTCTCTTCCTGGAAAGCCACGAGTGCTATGTTGTACTACACCCTGCTGAGCCAGGAAATCAAGGGATGAGTTTGAAACCTAAACTCAGGTTATCTAATACGCAAGGTTGGCCCCACATACAGAGACATTAATCGGGCTTTCAATAAAACTGCCTCCAGATCCATAATGGTAGTAACTTATACTTCACTTCCTTGCCTCCCTTCACTGCCAAGACTGCAGTCTTCCTTGAGTTCTTCCAGAGCCCTGAGGATTTCTCTACTGCTTTTCCATGTCTATTATACCACCCTCAGGACTCTATATTGCAGCTCTTTCACTGCAGACAAGGACTAGACAGAGCTCCTGTTGAAGCCTGTCAGCACTGCTCGTCAACCAGCCAGAAGGGTTATTGTTGAGTGACATGAGGCACTCTGTAACCACTCCTAACAACTCAGCATGCTGCCTCCACAGCACTCCAATCTCTTACAAACTTCAAGAGTAAACAATTGGGCCTGGAATTGGACCCACAATAGATCTGGCATTGTACAGATCTATGCCTGCAGGTCAGCCTTAACTTTCTCTTTTCATTAAAAGCACTAAATAAGGTAAATTAAGTGCATCCCCCAATTCTCTGTTTGTTTGGATTTTCTTTGTTTTGATTTTCCTAAACTGAGCAAGTTAAAAATGGCTCAGCTGCGGGCAAATGAGTATTGAAAGCAGCAGCAGCAGCAGTATCAATGGGCTCTAGTTTGTTTGTTTGTTTTGAAATCTTGCCTTTCCCCTTCACTGGCATCCTCTGAAAGAAGAAAAGAGGGGGTTTGGAAGAAGGAGAAAAAAAGCTGAGAGAAAGGAATAAGGACTTACGGGAGCAAGAGGACAAAGTGACAAGAGGAAAATATAAGAAAAGACAGGGAGTCTAAGAAAAGGATCAAAAGGGAACATTTTCTCTTTTTGACTCTCTATATTTATAAGCAGGTCTGTGCACTATATGAACAATAAGATTTTTTTTTCAATATTGGATCCCGTAAAGATAGCATCTGTGTAGGCACCACAATAAAAGTGTCCTGACTTTCAAAAGTGCTGAACCATCCACATATTTCACAAAAGTCAGGGGAACTCTTTAAATCTCATTGTTTCTATTTCAGCATCTAAATTTAAAGATTTTGGTCCAAACACGTGCATTTTTAATACAAGTAATAAGCAAGCCAGAATCCCAGTTTGTTAAGTTCAAGTCTTGCAAAGAACCCTGCAGGAGCTTAGCTTTCCATATATTACGTGTATTCCTGCTGAAGTTAACCGAACTATTCAGAATGTGTAATTTTACGTGTGCATAAATCTTTGGCAGATAGGATTCTTAATTAAAATACTCTGGCTGCATATTTACTTTCTATCCCTAATATCTATTAATATATCATTTCCAATTACATAATTAATCCAGGTGTTACCTCCATAATAACTATAATAATCATGTCAGGCAGTGCTTCGTTCAGCTCTGCAAGGAAAAGACTTGTATAATACCCAAGTTTGTCTTCTTTTTAGATTCACAGATTGCATACGCGTATGTGAAGGATTGTTTTCCTAGTTGAGTCTCTTTCCTAGTTGAGGCTCCAATGGAGCCTATTTGGAGCAAAGTCAGCACTATACAGAGAAAACCCCATGGATGAGGTGTGCGAGGACTAGACTGTAATGTCATGCATTCCTGTGAGGCAGGTCAGGTCAGACAACTCCGTGTGGCCTGTGAATTACATTTAGACAACAGATCTTGTGTGAATCTTTATGTAGCTGAGGTCCTTATATTTGCTTGTGTTGGCTCCATGTGACATAGCTGTTTGCTGGTTACAGCAAATTGGTTGACAGTGTTTAACAATCTTTGCTCCATGGACTCCTTAAGATTATTTCTCCTATCATGACTTGTATTGGACAAGGCCATGTGTGGAAGGAGACATAAACGGGAGTGGTAATAAACTTAGCTGTATGTCAGATAATCAGTGAATGGTACATCTGGTCAAGTCTCCATAAAACTAAGATAAGGTCTTCTGTGGAAAATGGAATTCAAGAAAAAGGCTTGCACCAGAGAAGTACATACATGCTTAAAGTCTCTTTACTTGCACTAGTGTTAACTTTCTAGATAGCTTCCCAGTGGAAACATAGGTGTATATGTATACATGAGATACAATACAAAGGGAAAAAAGAGCTAATTGTCTTCAGTAAAGAGTAGCCCTTACAAAATTTTATATGGTTGCACTGCAGGATCCAGATGATGTTTTTCCCTGAAACAACACATGCACAGAAAGAACAGTAATATCTACAGTGAGGCTTTATATCTGCCAGATGATTAGGGGTAGATTAAAAAGATGAGTTTCTGGTCCTCTGCACTTTCAAGATGGACAAAGCTATAGGAAATACTAAGGTAAGAAAGTGATTCTCTAGTATAAGGACTCCATTTTCTTTTCATGCTATATACTCGGAGTTCATGAGGTAGCAGAAGGCATTACTGGTGACTGCTAATTTATGCTTCTAACTTAGTCTATGACAAGAGCTAGCCAGAATTTTTTAAACAGGGTTTTTCCATAGAAAAATGGCCTTTAACTGAAATTCACATTTTAACAAAAAAAATTCTGATTTAAAAAAACAGTTTTTTTGTAATTTATCAAAAATATTGCTGAACTATTATTGACATTGTTTCCAGAGTATTCTACTTATTGGCAGATGAGAAAATTGAAACAAAATCCACAAAAATAAAAAACTCATTACTTCTTTTAAAGAACATCACTTTCAAATATTTTGGAGATAAAAATAACTGAATTATGTTTGGAAAAATAGATTCTCAAGTTTGGATCAGTTCTGTCTACATCCCAGATTCAGTTGTTCCATCTCCCAGGGTGCAGCTCTTGGAGGCAGAAGTTATTACTATACTGGAATATTATATACCTGCAGAGGTGGTTTGGTCTTATAATGTTGTCTAGTGGTCCCCATTCAAACCACAGTGGGAGCCTACTGGCTTTGCAGATCACATGAAGAAACAGCAAGATGAGAACTTGGCAACAACTGCCTGCCTGCCCCTCTTGTGCAGTTATTGTTGTTAAATAAAATTGCAGCCTTGTTTTTTCCAATCAAGTGTGTCCATCTCTTCATTTGCAGCATGCCACTGACAATGTAGATACTATATGGCAGCTCAGAATGCTCTCTCATAAAACGCCCACTAAATTACTGAAAACTCATCTATGCCTTGGTAACAGACATGGGAAGTTCAAAGCCCTTCTGGCATTAGGCAGCAAATTCACTGATGAATGCTTTCCAGAAAATTTACATCTTCAGAAGGCAAATTCTAGGCTTTACAATATAGATCACTTTTACTTTGTGTTCCTAATGTTTTATTGGCAGTGTATTTTAACTTTTTACTGGACATAATATAAATGCATGCCTATATGCTCTTTCACAAAAAAAAATTACTTTACTTTCAGCTTTCTCAGCAAGTATTTCAAACCAATAAGTAAAATATGAAGCAGCTCCATCTGGTGCACGCAAATTTTTATTTAGTTTATGTTACCTTATAGATAAGAATTCTCCTACATGCATAATAGCTGGGATAGTACCTGGGAACCAGAAGTTTAAAGAGTTTCTACTGTTTATTTAAAGTGGATTAAGTAATTTACATGTTTCATCACTTCTTCCCTTAAATTCTAAAGGCCAAAATTAGAAGTTAATTTGTTGGTCTTTTCTTCTTCCATAAAGTGAATGGTAATTTCCCTGAATTAGGACTAAGTAGAAACTAACTACTCAGGGTAAAATCCTAGTTCCACTGCAATAAATGGGAGTTTTGTTATTTACTGCAATGGAGCCAAGATTTTCCTCTCAGAATGTAAATGTCCTCCATTGTTATGAAACTGATTTCCTATTCATGAGCAAAAGCCTGATGTATATACTGGGGTATTAAATCATGTCTTTAAGGAACTAGTCTGCATGGAGCTACATATCCCTAACATGGTCCTTCTTGGACCTGCTAAGTATATAGGATGAACATGCCTGCTTACTGTATTCATTATGCAGATTAATTGCATACTTTTCTCAGAGCCGCACCTTTTGATTTCATCTTCATTTCTGGCCTGAGTAAAATCTGTTAAAGGACATAACAGATTTCAGCCTCTAATTTGTAATGCTTACTCTGTTGCTCCCTTTTGAACTTGGGAAACTCTTTGTTACTGCTTCTAGTTGTTTTTAAAATCCTGACTCTCCGTGGGTCTGACTCTTTACAGCTCTGCTCTTCATATAGCACTTCAAATCTGTGCAAGTAAGTGCAAAATGAGTATAAAGCAATATTGAGCACAAAGGGTGTGAGAGAGTGGAGAAGCAGACCCTTTAATTATGCTGGAAAGCATTCAGTAATATACTTCTGAAAGGATGCTATCTACATTCATTTTATTATCAATGAAATATATATTGTAAAGGCCTTCTCAGTGATAAGATATGGGAAAGTGGAGTGATGTAAGAAAATTGCTTAAAGTAAAAGTGTACTTAAGAACATTCCATAGAAAAATCTGGCAAATCTTACAGCTTTGTCCATTATAAAAACTGTTCCTATTCAACCCTTTTCATTTATGGCTTATCAAACCAAATGGTGGGGATTGTTCACATGAATGATAAAAAATAGTTTGTCCATCAAAAAGGGACATGCGCCTCAATATTCTTCCCTTTAAATGATTATAGTAGTTACTGCATAAATCAAGAGAAAGTGTAATGTTCAAAATCTGTGTAAGACCAGCTAACTTGATCTTTTAAAGTTATTCCCAGTTTATGCCCACCATGTGTGGCGCTTCCCTGTGGTTTGTTATTCTACTTCAATGGCGGAGGGAGGAAACCAACAAAGCTCAGTAACCACACTGCATAGCACAATGTAACCATGGAAGCATTTGTCCACTTGTCAGAGCCCCTCCAGAATTATTCAGCCATTCATTTCATTGAATCAATATTGAAGCTTTTAAGATTTATTACTTGTGAGTTGGGGGAAAACTAATAAAACAAATTCCTTGTTTCTTCTCATTAAATTCATCTTGTCGTGCCAGCATATGAATACCTTGCAAACACTTTACCGATGTGGTAGGGGCTACAAAACCGTTTCTTCATATGGAGGGATGACTCATAATATATTTGCATTAACATGCCTGATACTCAGCAAAAGAAAACTTAAAAGGTTTCTGAAGCACTATGCTGACCAGTATACAGACTGAATCAAACAGAAGGACAAAGTTGTAGAAGATGGGGGAGGAGGGAATCCATTTGAAAATTTATGAAAATGTTCTGGTTAAAGAACTATTACTCCTGCTGTGATCCTGTCTATGTTGTTTAGGTATAAATATCAACTGGAAAATTTAACTTTTTATAAATTCCTAACACACTTTAAGACAACAGTTATTTTGGAGATCCTTGTTAAATTTGATCATACTAAATGACATTGATATCAATAGTTGTCTACAAATTACTGTCAAAAAGAGAAGTGTGAATATGAGGGTATGAAGAATATAATCAATTCTTTAAAAATTCCATACTGCCATGAACATTTGGGTTTCTAACTTCCTGAAGCACCAAATACATTTATTTGGTAAAATTGTCCTTATTTTTTCAAGAAAGATAAAAATTATATACAATATCAACTGTATTACTCACCAGAGGAAAAAAGAATGCTAATATAAAAGTATAGTGCTTTATACCTTTGCACAGTTATGAACAGAAACTGTGATTATGCCCTTGGTGCAGAGTCCAAATATAGCATTAACATGGCAGACTGTGAAGGCAGTAACCTCTAAGGCTAGGGAGAGTCATTACACATAAATTGGTTTAAGTGACCAGAAACTGGTTTAAGCCTGTAACAGAACAGATGTTCAGTGTCATACCAGTTTGAAAATGGCTGGAACTGGTTTGAGATAAACCTGGTTGAATGTAGTATCAGACTTAACTGCTTTGGGTCAAACCGGTTTATGCAGCATTTGCCCCAAACCTAAAGCATTAAGGCTTATCAAGACACTTTAGCCAACTCTTGGAGTGAAGCCAAGCTGCATAGGATGCAAATCAAGGTTTGCAAAATGGTGGCTTGAAACTCATATTTGCACTTCCCTGATTGTGGATGATCTGTCCAGGGATAAACCTACCAGGGATAAATGTCTTTAAATCAGTGAAGCAAAAGAGTTGCACCAAGAATCCTGAAACTGTTGGCTAAATAAATCTTTTGTCCTGATGTTCATCTACAATCTTTGAATTCCAGGAAAAGTCCAGACAGTGGGAAGATTGTTATTGTTGTGCCCATGTTAAAAGGGATGACCCAGGAAATTCTAGAGCCCAATTAGCTTGACATCAGTCTGGGCAAAATAATAGGTAAGTTCACATAAGATTCAATAACGAATTATGGTAATGCCAGTCAATATATTTTAATGAAAAAATGGGTTCTCAGACCTGATTTCAATGGATGTAGCAGACTTTTGCATACCATTTAATGTTGTACCACATGACTTCCTGAACAACAACAACAACAAAAACTAGCACTGGACAATACTGATAAAGCAAATAGATAAGAATCAGCTAAATGATAGATCTCAAAATGCACTGCATCATCATCAATGAGAGTATTTCTGGTGAGGTTTAGTTGGCATTAGTGCAATACCTGATGCTATCAAACATTTTCATCAACAATCTTAATGTAACTATGTAAACATGTTTTATCATAGCTGAAAAAATGTATGGGTGGCACAAAGGTAAATATAAATGAAAACAGGGAAGTCATATGTAGTGATCACTTAGTGCTGGGCCCGTGCAAACAAAATGTACTTTAATATAACCCAGTATTTCTAGGAACAAAAAATGCAGCCCATACCAGGAGCATGGGGAACTGTATCGTCAATCCTTTTCACGTGTTGAAAAGGATGTCATTGTGGAAAATGAACTTAACATGAGCTTCCTGTGCTGTTCTGTGACAAAAAAGGGCTAATGTAATCTTTAAATGTATAAATAACGAAGTAATGAGGGTCAGGGAATAAGAGGAAGTTTTTATCTTTGCACATAATACTAGTGAATATAGTTCTAGAATACTGGAAACAGTTCTGGTGTCCACATGTTAAGAAGGACATTGAAAAACTAGAAATAATACAAAATAGCCATGGGAATGATTCAAGGACTGGAGAATATGCCTTACAATTGGAGAGTTAAAAAGTCCAATCTATTTGCTTCGTCAAAAAAAGGAAATTGAGAAATAACTTGAGTACAGAGTACAAAAACCTCAACAAAGACAATTCGGAGCGCCAAAGGGCTCTTTAATTTAGTTGAGAAAGGCAGAGAGAAAGAATCAACAGCTAGAAGCTGAAACCAGATGAAACAAATTGATAATAACACACACTTTTGTAACACAGAAGACAGTTAACCAGAGGGCATTATTTTATGGTCCCAACTGGCTGTAGAATCATGAAGCTATGAAAAACATTAAGTGTATAGGTTACATCAATGCAGATTTATTTACAAATTAGTAAATATGCAAGTATATAAACATATTAGAGAGTCTTATTAAATATATGGAAATAACACCACAAAGGATTTTCTATTATTGAGGAGTCTAATTTTCCACTTTATATATCACCTCTGATTTTGACCTACTGGCTTCAGAGAGAGGTTTTTTTAGTCAGTGAATTACTGAACAGAGCTCAATGCAAAACATAATCAGATGCATGCATGCTGTCCCTTACTGAGAGATTTTTTTCTAAAAGTGAATACCAGGCAACCAATGCACTCTACTGGCATGCTGAAGAAATCATCTGTGAAAGGACATATCTTTGCATATATCAGAATAAGTGGGTATCTGAAATAGAATAACATAAACTAAAAATAAACTAATTCAGGCTGACTAAATTAAGAGAAGGGAAAATGAAAAAAAAATTCAACTAACACTAAAAATCAGAAACAGCATTAATCAACCAAAGTTACTAAATGTCATTTTTTAAATAAAAACTAAGGGTATTAACTTTGGTTATATAGGGTTTGTGTATCAAGAATTGGCACTAGTATTATTTAGGCTCTGATCTCTTACTACTTACGCACATACTTTAATTTATACACATGAATATTGCCATTAAAATCTACCCATGAGACTGCTCGTGTGATTAAGACTTTGTGGGACCAGAGTACACATGAGCTACATATTTCCATTTGTCTATGTTTCTTAGATGTGTCCCATTACCATTTTTCTAGGTGCCTTATGGGTCCAAAGGCAGGCACTAGCTGGAAACAACCTACAGCTTAGTTTTACTGGAGTCATGTTGACTGGGAGTGTACTTTGATGTGACCCTCCCCCTTAAACTTGACTTCTGGATGGCTTTAATAACGGGCTAGGCACAAATACTGTAAATTTCTGCATTTTTTCAGTGACCCATGATGTTTCATCTCCTTTCATTCATGAGATTAAAACATGCATTTAGGTGCTTACCTTTAGCCGCTCAAATTTGAATATCTTGACTTATGTCTCTAAATATAAATGCTAATTATTTCATAACTTACAACATGCTGATAGAAAGTGGCATGGTTACATTGGCAGGAGGAGGAAATGCTGAAGATGATTCAGAAAAGGTAATAACTGTTATCTTGATCACTGACCTACTTTCCTTCTGGACTACTCTTCAAAGAGTCTTCTAGTGTTTCTAAATGTGTATCCCATTTCCTAGCTTCTGCTCTGTTTAAGCAGCATTAGACCTAACATGACCAAAGGAAAGATGGTAGAGATCCTGTAGTTGCACTTGGAATGCCATGAAGCGATTAACACTGACCCTGTTGCTCATTGAGTATGCGCTATTAGGATATGCAAAGTAACCTACATGGAGATGGAGAAAGGCTGTATTCCCATTAGCATTCATGAGAGCTATGCAGCTACAGTCCGACTCATCAAGTTGGGAATATACTCTTTTGTTATTGATGGGAAAATGTCACTGGTTACAAATGGTTACAGACAGGGGTGTAGTAGGGTCAGAGCAAACTCCAATACCCTTTTTTTTTGGAGGGGGGAGGAGGGGAAGGGGAGTCAGAGAATGCTGCTTCGGCAGTTTATTTTTTGACCTGATGGTGCACCTCTCTAGATAAAATAAATGGTGGAATTTCCTGCCCTGACCTCTCCTCCAGTTCCACCACCCAAAGATTAAAGGGAAACGCATAATCTCCAAAAGAACATGCCATCAGTGGTATATGTTAGAGCAATCATCAAACATTTACTGAGTATGAAATCTGTCTTCAAACTTCTCTCAAGGTCCACCCACAACCCTGACCAGTCTTATAAAACAGTCTTTCAAGAGCATGAATGGAGTCTGAGTCATCAGTTTCCCAGCTACTGACAAGTACAGTTGCTTCATTTCTATTACTGAAAGCCTCCTTTTTTAAAGACTGGTCCATGTTTCAGACATTCTTTGCCAAGAGTGCAATAACAATTCTTAATAGCTGGAATTCCCACTCGCTTAGTTACTACTATTTTGTCATCTGGAGATACCATGAGAAAATCTTGATTTGTAGATAATTAATCCAATCATATCACCTTCCATGAGGCTTCTTACATTTTCCTCACATTTTACTGTTCCTTGTATTACAGAAGAGCATGCTGGGGCAGCTGTAGGGGCAGTTGTGCAGCAGTCAATTCATACTGGTTGTGTGAAAATTGTTTATATGCACAGGGACTCCAGTTCAGCTATGCCGATTTACCCCAGCGCGGTAGCTGACCAGTAGTAAGGAATAGAAGTCTCCATAATTAGCTCTCAGACCCAAGCACTGGGAAGATGATACCAAATACGCCTTGCATAGGTCTAACTCAGCCATCCTCACACTGCCACTGAGAAATGCATCTCATGCCCACTGTGTACATGTTACACGCTGAAATAATGTTATGTCGTTGCCCTTATAATGATACCGGGCACATCCAGAACCACTTTTTGAAGCATACTCCTGAGAATATCCCTAAGCATCGGGTTCTGAAAATGTGAACACACAACATGTTTTCTGCATGTAGCACTAAGTAGAGCAGAAATGAGTGGCCAGGACTTTTCCTATGGTGGACTGGGATCACTGAAGACATTATAGATGTACCATATGAGAAGAAGAAAAAAAATAAAAGAGTATGTGAAACATAATTTTGGTGGGTTCCATAAAGTCTCTTAGGACATTCTACTGCTGCAATGGGTGCTATATTAATTTAGAGACTATTCTAAATTACACAGGGCAATAAGAGCTATTTTATACCAAATGCTGAGTGGAAGATGCCCTAAATTAGCTGCTGCTAATGACACCCTAATTTTCATAAGACAAGCAAAATCTCCCACTTACATGGCTAGCATTTCACCTCTGTGAGATGTCACTACATCCCCTTTCCATTGGAGCAGAATAATTCCTGTTCAGCCTAACTGCTAGTGGTTCTCAACCTTTTTTAGACTCAAGGCACCTCTTGGAAAAAACAAGCTCTTTGCTTTCACTACTTTTTTTTTTTTTTGACAGAGAAATAATAAAGCAATCTTCTGTTGCAGATAACTTAGAAAGGCCAAAACAGGTCAGAATATTTTTGGATTCCTATTTGATATCTCTGGGTTTATCTTGTGAAACGTGTCAGTGTTTCCCTTCAAACAGTGCTAATGCTGTGTAGCACCCTTAAAAAGATCTTGCACCATCACAGGGTGCTTGCTACAGTACCCTGGTTGAGAATCACCGATATACACACTTCCTCGTACCAAATTCATTTTATTCATTTTACTTCTTCAGTTCATGTGGAAAACTGACCCATAACATTTATGCTCTTTCATAGGATCGCTTTTACTTAGCACTGCTCCTTTCTGTGATGCTTGTTGTTCTTTGTGTTTTTCTTTTTAAATCACTTCTGTTAAATATACCCAAAGGCCTTAGGAGAACCATATGAAGTATCCAGAATTTTATTTAACTCATTCCTATTCAAAAAACTCCCCACAGCTTGATAATTCTTCAGTAATGTTGGTGCATCAAAAGGCATTTTATTTCTAATAATACTCTATCTGACAACACATCATTAAAAACAATATTAAAGTGATCAGCGGGACCTCTAGCAGGCAGGCACCTACCCAAATTGTCCTTCCTGTATTTTCACCAATCTGGAAAGTCATCAGGTCCCTCAAAAAAACCCTATCATATGTAATACCATTGTAGCACAACGATATTACAGAGATGTTATGCTCTGAAGGTTCAACTACAGTAAAATCCAAGAAAAGAGGTAACTTAATTTGTGGACAGAGAGGCAGATCCAGAGGCATGCACTGGTGCAGTAGCACCTGCCTTTGATTCCTGTTCTACCCAAAGTTTAAAACCAAGTGCATGAGTGGGAGCAGCATTTCTAGTCAGGCAGCAGGGAGGGAGTCAAGTGACTTCATGGCTCATTAAAATCTACCTGATTCCTTCTAAAGACTATTCCACAAGTGTTACTGACCCTTTCTCCATTACAATGATCTTGATGCTCCACTAATTAAGCTAGCCTTTCATCTGCAATTCTGCTGTTTGTTAGCTGCTCCCAGTAATGAAGCTCATATATTTCACAGCCTTGCAGACTGTTTTTAACTCATTCCAACAAAGTTATATTTGTTTTTCCCTCAATATTAAACTCTAAGCCCCTAGCATACTTTGCCTTTTTTCTCTGTGCTGCCCATCAGTGACTTGCTAGCCGCACCTTGATGGAATAAACTAAGTTGGGCCCAACTTCATAGGGCACCAGGGTTTCTGAACACCAGGCCTGTGTCTGGTCAAGGGCACCTTAAACCCACCCCAAGTTTGCTCTAGCTGCACTGGTTAGCTCTGGGCCCACTGTTCAGGACTAGCAGCTTTTGTTGCAGCAGGACATGCTCCCAACACAGAACTGGCAGCCCTGAGTTGGGCCATTCCCTTTGCTCCCTCCACCAGCCCTTCCTTGATAGGCCCACAGGCAGGCTTTCCTCACACCTGTTCTGCCAATGCTAGCTTTTCCCCTGCAGCACTGAACCTATCCCCCTCAGTCTCTATTCATTGTTCCTCATGAGCACTGGGTGGAGTACTGCCCTTGCCCACTTTCCATGGCTTCTTTAGCCCCTTTAGCCACTACCCAATCCACTGGGTCAGAGACTCCCATCTGAGTGTCAGCACAACTCCTAACGTAAGAATGTCCCTATTGTGGGTCAAATTCATCCCAGCCTGTTCTTCCTCCTGTCCAAATAAAAGCACCAAAAAGATAATAAAGGCGTGGATGGAACTTATCTGTCCCACCGTGGTGCCACTGCCAGTCTTCCCCATCCGGCCAGTGTCTGAGCCTGCTCTCTGCAGTTCCGCATCCACTCTTCTTTCTCTTTCTGCCAGGAGCCTTCCCTCCTTCAGGTTTCCTGCAGCCTCTTTCCCCCTAACCCAGGGCCAGGTTCACATACAATGAACATAGGTCACCTGACCCTTGTACTTCTGCCATGGATCCGTCAGGGCTATCCACCTGTGCTTGGCATCCTTCTCGTTCCTGATCCCTTTGCTCAGTGGTATGCTGTGATAAAGGCCTCCTCAGATAAGAAGGGGTGCATGTGTGTGGTGGGGGACGGGCGAGAGCTAGCAAAACAACAAAGGAAAGGAAGCAAAGGGAGGGCAAGGGGAACCGGGGGGAGAACCAGGGAAAAGTGTCCTGGGCCCCAGAAAGATCAAAGAGCTACCCCAAACACCCTGTTCCCTCTAGTAATGAGGTATGGGCCCCATTACATATGGGATAATACAGCATACCATCTGCACATGCTTTTCAGAATCCTAGATTCACTCATGAGCCAGGCTTATCATTATCAAATTCTTGTACTTAACAATACTAAACCACCCTACTGTAAACTGTTTTATTAGGTATTCACACTCTTTGGCCCAAACCCAGCAGTGTCTCTTCTTGGCATTTATTTGCAAGCAGCAAAATACTGGCTGTCACAGTTCTGGTTATGCTAAGCTGGAGTTAAGTTAAGGTGCCAAAAAGCAGCTTGGGAAGAACAGGCCTTGCTGACCTCTGGATGACTTGAGAAGCAACGTCAAAAGTAAAAATCCATAAATGAGCAGAGAAATTGGCTCAAGAAGGGAGCAAGGAAAATGAATGAGGGCAGGTACTGAGTCGGAGAACTGAAGATGCCGAATGCATGAACTTGGCGAAAAGCAGATGCAGACATCTGAACAAACAGATAAAGCACTGGCACGAAAGCCTGGGTATCAGGGATAAGTACAGGGGAGCATAATGGACAGGTGGTGGTGATCCCGTCCTGGCAGTTTTACATACTTGAGCTGAGGGCTAGATAGAGTGAGGGCTAGATAGATGTGTTATCCTTTAGTCAGTCAGCAGGCAGGGTAGACCTACTCCTGAATACATGCATTCACAAAAGCTCCTGCTCCCTAGAGATCTTTTTCCATTAACCCCAGAGATGTGGGCCTACCCTGCCGGCACAGCACATGAGCGACTAGACACATGCTCTTGAGCATAAACCCCGTTCTCTGGGCCTTTACCATGGAGCACAAATATGAGCCATCCCGTCTGCACCACCCAAGCGGCCGCTGGCTAGCACCAGCTTTCTGGACTAGTGCGCTGCAGCACATAAAGGCTGGGGCAAGCAAAGGGCCACATGAACACCTCCAAATGCCTCTACACAACCGGCCCCTGCTGCAGCCAGGGCAAAGATGGGGCTGGGACCTGCAGCCCTCCTGATCCCTCCCCCAACCCTGCAGCTGTTCGCAAGAGCTAACGAGAAGGCTTTGGGCGGAGGGACGGGACAGAGCAGCCGCCAGAGCCCCGCTATCCACGCCAGCGAGCGGGGCAAGAGAAGCACAACCCCCAGATGGACGGAGCGACAACATCACTCCCAGAGCCGCAGAAGCCCCAGGAGGTGACGCGCGGGGGGGGGGGCGGGGCATGCGCTACTCCAGACCCCGGAAGGCCGCTCACAGCTCGGATTAGCGCCGCCTACTGCGCGTGCGCTGGGGGCGGGGCCGTCTTGCGGACGTGGCTGTGGCAGGCGCGAGGGGGCGGAGGGTGCCGCCATTGCTATGGGCAGCGGGGGGCGGCGGGCGCAGCATGACGGCGCGGAGCCCGGGCGCCCGCTTCCCGTCGCCAGCCGCCGCGGGCCCCCTCGCCCCCAGCCCCGGGGCGGTCGGGCTGCCGCATGCGCTGGGCCGCGATGGCGAGGCGGCAGCGGAGGAGGAGGCGGACGGGCAGGAACTGCGGCCGCGCGGGCGGGAGAAGGGACGCCGGGGCGGCCCGCGGGACCGGTCCGACCTCCCCGTGCTGCTCACCAGGGACATCCGCGAAGGCGAGACGCTCAACGCCATCGCTCTGCAGTACTGCTGCTCGGTGAGGGCCACCGCACCCAGTGCTCCCCGGCCTCCGCCGCCGGCTCGGGCCTTGCCTGCCGTGGTCGGGACGGGCCCGCTCTCCGTCGCCGGGCTCCTCGCGGCCTCCCTGCCTGGCAGCTCTGCCAAATCTGAGGGGCCACGCGGAGCCCCATGGGCCGGGTGCCCCGGCTTCATGGGCTGGGGTCAGGCACCCCTGGCTTATGAGTGGCTGTGACCCTGTGTGCCTGGGCCTGAGGGCGTCTTCCTGTTCCTCGTCCCTTGGCTCCTGCGCCTCCCTCAGGGGTCACAGAGCGCTGTCCAGCATATTGTGCTCCATGTCCCTTTTTGGTGCACTTGTTTATATATCTCTGACCTCACTCCCATCCCTGTTACATTTTTATTTGTCCCAAAGAATCATTGCTGTTCCCTTAGCGGCCCCCATCACCAAGGCGGGCATATAGTTTTCCTTGGGTCTAAGCCGACATTTCCAAAAGGCAAATCGGAAAGCCTACATGGGACTCCCCACAAGAACAGAAATTAGGCGACAGGGAGTGGCAGCAATGTTAACTGCTGCTCTCCTGCTGCCAGACTTCTGGACCCATAGGAAGGCCCGTGAGTCAGAGGTTGTGGCCCCGTTAGCTTGATCACTGGTCCACAGTGAGACCAGGTGTGCAGAGTCACTGGCCAGATCCAGGGCTCGGGGCTGGACCAGCCTGTGGTCTGATCTGGTGCATGGGGTAGTATCCATGTACCAGCCATGAGCCTCTTATCCAATCTCCAGAGCTGGAAAGCTGAGCACTACTGGATTAGAGGGGAAAAAAACTGTTTCAGTATATGCAACATAATAATGGGTGTGGGGGAAAGCATATTTCTTTTGAAAAATGTAAGGATGAAGTCTGTGTGGTAGTTGCAGGCAGGTGGATATGAAATAGAGCAGCCTTCACTCTGATGCTTCTTGACTTGAATGCTTAGTAGTATAATGATTTTCTCTTTATTTTTAATGGAATTTTACCTCATTCAAAGTAATTTATTCCAGGGCTTTGAAGCTCCCTTGAATTGCCATAAATGGGTACTAACGTGGGGAATTACTTATAATTATTTGTCTATATGCTTTTCCCTAGGCCTGTTGGGGCCTAGGGAGCTAACTTGTATGAGCTTGAGATGTTTCCATCTGTTCCCAAGTGAGGTTTTGAATGAGGTTCCTTCTTCCACACCTTAGAGTACAGGGTTTTAGTTCAGAGCTCCTGCAGAGTCTTCAGCTATTGTGGATCTTCACAGAGTCATGGCATGCTGAGATATGTAGTGACTTGAGACTTTTACCCTAGAAAGTCTGACTTGCTTGCAGGGTGTGTTGATTTGATTGGACTACAAACAAAACACACCTTGAAGAGGTCTCTCTCTCACCAAGAGTGGTTAAAGCACTAGCACTGTTGTAGGAAGCTTGTTTTCAAATTTTTTCTCTGCCTTAAACCCACATCCTTTGTGTCCTAGAGTGTGGT
The DNA here is from genome assembly GCF_052110815.1 of Crocodylus siamensis. Taxonomy (NCBI): domain Eukaryota; kingdom Metazoa; phylum Chordata; order Crocodylia; family Crocodylidae; genus Crocodylus; species Crocodylus siamensis. The sequence continues at coordinate 45,310,734 of NC_143397.1, read as the reverse complement.
GTGACCACTAGGCTGTATGGCATTCTTGGTTGGGAGCGTCTTAATCTCTCCTGTTGAAACTTCCACTTAGCATAAAATTCTTAAATATTTCTTAGGGCAGACTGGAAGCCAAGACTCTGACTGAAGTACCCTAAGCATACAGGTTCTAGTTGCTATTGAGCAATTCAATGTTTAAACCCTATCCTTATATTTGGTAGTTCCTATTGGCTAGTTTAGGCAGATCCCCACTTAGGGTGTTGGCTTTTGTGCTTTCCTGTTTTAGGCATTTTAGTTTCCCTGGTGCACTGTGTGACAAATCAACTGTCATCCTAATTCATCTTGCTGTTCTTTCCCTAACCATTTTCATATTTTTTCTAAGTTATTCATAGAGTCATCAGAGAAGTAGGGCTGGAAGGGACCTCAAGAGGTCACCTAGTCTAACCTTCTGTCTGAGGCTATTGACCCCTTTCTTCTTTCTCTACACTTGATTCTCCTGCCTCTGCCTACAATTTGTAATGATTCATAAGAAGTCAGCTGCAGTATTGTTGCAGGATTTAACAATATTTTTTTCCTAAAAATGAAATTCTTAAGTGATTTTGCTCTTTATCAAACCTAGTGCTGCCTCTGTGGCAATACAAAAGTGGAGAAATAAGAACCGGGCAGATTAATGAAGGGGTTGTGATGTAAAAAAGAAGAGCCTTTGCTTACATGGTGTTAGCTACAAGGGACCAACTCTCAGGATCATCATAAATTCTAGTATATTGGATGGGATGTGAAGTTACCAATAAAATCATAAATGCAAACTTTGACTTATGAGTGGTACTGGTCACCTTAACGTGTGCATGCATACACTCATTCAAACCCATGTAATACAGTGTATAGTAGCTGCTATAGTGATTTTTGAGAGCACTGGTGTCAGTATATCTACCTATTCGAGGCTCTGGAGTCTGCTGTCGATCGATGGTCAGGTTCCTTCAAGGCAACGTCTGCTCCAGAAGGGGGTCGCCTACTTGTCCTTCTGTCTCTGTAGGTCAGGTGCTGAGGGCACCACTGAGGGTCACACTTCACTGCCTCTTATCCCCTTCTGGCAGACTTGTGTGATTCCCCCAGCATCATCTTGGCTGCCCAGTCTGGAGCTGTCCCACATGGATCTTGAGTAGTGGCATGACAGCTGTTAGTCACAGGGATCTCTGTCTGCTGAAGTTTCAGGAGTCCACTCTTGACTTATTGATTTAATAGCTGTATTGTTCTGGGTTACAGGAATAGTCAATAGGGTGGGTGCTCAGTTCCAGGAATCTTGACTTGGCTTGATTAGTCTGAAATGGCTTGTAGAGCAGAGTTTTGTAATGGTAAGTTCCTTTGGCTAGGCTATTGTCATTTAATTACCTACTGATCATCATACATACTCTCATTCTCTCAAGGAACCACCCAGTATAGCAGATTTTATCACTTTGTAATTACAATTTCAGTGCAGTTTTTAAGAATGATCCTAGAGTGTAACTTCATTCTATAGGGAGTACATTGCTTAAGGGTTGCTTGCTGTGAGCCTTGCCACGTCCATGCAATGAGTGTACTAGGTCTCTGCCAATACTTAGAAGGGAAAAAATGCACAAAATGGAGGGTGCAGGCAAGAAGGGACATCTGTTATATCCATGTCAAATGTATGAAGGGGGCTTTCTGCTACAATGGATGGTTCATATTTACAGCAATAACATAGTTCATTTGCAAATAAATAGCTAGAGCTTTACAATAGAGACAGAAGAGTTTTTGTTTTTTTTTCCCTTCCCTTCACAGATGGAACTATTAGGATGAGTTAAATGACTTTTCCCCTCCCAAAAGAAAATTGAAGTGATTCCCTGGATTAAAATGGAATGTATGCCTCCCAGTAATGTGCTCTTGTGTGTTTCAAACTTATTTTAAGTTTGCCTATTTCCTGTCTTCCCTGAGATTACTTTTGACTGGGTGTCAATTAGGAAGCTTTGGTTGCTGATTCAATTTGGCAGAGGTTCAGCCCGATTTGGTGGCCAAATCTCTGAATCCAAATCAAATCGGGAGACCCTTTAATCCCTCTGAATCAGTTTGGAGAGATTCAATGATTTGGACGTAGACACAGTTTTATATGTTTTTGCTACTTAACTCAAGGTACCAGGTGGCCCATGAATGCCGAGATGCTGGGGTGGGCAGAGCGTCCCACGGGAGCAATTGGGGGGGCTTCCCAGCACACTCAGTGGCGGACCTGGAAGTGGATAAGAAGCACTTCCAGGTCTGCCATGGAGCATGTGGGGGACCCCCACACCCTGGCTCAGCGAATGGTGCCTCCTGGTTCTGGGGAGGTATGTAGAAAAAATATTTAAACCTGTGTATCGATGATTCTCCAAATCAGAATAGAATCTTCAAATTTGACCGAATCAAATCAGGACAGTGATCCGAATCAACAAATCGAATTACTGTCCTCCAAATTAAATATGGGTCGCTTTGCGCACCCCTAGTGTCAGTTTATAAAATTTTACTTCTCTCCCAATGCTGTCACTTGGGAGATTAGAGGACTGTTTAAAAGATTTACTGAATATTTTGTGACATTTAAACTGTATTTCTTTATCTTGTTCTTAGGTTGCAGACATCAAGAGGGTTAACAATCTTATCACTGACCAGGATTTTTTTGCGCTGAGGTCTATCAAAATTCCAGTGAAGAAGTTCAGTGTACTAACCGAAATGCATTGTTCTCCAAAAGGCAGGCAACTTTTGCGGCCTGCATCTTCTTCTCAGTATTGCCCAGAAATTCAAGAAACATCACCAACTTCTGATGCATTCTCCTCTAATGAAACTGTTGGCAATTTCTTGAAAGAAGTAGACAGAGATATAGAACAAATAGTAAAGTGTAATGATACAAAAAGAGAGAACCTTAATGAAGTTGTTTCTGCCTTATCAACACAACAAATCTGCTTTGAACCTGATGGCAAAAACAAAAAGTGCAAAGATCCCTACTATGGAGCAGACTGGGGTATAGGCTGGTGGACAGCTGTAGTGATTATGTTGGTGATTGGAATAGTAACTCCAGTTTTTTATCTTTTATATTATGAGGTTCTAATGAAAGTGGATGTTAGTCACCATTCTACAATGGAATCCTCTCATTCACTAGTCACATCACCATCACATCAGAAACAAATTGGAAATGGAATAAATCCAGCAAATATCATGGAAGTTGAGAGTGAAGAGGAGATTCAGCATTACAATCAAAAGCACCGGGCAACTGTTGTTCATAGACATATCACGTAATATTCAGATGGAGCAAAAACCGAGTACAAAATACATCTGGAATGTAGATAACACATTTTATGATGTGTTCACTTAATGTGCAGTATTAAAATAAGGGAAGCAAAGCATCCTTGAATTTAATGAAGAGTTTTGGGCACCTTCTGTCTTTGGTTACGAGAGAATGCTTCTGTGGGTCATTTGAATTGTCAGACATGTTGTTATACGTTTCCAGGTCTAATGTGAGATTGTGTGTGTATGTGTGTAAAGAGGGCACATCTTTAAAAATCTTTGCACATTTGTTTCTATTTATGTAGTTGTCTTATTTAAATTAATGATTGCTGTTTAAAGTGAAGTAAAAAAATGCAGGTTTCATTGATGTAAGAAAAAATTGACTATATCATTTACATCTTAAAGCTGTGGACCTTGAAATGTTTAATTTCCAGAAAGTGTTTCATACTCTAGTTATGTTACTTAGCCATACACAATACAATCAATACTTAAATAAGAATTTTACAGCTATTAAATGAAGATGCACCCTACTCGTTTCATTCACAACATACACCAAATAATATGTTGTTTATTGTGGGGGCTAACGCATGGGACCAACTGAAATTTTCTTAAAAAAAAAAAAAAATCTTTTTTACATTGTTGTAAAACCTCCTAGAGGAAAAATGAAGGCCACGAGGAAAGGTTGAAAGAACTAAGATCACTTAATATGGAAAAAAGAAGATGGAGAGGAGATTTTTGCAATAGGCTTCAAGTACCTAAAGAATGATTATGGAGACAGAAGACAGAGATTTTTCTCTGCAGCTGTAGGAGACAGGGCTAGGAACAATGGCCTCAGCCTGCAACAGGGGAGACTGCTGAGGTTGAACACTAGGAAAAACTTTTCAATACAAGGCGGCTATGCATTCGAACAGCCTACCCAAGAGGGATTGTGTAATATCCATCCTTGGTTACACAGACACTTGACTAGGATAGTTAAAGGAATCCTGTCTTGAGCTAGGGACTGGACTAGATGGCCTCCTGAGGTCCCTTCTAGCACTACTTTCATGTATTCTTTGAGGCCTTTGTGGTGAGAGAATTAACTTGCCAAGATGTATTTGAAAAGATGTACTGGAATTCAGGTAAGTACTATGTGTTTATAACTTACTGTCTGGTATGTTGGAAGACATTTTCTGACAACATGATGATTACTGCCTTTAGAATATACATGAAATGGTGAAATTGCAGGGATAGATTTTTAAAAGTAATTAGTTAAGGAATGAGTGTGAGAAAGCTAGGACATTTCTTAAGTTACCTTGAATCACTTGTATTTGAGTAAAAATGTATTTCTATAAAAATAGGAACCACTATCTGGTTTTGGATCTCTAATTCTGTGCACACAGTCTACTCATTCTTATGTATTAATTTTATACATGCTTCATAGGCCAGCTTGAGGTCATTTATTTCATATAAACTAGGTATGTTTTGATGCCTAAATACAATCCAGTGAGACTTTTGTATGTCAAGTTACTGCTCTGTATAGTAATTACCTGCTTGAAAATGTGAACAGCTAAATCACAAATAACAGCTAAAAATTGGCTAAGCAAGCCTATGTGCCTTTTTCTGGTCTACTGCTGGTATGGCAGAACAATCCAAGGCATGTGGTACTTGCCTTGACAGTTCCTTTAGAATCCTTTTTATATTAAGGAAATATTCCCTTCCAGTTGCATCTTAAATTGTGAAAGGAATTGTCTTTCCTCAAAGCATCTCAGGCAGCTTCTGTCTTCGTGTTTTATGAGTGGATGCTTATGGTAGCACATATGGGCTGCAGAGAAATAAAGCTACTTTTTCTGCTAATTTCCAAAGTATTTCAAAAGAAATTATTCCACTGCAGCTGGCCTAGAAACTTGCTTTGCAGCCACTGTTCTGCTCTGAAATATCTGCCCCTAGAGTGTGGCAGGTTTCTAAATTGTAAAATGTTAAGTTACAGCTAACAAAAGGAAAATGACAAGTTTTGTCTGTTGCCCTTTTGTTTTAAATATAGGAGGGATGGTGCTTATGTATTATTAAATATGAATTAGGATAGTGCCTGTGACATGCTGTTTCTCATATCAACATTTTTATTATACTTTTCTGCTTATAATTCTTTGGCTATACAAATAAACTGCTGTGATTAAAATTAAAATAGACTTTTGACCAAAAAAAAAGTTTGCATACTGGGGAGGAGTGGAATATACTTCACTGTTTCCTGACATGGTTAAACAGTATCCACCCAAGCGTGTGGTATAAACAAGTAATTCTGAGAAACAAAAGTAGTACACCATGAGCACTTCCTCCATCTAAAATTCTGATGCAAGGTTTTTAAGGATGGCAGAAATAATTTCTTAATTGGGCTAACACTAGCTGCCTGTGCTGTACAGTGCTTTTAAATATAAGCTTGTGACAATTACAGAAATGTGCATGTTGAGACTAGAATAGCTTAACTTGATGGCTGATAGAAATATGCTTGCATTCTGTGAAATGTTTTGGGGCAAGCTGGGAGTGATGAATCTTGATGAAGCAACATGAAAACATGGATTTCTGAACTGTGGTACATGAGTTTGATATTCCATTTGTTCACTCTGTGATCTTTAAAGATTGTGTGACCTAATAAAATTAGAAAGCCACTACCATAAGAAAATAAAGTCGTAATACAAGCAGGAATTACCTAATGTTACCTCTAAAGATTCTTTTCTTTTTTTTTTTTAAAATGCCCTAAAAGGTCTTCATGGCAGTCATTAGGAAGTGCCCAAAGAATTTACCCATGATGATAATTAGATTGCAGTTTACACAGTATTACATACTGAGATAACCTTATCTCACTATGTATCTCAGACTGGGCTAACTATGTGGTTTTGGGAAAGGGGGTTATGATACCTGAAGCATATCACAAATATAAGAAAACTTGTGGAGCATTATATTGTATGGGAAAATGTTGATAGTAATTCCAAAGTATTCACTGGATAAATACTTTAAGTTTTCTTTATTAAGGTACACTACACTCACCTGACCTTTGTTATAGCAGGGTTTTTTTAAGAGTGGAAAAGTAAGTTTTAAAAGATCTTATATGGCATTTACATTAGTATTAAAAAGGAGTTATCTATGTACATTTTTAATTTGTTCTTTTGTAGGTGCTCTCATTCTGTACAACCGTATTATTGTTTTCTGGCTACTAGATGACCAACAATGCAGCATCTTTGGTTAGTTACACCACTAAATATTAATCTGATTGCACTCTATAGAACAGATTTCTACATAACTGAATGATTTAAGTGCTGTGGTAAAATTAGTTTTGTAAAAATTATAGAAAGACTTATTAGAGATGGTGTACTTGAGTGGCAAATCATGCTTTAAATTAGTCAATACAATATGCTGCTGCTCAGGAAGTCAGTTTTTAATCTAAGTGCATATTGCACTGTTGGATCATGTAAACTTTTATTTAAGTCTGCTATATTTTGGAATATCTTGCCACACAAGTGGTCTTTATATAACAAAAACATATTTGATACAGGCTTAATATGTAAGTATTTCTAGAAAAATCCTGGATTGAAGATGTAAATCTCTTATAAAAAAAAAAAAGTCTGCTTTTAATTGCTTCATATTTTAGAAGGGTTTCTGACTACTCCTAAAAAAAATAAATAAACTTTTTTTAAATGAAAGTTTGTAAACTTAAACATGTTCTTATTCTCTGTATATCTCGTTACTTCATTAACAAGTTGCACACTATGTACAATCTAAGGTTACATTTCTTGGGTAATTAAGTATCTTCATTTGTCTGGTTAGATTGGAGTATAACATGCACACCTAGCATGTATTGATAGAACACTCTTTAATTATTCACGCTTTCATTTATAAGTAGACACAAATCCAGATCACCTAAGGGTAGCCTTTTATCCACTGTGAAATTTCTGAAAATAATTACCCCACTAAAAAGGAGTGAGGGGTATTGAAGAAACAAAAACATTAATACAATTCTAGAAAGTCCTTCCACGTAGAAGTTTCTCTGCATAGTGGCATATTAACCAATCTTTACCTGTCATACTCAGAGCTTCTCTCTGAATCCCATTTCACTTCATAAAAAAATCTTTTGCAAGCGCATATTATTTAATTAACTGGTTTAATTCAGTATACTAGCAGAATTACAGTTTATGTTCAAATTTCAAAAAAGGAAAAACAAAGTGATTTCAGTTCTCTGTCAGAGTGTGGACCAGTTGCCATAGCAAGGGAAACTACAAAAGCTAGGACTCTTCAGTTTGAAAAGGAGAAGGCTGGCTGTGATAGAGAAAATTGTGAAGGGTGTGGACAAAAGTGAATATGCAATTGTTATTCACCAAGATCCAGAATATGAGGACTAAGGGGAACCCACTGAAATTTGTGGGAGTCAGGGCTAACTCTTAACATGAGAGTCTTTTTCACACAGCATATAGTTAATTTGTGGAACTTACTACCACAGGAGGTGCTAGAGGCAGACACTAGCAAGGTTAAAAAATAGACCTATTGTCCATGATTTTGTCTAGTCTAACAGCTATTCAACAGAGCAGTCAAAGATGTATCCTCTGGTATCTCTAAACCAATGAATATGGATGCCTGGGAGGGTTATGAACATGGGATTGGTAGCTTTAGATCAGTGGTTCTCAACATTTAAACTCAAGCTCTTCCTTGGAAAATACCAGCTCTTAGTTCTCACTTTTTTCCCCCTGCTGAAAAATAATAGAAGTACTTTTTCTGTTGTAAAGAACTCAGAAAGTCCACAACTATGGGTTTCTATTGGAAAACACTTGGGTTTACAAACATGATTTACAAGATAAACCAACAGTGCTAATGTGTGGCACTCTTAGCCACACTCTAATGTGTGGCTAAAAGGGCCTCAAGGGACCCGAGTGCTGTGACACCCTGGTTGAGAATCATTGCTTTGTCTAGATCTACCCAGTTCAATGTTCTCCCTCAAAGCATCCATTCCTGCCACCCATAGACAGGCCTATTTGATATGCCAAGGGTCATAGGCTTTAGTCAATCACAAAAAATTATAAGCTTCCTTTAGTAAGGGAGACCACAGAGGACATTCATATAGACAGGATCCTGGGCTAGACAGACCATTGGTCTGACCCAGTATGGCACTACTTACGTTTTCGTCATATCCATACAGCTTAGCTCCAGTCCCTTTTACTTGTTCCAGTGAGAGTTTTTCAGAACTGTGGCTTTGTTCAATTTCTAAGCACATTTCCTAAGTGCATTAACTAGTCTTGTTTCAGTATCAATTCTGGGCACAAGGGGGAACTAATTCACATTTTTTTAAATTTGTTCTTACATTCCATTTGCAGAGCAGAAGCAACTTCCAGATTCATTCCTTGGTTTCTATAATAGCCAGATTGTTGAACACAAAAAGTGGTTTTCAGTGCCTCCTACCAACTTGTTCATGGATGATGCAGAAGATTGCCCTTCAGACGAAGAGCTATTACCAACTACAGTAGGTATCAGCAAGCCAGATCCAACCCATGGAACCAAGCAGTTTCACCTGCAGCAATGATCTGATCAGAAGCATTAGCTCTCTGATGCAAGCCAGGTTCTTCAGGTCCACCGCTTTAAAAAGTTGCTGACCACTGAACTACAGGATAGTCTGAGCAGGCATAGAATAATGCATGAAATCTAACTAGTTGACTGGTGCCTTGAGGTTGATTACCAAAAGCATTCTTGGAGATGCCCAGCCACAAACTGATAAATGCAGCCATATTGTCTTTAGAGCAGTGAGTTTATGTAGTCAAGGATATTGTTACCTAGGCGGAATATGCATCTGCCTACAAATTAACCCTGCCCTTTTCTTCATGTAGTTAAATATACTATATGCAAATTTATCCTTTTGCTACAATCCCTGGGTGCTGGCATCTGCTGGAATTGTTAAGGCAGTAATTTCAGCTTTTGCACTGATATCTGATGAACAAAGTAGAAGCGTGTAATATTATTAGCAAGGAAGCTGTTTTTGAGTATTTAAGGTCTGGAGGTCACATTTATAAATATAACTCATTTGACCATTTACTTTGGAACATGGAAAATGGAAGTCTTTTGAGACCGTATATTTCTAACAATGAAAAGAAGTCAAGGATTCCAGGTCGTATGGCTGGCATTGTACAGATCATAGAAGTGTGTGGATATCTAAGACATATAAGACATTTTTATCAGCTTCTGCTCAAAACATCTGAAGGAGCTGTGCCCTGCTATTTCCCTTCTTGTTGTTTTAGTTAAAATTCTTACTTGTGGATACTGAAACATAGTAGCTTCTTATAGTCTCTTCTCTGTTATGTCATTCTGATGGTATCAGAGCTCAATTAGCTTTTCATTTCATGGTAATTGCTATTTATTGGACAGCAACTTGAAAATTTTGCACTTCTCATGAAAATGAACTGGTTGTTGATAGATCCGTGGCAGCCTGGCTGTTTTAAGAACTAGCTACAGCTACTACCAGCTCTGATAAATAAGCAAAAGAGTTTTCTGTGTGGCCTTTTGACATTTACTGTACCCATCTCTTCCTCGGATGGTGTAGTTAAAGAGCCCAGGTGCAAAATATGCAGAAATCCATGGGAGAGAACAGATATAGGTCTGTGTAGCCACTGAAGCTTGCATTAAATATAGCTTTTGTGGCCAGAGTCTTTAAAAGTAAACAAACAAACATTTTTTTTTCAGGTTCTTATTATTAGTTAGGATACAAGGAATATGGTATGTTTCCTGTGCAATACAGAAAATAATTTATTGCAGAAAAATTACTGTACACTGATTTGCAAAAGTTTCTTGCATAGCAATTAAGCATTTAAGAATAAAGTTTAAATATACATTTGATGTACACCCCGCATTATATTTAGTTCTCATTTTTTAGAATTACCTTTCTTATTTTTTTAAATGAGAACATTTTAACCAAATCAGAAAAAAATGCAGCCATGCCCTAAGTTATGCAAGCACTCAATGCAAGTAGAAATGTTCTATAGATTATTCAAAATAATTTCAGAATTCAGGCAGCACCAAGGAAAAGTATTTGGCAAACATGCCCCAACCACCAAGAAAGGAAGCTTTAAAAGGCTTACATTCCATTTTTTAAACTAAAAACTGGAGATGTTTTTCAATCTGAAAAACAATTTCTCATTGGGCGAGAACATCTTTATGTTTCCAAGCACTGATGATGTTACCAGCATTAATAAAACTGGATGGAAAAGAAAGTACCAATCTGATCAGTTAACACAGATCCAATTTGTGCCATTAAGGGATGACAAAAGTACAGGTAAAAGACTTTTAATTATACTATATTGTCCAGATCAATAATCCTAGGGAAAAATACCCACTTCCTATTTTTCATTTATGTTATTACGCTGAAATTAATTCTTAAATGGCCATGACCTTAATTAAAATAAAAAGATCTCCAATTGGTATTGTTTTAGCATACTTCAGCATCTTTTCCTTGAAAACAGCAGCTGTGGGTATTCCAGGAAAAAAAAGCAGCAGCATAAAGAATAGGTTTAATCTCCTTACGCACAAAGGGGATTTAAAGACAATGCTACAAAGCCTCTAACTACTTCATGAAAACAATTCCTGTAGCAAATTCAAAAGATACAAAAAGTTACACCTAAGACAATATGATAGTTTCAAGTTTACATTTAAGATTTTAGGATCAAATATTTTCTATTTATTTTATTGGAATTAAAAAACAAAAAACTTTTTTTTTTTTAAATGGAACCTATTACTATCATATGTTGCTCTCTACACAGCTGAAAAGGCTGTTTCTACCTACTGTTGTTACAAGTAACCCCTAAGATTACTGCAATTGAAAGATCAGATCAAATCAACACATTCATACTCAAATACAGAAAAATAATAAAAGTCATGGCATTGTTCTCACCGTCATCATGTTTCTCTTCTATTATAGATGGTTTCCTTGATCCACATTTCTTTTGTTTCAGACTCGATCGAGTCTTACAGGTAATAGTTATGCAGGAACATATATTAAATAAACAGTGTTTACCCAGGTAGTATTTTACATACCAATTCAACAGTTCATGGGGTAGGCAGTATTATACTCACATAAAAATGGAGAAACCAAGGCAGGAGAGGTTTAGTGACCTGTTCAACATCAAAGGAAAACTATCTGAAAACCAATACCAGAAATCAAAATTTTCTAATTTCCCACTGCCATATTTTGACCTCAGTTACATGTTCTCTAATAAGCCCCAAATTTCACTTCTGACACAAAGTAATTCATAAGAGGCCATTTAACCTCATTCATTGCCTCTTCTTAGACTCAGCAAGAAATTGTTTTGAAAAACTGTACTTTTTGGTCGACTGAGGAAGAAAAAAAATCTTTTGACTAGAATGTGAGAACCTTTCAAAACATATTCCTTACCTTGTTAGTCCATGGCACCAAAGTACCTTCAAGTTAGTATGCTAATTAAAGTGCTCAGTGACTCGTGTTAGTTCAATCCCCTTAATACTGAAGTTTATAAATTCCTTTAGAAAGTCAACTGTTAAACAGGAACAGCATGTATTCAGAAAGGTTCAACCCCTGGTTTCAACAAAGTCCATAGGAGTTTCCCTGTTAATTTCAATAGGGCCAAGATGTGGCCCGTAATGCATAGAACATAAAAAAAAATGTAAAAGCGTAGGCACAATTCAATCAAAATACATTCTTTTCCAGTACAGCAGAGGCAATACAATGACATATATCATATTCCAAACCTGGGAGATTCAGAGTACCTTACAGTGGTAAATATCTCTCTGGAAAATATTTGGCAAGAGCAGAATATTGCATCTGGTCTACTATTTTTCACCAATAATAAAAGCAAAGTGTCCAATATGTACTTAAGTCCATATATGTACTTAGCCCTTCAAACTTTATTAGCTGTGTGAAGAGTTGAGGTTGTTTGGCCCACCTCCAAACTATTTAAACGGAAGTATTAAAAGGCTGAAGAAGTACATATGAACTAATAGGTTGCTTCATCCATATTGTCATCACTGTCAGCACCAAAGTCATCACCATCTTCAAAATATGAAGCAATGTAGTCATTTTCCTAAATGAAAATATAACATAAGTGAAGGTATGTACTTTAAGACAATTTAAGCAGATGAGAGGGAGGTATTACATTCTCACACAGTTTTTAAATAAGGCTAGTTGCCTCATGTTGTATTCTGATTAATACTAACATCTTGAAACAAACAGTACAATCTCCTTCCTTAATTTGATAGGAGACCAAAAAGGGAAAACTTAACTTCTGGCAAGTTTAACTGTCAGTAGTTTCACCTTTTCCTTTTTCACTAGGAGAACTAGATATCAATACAAAAGTATTGCCTTATATTACAGTGGTAAAAGATAAGTCATGATGTGCAGAACTTTTACTAGCAGTTTCTTTGTGGCAAGGTGCTTGATTTCAGTTATCATTCCTGCCACTATATTAATCTTTAAAGAAGACTGTCTCTTTCAGTAGATTTAAAAGAGCTGTCATACCTCTTCTTGCTCCTCTTCGTCATATTCTTCTTCTGCGGCTGCTGTTTCTTCTTCTTCATCCTCCTTGTCTTTATCTTTGTTTTTCTCTTTCTCTTCATCTGATTTTTCTTCTTCATCGCCTTTCTTTTCCAACTCCTGTCATAAGTCAGTCACATTAACTACAATATTCTGTTCACAGCACACCCTCCACACTACCAAAACACAAAATTCAGGTTTGTTGCAACCAGCAATTGAAACAACGATGTAGGGAAAATATGTAGCTTAATAAAATCCCAGGATTTTACCAAGACTTTGCATATCAAATTCATCAGATTTACCCTGGGGTGTGAATGGTTAAACAATTAACTGATCACCTCAGTGATAACCAGTTCTAGCTTACCGGTTATCATTTAGCCTGGAGCCAGGCAGTCTAGGAGGGAAGGGAAGCCCTGTCATGTCCCAGCAAGAATTGGAAAGTGGCAGGGCAGGAGGGAGAGGAGAGAGAAGTGAGGAGGAAAGGAGTGGGGAAAGGGCAGGGGTGACTAATAGCTAGGCTACAAGGAGTGAGGGATGAGGAGGAGGGGAAGGGGAAGAGGAGAGGGGACAGAAGGGATGCTGCAGCCGCTTGCTGACTGTTGTCCCTCCAGAGCTTCCTGGGCTGTGCTGCCTGCCTGGCAGGGCTGCTTTAGCCCCTGGCTCCCCATGCTGCTTGGGGTGGGTGGATGCAGCCCTTCCTCCATGGCAGGGTCGGGCAGGGCCTCCCCCCCCAACAATTCATATTGCCATGGGTCACCCACCCTACCTCTATGCTGGACCAATTAATCGTTTTTGCAACAAATAAATATTTATTTAAAATCGGTATTTACACCCCTAGTTACTCCTGCCTTCTTTTGCAGCTAACCTTCCTCTATCTGCCACCTGTAGATGTGCTGGGTAGCAGTACAGTTTTGCTGCCAGTTGTGGATAAACCGGCAGCTGCACCACCAGGACATGACAGGGACACCAGATGGCAATTCTTTCCCTCCTGAAAAGCACCTATGTCTTTTGATGGTGTTGTAACATGGTGTGTACAGGTAACCACTATAATAAGCCTGCCCAACCCCCAGCCATGGGTCTACAAGTCCTCAACAGTGCAACGAGAAGATGTCAGAATCTCAATGGCTGTGAAGATGGATGAAGGCTGCAGTGGAACGAGATCTCCAATTGTCTTGGGCTCCTTGGCATTGGATTCAAGTCTCATTCTGTCAAGATCTGTGTTGAAGTTGATGTGCAGCAACTTTTCCAAAATAAAATAAATCATACATAGGCATCTTCCATGAAAATGGTTTTTCCAGCACATTTTTCAAGCCTTTTGGTGACTAGTTATTGAAGAGGGGAGCAGGGCAGTGAAGTCTGGAAGCTCCTATTCATGAAATGGCATGAAGGTAGCAGTTACAAGAAGGTCGTCTAACACCTGAATGAAGACAGGAGCATGATTCAGCAGCTATCATTGCAACAGAGCAGACCTCTTCAGGATCCACTCTGCTTACCCCACGTGGGGAGGGGACTAGAAAAGGTGGCTGAAGCATAGCCTGTCTACCTTCTTCCTGACTGGATAACTGCATCCAGTGGGATCACCTTTACTGTGGTACAAAATCAATGAAGACACACATTCAATTTTGGGACCCAGAACATCAGCACCCTCATGGACAAACCTAATAGTAAATACCCAGGGTACCGCACAGCAATTGTGGCTTGAGAACTCAGGGGACACAATATCAATGTCGCTGCACTGAGCAAGACCCCGTGAGTATGAGATGGGCAGCTCAAAGAACATGGAGACAGCTTCTTCTGGAAGTATAAACAGGAAGGAGGATGCTGGCTTCACAGAGTTGGTTTTGCCATCAAGAATGAACTCATTAATCAATACAATGAGTTCCCTATTGGAATTAGTGAGCACTTAATGACTCCCCATCTTAAATATGCCACTGCCATTAGCACATATGCCCTGACACCAGTGACAAAACCAAGAAGGATTTCTACACCAACCTTTACCAAGTCCTTTCTGACATTCCAGAAGGAAACACATTTTTCTTGGTGATTTCAAATGCCAGAGTTAGAAGGGACTTGAACCTCTGGAATGGAACCATTAACAAAAAAAGAGTAGAAAAAGATAACTCCAACAGCATCCTCCTCTTAACCAAAATCATAGAATATGGACATACAATCACCAACACCCTGTTCTCCCAGAAAAACAGGTACAAGACATCATGGCAACACCCACAATATAAGCATCAGCACCTGATTGACTATATCACTGTTCGTGTCTGGGATCGCAAAGATGTGCGCATTACCTAAGCTATGCTAGGACCTGATGATTACTAAACCAAACAGCGACATCTACTCAGTTTTGTCACTCAGACCGGACACCCAAATGACAACTGCAGCAGAAGAAATGCCAATGAAAAATCAACCTCAAAGGACTCAAGGACCCAATCAAGCATGACATTTTCTACCAGTGCTTCAATGAAAAACTGGCAAAATTCCAATCAACAATGGGAGAATGTTGGCAGTGCTTGGGGTGCCTTCAGGTTCATCACCATCAGCACCTGTGAAGAGACACTTGGATTCTCTACCAGGAAACATCAAGCATGGAATGATGAGAATGACTGGGAGATCTAAGAGTTGATCCACCGTAAGTGCAAGACCTTTTGTGCTCGGCAGAATGATACCAACCACAAGCAAAAAAACTGAATCTCCAACAACCCAAGGCAGGGGTCCAAAGTAGGACCAGCAATATGAAAAACAGATGGTAGGAAGACAAGGAGAAGGAGATTCAACATATGTGCGAATCTCAAAGAAAGGGGAATCATCAGCACCCATTGGAAGGAGCATTTTGAAGACCTCCTCAATCAACTTTCTATTATTGACAAGATTGCTCTCAACTCTATCCCACAACAACCAATCAAAGATTATCTCAGACTTCCTCCAACCCTTGAAACTCTGGAAAACATTATTTCCTGTACCTCAGAAGCTCTCTCTTGCAGAAGGCTGACATCAAAAGAAATACAATATCTCCTTTAAAATGCAAGTACAGCCTTTGGATCCATGAGGAAATGGGTGTTTGAAGATCACAACATCAGATCTAAAACCAAGCTCATGATTTATCAAACAATTACGATCCCAACCCAGTGTACAGAGCTGAGATGTGGATAACATACAGGAGATAACTCAAGTAATTGGAAAAGTACTATTAATGCTGCCTGCAGAAGATCCTTCAAATCCAGTGGGATAATATATGCACCAACATTAGCATCCTCTCGTAAGCAAACGCCACAAGCATCAAGGCAATGATTATTCAAAATCATCTTTGCTGCACCAGCCACATCATCCAGATGTCCGACTCCAGACTTCCAAAGCAAGTCTTAATTTCCCAGTTCAGTGAAGGCGTACACATGAGAGGGGGGCAGAGAAAGTGCTTCAAGGACATCCTCAAGGCCAGTTTGAGAAAATGCAACATTGACATCAACTTGTGAGAGACTATCACCTAAGACCCCGTCCCCAAATGGAAGAAGAGTCTGCTGCAAGGATGTCAGTACTTTGAACTCTCTATGACAACAGGGGATGGAAAAGCAGCATGTCACAGACTGAACCAAGAATCTAGAGCCAGAAACCACCCCGAAACAGACACCTGAGTTGCAGTAGAGTCTGTCAATCCTAGATTGGCCTCATCAGCTATCTTTGGAACCAAGGACAAGACAATCATGGAAGACAATCAACCTTGACTGAAAGCAATTGCAGCAGTAATAAATCAAATATATTATTAGATTTTTATCTTAGATAAATATATCTGGTGTAAATATTCCTAACTTTCTTTCCCTCTTACCTTCGGATAAAAATGGAAATAAGCCATGGAAGTCTACATGGTGCTTTACAAGCACTAATACCCACAGTACCTGCCTTTAATAAAGCAGACAAAAACAAAGACCATTTGCCACTTGACTTCCTCTGGCCATAGTAGGGACACCATTCTAATACGAAGGTCACAATTTTCTCCAAGTCTACCGTTCCATTTTTCTTCTCTCTCCTCAACTTACCCCATGGATTTATTTATAACATTGGTAGGCTGGACTACTGCTGCTTCTCAGGACTTTAGCACCAAATTTCTTATTACTCTCTCTCCTTAGCGAACCTCACTGCTAAAACCATTATTCAATTAAGCAAGTAGAGAATGATGTTCTTCATGATATTCAAGTGACCAAATAACAACCATTTGAAAGCTAGGAATCGTCTCAGAGACTGGTGGTTAAGCGACTATCCTCACCATCTTGAATAACCATATCGCAGAACAGTTATTTGGCCTGTGTGATGCGGCTACTATTTGCTTTGGATTTGGCCCATTCGGGGGGGGCAGTGATTTGATTCGGTAATTCAAATCACTCTCCCAAATTGATTTAGCTGTCACTGAATCGCTGAATCTAACAGGCCCCATCCCCCACCTGCTATCCCAGCCCTGTCAATGGCTGCCCCGCCCAGCCCAGCATCTCCGTTCTTTAAATAAATAAATGTCCTACATTCACTAGCTGCTGCCAGGCACAGGAGAGATCCCTGTTGCCCCCCACTGCCTTGTGCTGCATGGGGGGGGGGGTGACAGGAGGGCCCCCTAGGGATGCCATGACCTCCCCTAGTGCCCTTGCCTACCGTGCCAAGTCTGGGTCTTTAACACATCGTCTATCTCGCCCGCCACATCTTTAATCTTATTAGTTCAGTTAAGGAGGCTGCCTTCCTACCCTTCTTGGCACAGGGCTGATCTTACTATGCCGGGATTTTCTCCGAGTCCCAGTGCTGGTCCTCTCCCGGGGCCAACTCAATACACACGCCCCCTCCCGGGCTTTGTATCTCACAGGCAGCGCCCCACTCGGGCCTGCCTCCTTTATATTCCACGGCCACTCACGTCCTGACCTGCATCCCGCGCTCCCCGCAGTCTCTATGCCCGCACTGGGGCCTTTGCTCACGCTCTTCGTGCTCTCCGCCCGCACTGGGGCCTGTGATCGCACCTCTTGCACTCCGCTGCCCGCAGTGGGCCTTCTATGCCCCCACTGGGGCCCTTGCTCACCCCTCGCGCTCGCTGCCCGCACTTGGGCCTTCTATGCCCGCACACAGGCCTGTGGTCGCGCCTCTTGTGCTCCCCGCCCGCACTCAGGCCTGTCTATGCCCGACTTGGGCCTACACCCCACTGGGGCTCCTCCCAATTGGGACTTCCAATTGGGGCCTGTCCCGGTAGTGCCCATGCTGGGCTGGGGTCGGGACCCCCCACTACTTAGACACACCTTCCTAGGTCCACACCCTACTGGGCTTCCGCCTCTACTAGACTCCTCCCGAAGTCGCCCCAATGGGCTGGGGTCGGGACAACCCCACAACGCAGCACCTCCGCGGTGCTAGGAACTCCCCCACCTTACTGGGGAGCTCCTGCTGAGGCCTCCTCCACCCCTATAGCCTCGCCTGGTCCTCTGGTGTAATAATCACAACTCCACAACGCTCTAAGCCAGCTGGCTATAACGCATCACAAGCCCCCCAACTCTCTCACATACTTCTGTCAGGGTTCTCTCCACCCCTGCATCATTGCAGCCGGTCAGAGTGGTCAGGCTGCAACCACTGACTCGGGGCTGCTCAGCTCGCCCGCAGAGCTCCTGCAGCTGCCAGGGAGGAATTGTGTCTGGGCCTCAGCCTTCCCTTCCTTATGAAGGCCAAGCCTCACCCCCTGGGTCTCAGCTGATCTAATCAGCTCCCGTAACAACTGGCACCTGCTGCCTTAATGAGTGACAGCTAAGTCCTTTCCTATCTTCAGTAGCAGGCAACTCAATAGCCCTGCTACAGGGGGGCTCTGCCACAAGCCTCCAGAAGCCCTGATGGCTGCTGCAGCAGCTGGTAGTTCTAGGCTTTTTTTTTTTTTTTTTTTTTTAAGAACCCGGAGCTGGAGCCAGGTGGGGCAACCATTGACAGGGCTAGGAGAGCAGGCGGGGGATTCATAGATTCATAGATGCTAGGGTCGGAAGGGACCTCAATAGATCATCGAGTCCGACCCCCTGCATAAGCAGGAAAGAGTGCTGGGCCTACATTACCCCAGCTAGATACACATCCAACCTTCTCTTGAATACCCCCAGGGTAGGGGAGAGCACCACCTCCCTTGGGAGCCCGTTCCAGACCTTGGCCACTCGAACTGTGAAGAAGTTCCTCCTAATATCTAATCTAAATCTGCTCTCCTCCAGCTTGTGGCCATTATTTCTTGTAACCCCCGGGGGCGCCTTGGTGAATAAATACTCACCAATTCCCTTCTGTGCCCCCCTGACGAACTTATAGGCAGCCACCAGGTCGCCTCTCAACCTTCTCTTGCGGAGGCTGAAAAGGTCCAGTTTCTCTAATCTCTCCTCATAGGGCTTGGCCTGCAGGCCCTTAACCATACGAGTGGCCCTTCTCTGGACCCTCTCCAGGTTATCCGCATCTTTCTTGAAGTGCGGCGCCCAGAATTGCACGCAGTACTCCAGCTGCGGTCTGACCAGCGCCCGATAGAGGGGAAGTATCACCTCCTTGGACTTATTTGTCATGCATCTGCTGATGCACGATAAAGTGCCATTGGCTTTTCTGATGGTTTCATCACACTGCCGACTCATGTTCATCTTGGAGTCTACTAGGACTCCAAGATCCCTTTCCACTTCCGTGCCACCCAGCAGGTCATTTCCTAGGCTGTAGGTGTGCTGGACATTTTTCCTCCCTAGATGCAGCACTTTGCATTTCTCCTTGTTGAACTGCATTCTGTTGTTTTCTGCCCACTTGTCTAACCTGTCCAGGTCTGCTTGCAGCTGTTCCCTGCCCTCCGGCGTGTCCACTTCGCCCCATAGCTTAGTGTCATCTGCAAACTTGGACAGAGTACATTTCACCCCCTCGTCCAAGTCGCTGATGAAGACATTAAAGAGTATCGGTCCAAGCACCGAGCCCTGCGGGACCCCACTGCCCACACTCTTCCAGGTCGAAACCGACCCATCCACCACAACTCTCTGGGTGCGACCCTCCAGCCAATTCTCCACCCACCGGACTGTGCAGTCATCCAAGTCACAGCCCCTTAACTTGTTCACCAGTATGGGGTGGGATACCGTGTCAAAGGCCTTCCTGAAGTCCAAGTATACGACATCCACCCCTCCTCCTGCGTCGAGGCGTTTTGTGACCTGGTCATAAAAAGAGACTAGATTGGTCAGGCACGATCTACCTGCCACGAACCCGTGCTGGTTTCCCCTCAGCATAATTTGTCCTGCCGGGCTCTCACAAATGTGAGCCTTGATGATTTTCTCAAAGATTTTGCCAAGGATGGAGGTGAGACTGACTGGCCTATAGTTACCCGGGTCCTCCTTCCTCCCCTTCTTGAAAATGGGAACCACACTGGCCCTTTTCCAGTCCTCCGGGACTTGACCCGTGCGCCACGAGCGTTCAAATATTCCCGCCAGTGGCTCTGCAATGATGTCGGCCAGTGCCTTCAGTACCCTTGGATGGAGCTCATCCGGGCCTGCCGACTTAAAGGCATCCAGTTCCTCCAAGTGACCCTGCACCACCTCAGGGTCCACGCATGGAAGTCTGGTGCCTTGCTGCTGCCTCCCTACACTCCCAGTGAGAGACTTGTCATGCCTCTCACTTAGGAACACTGAGGCGAAGAACTCGTTGAGGAGTTCAGCCTTGTCCCCTCTGTCCGTCACCAATTGTTTCTGCCCATTTAGCAGGGGTCCCATTCCTCCCTGGGCCTTCTTTTTACTCCCTATATATCTAAAAAACAATTTCTTATTGTCTTTTACTTGGGTTGCCATCCTCAGCTCCATGGTAGCTTTGGCCTGTCTAACTGCCTCCCTACAAGCACGAGCAGAAGAGGTATATTCCTCTTTGGTGATCTCTCCCTGTTTCCACTTTTTATGTGCTCCCCTTTTGGCCCTTAGTCTCCCCAGGATTTCTCTGGTCAGCCAGGGAAGCCTCCTGGCCCCTTTCCCTCTTTTACCTCGCACGGGGATCGTCTCGCTTTGTGCGAGAAGGATAGCTTCCTTAAGGCACAGCCACCCTTCTTGGGCTCCCATCGTTTCAAAACTACTACTCTGCAGTGCATCCTTCACTAATCGCCTGAGTTTGCTGAAATCAGCTTTCCTAAAGTCCAGCACGTTCACCCTACTGGTTACCTTACCCACTCGACGCCTTATGTTGAATTGTACTTTTAGGTGATCACTGTCCCCCAGATGGCTACCGATCTGTAGGTCCCCTACACAGCACAGGGCAGCAGGGATCGCCACCCATCCCCCTGCTTGTCTGGCAGCAGCCGGTGAGTACAGGGCTTTTTTTTTCCCTTTTTTGAAGTGCCAGGACACTAGGGCTGGGCAGGGAAGCCATTGATAAAGGCTGGGAGAGCAGGCATTGGTTGGGGATGGGGCCTGGCAGGGGTCCCCCCTGCTCCTTCAGCACCGCCCTGCCCCCTACTTACCGGCATGGAGTCTGGGTCCAGCTCCCTGCAGCAGCAAGTAGGGACTGCCCAAATCTCCAAAGCTGCAAATCTTTTCCGAATTGATTCAGAGAGCTTCAAATAGATTCAGACCTTTTTATTGAACTCCTGATTCAATTCGGATTCAGAGATTCGGCCACTAAATCAAGCTGAATATCCTCTGAATCGAATCGGCACCTGAAGCTTCGCACAGCCCTAACAGTTATCTGTTATCAAGGCCAGAGTAATGGCTGATTTATGAGATTTATGAGATCACTCAGGGAAGATTCGAACTTAACCATTTTGTTCTCTGCCAGAAACTTCTATTGCACAATAAAGACTATGCAGGCAAACGGAACTCTGGTGAGTAGGTCTTACCTCAATTTTTTTCAACACATCTACATTACTTTTGTTTGCATCAACTTTTGCATCAGCTTTTGCCTTTTTTGGTTTTCCACCTGCTGATATAAAATAACAAGTTATTTCTTGTCTCTCTTAGAATTCCAACAAAGATTGTACATCTACTTTAGTATTAAAAGTTACAGTTCAATATTAGCATCTATCTTGAAAAACTAATATAAATTTCTCTGCCATTTGCTTACTTTTATCTTGCAAATCCTTTATTCTCCTCTGAACCTTAATAGCTCACATTTTTATATAAATGAGGGTTAATCTAAAATTCAGCTTTGAATATGCATTTTACCACATTTTGGCCCAAACAGACATTCAGCTTCAGTCTAATAATTTACAAATGTATATTCAAAACTGGTTAAGGAAATAAGTGAAGAAAGCTCATAATCATAATTTCTCATAGTCTTAAAGATATTTAAAAACATCCTTACAATCATTTAAATTCCTGATGAGCCAATATTGATTTTCATTATGCAGTATCCTCAAGATCATAGGTGTTTGCACAAGATGAGCAATGCTCATCTTACCTTAACTGTACACTCAGAAAGGGCTAAGTGAGTTCTGTCTTTACAGGTGACTGACATTTTAATTTGGATGCATATAGCAGTTTTGACTCTAGGATGTGGGCTAAGCAGTCTTGAGATTTAACCCCTAAGAACAGCTATACCTGTGGGGAGGCCTTGAGACAATCCTTATGCTAATTCATTCTGTCTTAAGAAAGACAAATCCTACAAGAGAGACAGTTTTTGAGGCTGGGCAACGGTAGTGCAAAGACACCTATTTTGGGGTAAAATGTTTGCTTACGATAGTATTTTACTTTTTCCTAGCACAATCCCCTATATTTTTCACCGTCTTTTGGTACGTCAAGTACTGCCCACATCTAGAGGCAAGATATGCAATGGTGACTGGTGGTCTAATTAGTTATGACAAAACCCTATGGTCCTAAAGCACTGAATTATTTTTAGTGGCAGGAATAAACAAAATGAAGAGTTATAGTGCAGTTTACACTGTCTGGAGTACTGTGTGCAGAGATGGACACTATCTCAGAAAGGATACTGCAGAGCAATAGGTAGGTCATAGAAGAGTGATGAAAGCAATCAAGGTCATGAAACATGGGGAGCTTCCAGTCCCATGTGAAGACAGAAAAAACTGATTTTTTAACCTTAGAAAGGAGACAAATCAGAGTTGACATGGTAAAATTCTAATATAATAAAAGCCTTAGTCTGTCTGCCTGTAATGCTCTGGGCCAACTGCACGTGCATCACCAAGAGGGCATGCGCCAATTGGCTATGAGGGCCTGGAGTGTTACAGATAGAGGAGGCAAGGGAGCTGCCGCATTGCCCCCCACAAACAACAGCTGGCAGGGAGGGGGAGGGGGGGGAGCGGGAAGGGGAAAAGGAGGGATTTCCAATGGCAGACCCCCTCTGCTACCACCACCGCTGCCTGGCCCCAACAACAGCCAGCAGAGAGGGGGAGGCAGCAGGGAGGAAAGAAGGAGAGGGAGCATGTTGCATGGTGCCGGGTGTCAGTGACCATGTAAGCTCCCCTTCCCCAGTCCTGGGAGCCTGCAGCAGTGTGCGATGGAGCAGCAAGGGGTGGGAGGGGCCACAGAGTCAGACACAAGGAGTGGTGGGGAGTGTATGGGGCCAGAGGTGGAGCAGCAGCACTGCAGGGCACAGGGTGGCAGCACTCCACCCCCACCTGTCCCCCACCCCCATCATTCATGATGGGCAATTTGTCAGTACTGTATATAAATAAGGGGCTAAAGAGTACTCCCTCACACTTGTCTCATCACCAAAGAGCCAAGGGACATTCAATACAATTAAAACCTGGAAAATTCAAAACAGGTAAAAGGAAACTGTTTCCACCCCCAGATACAGTATACAGACTGTGGAACTCACTGCCAGATTAAGCTATTGAAGCCAAAAACTTAAAATTTGCCCATGTGAAGCTCTGAGCTAATGCAATTAGGCAGCTTCTGGTGTCTGAGTTAGAGTGGTTAAAACTTGTTCAGGAATCTCCTACACTACCCTGCTGTCTTCTGTGGAGACATAACCTTTGTTGTGGATGAAAAAATTTACTGTAACCTCCCAAGAGTCACAGTACTAACCCTTTGCTATTGAAGAATATTGAAAAGAATATTGCAGTTCAACAAATAAGGTGATATGCTTTTCATAATACACTAGTACAGTCTGCAGTCTGCTCTTGTTTATCTGAGCTAACTTTTTGAAAAAAGACTGAAGAACTGGCAAGAGGCCATAACTTTTATTATGCAGGAAGCATTTGTTATTGAGTGTTGCCCCTCAGTTACATACTTTACCTAGTTATAGATACTGTGGCAATAAGGATTTATACAATGCTTCTTACAACTCAGTATATTACATCTTTGAAGGAAGTTCAGTTGCTCTGTGATAATTTACAAATTCAGTTTATTGACGTGGCTGTTTATTGTATTTATAAATTGCTTTAGTTTAAATGGGAAAGGTGAAGAGATACATCAGGAAGGGGACAGAATAGCTTAACGTAAGCCTTTTCTCAACAAGTATCTGAAGGCTGTTAAGAGAAAATGCTTTAGCCTTTACAGGAAAAGTTCTGGGAAGCAGAAAACAAAAAGAACAGTTTTCTTTTTTAAAGACTCAGGGAGGGGGAGAAAAAGATAAATGCTTGGGAGAATCCAACTAACAGACAAAACACACAGCAGAGTATCAGTCAACTTAGGTCACCATCATAAGAGGGCAGCCATTAGGAAACAGACTCATATAATAGACAGTTTGTTGATTTTGATCACCTCTACCTTTCTCTAAACATGGTTCCCAATGTTAAACAATATTTTTTTCTCAAGACAGCTGTCTGGACATCACTGATCTACAAATACTGAATCCAGTCAGATCTTTTGGGTGAATGCTACCTGACACAGGGCACAGTTCAGGAGTCTAGCTGAAGACACAGGCTAGGAGTTGGAGAATTGTAGAATTATGTCCCAAGAGAGAAAAAGAAACAAGGTCTGATAGTTAATGGGATGCACTTAAGATAAAAAAGACAGAGATGAAACAAGCCTGCTAACTGTGACAGCATCATGATCTAGAATAAGAAGTCACCCTCTGAAAGGGATGTTTTACTTGTGATATCTCTGTACTGTACTTAGACATTGGTGGCCACCTTCCTTTCCTACAAACCTCCAAACTTCTTAAAGAGCTTCTATCCTTATGTTTAAAAAAACCCCAAAAAACAAAAACTCAGGTTTTAAAAGGGATATATCTTTTTATGTTACCTTCAGTTAAACTCTTCACCTTACCAGAAGTTTTGTTATAGAAATTAAGAAGAAAAAAGGAGACACTTTTGTCTTGAGAACAAAATATCAGCCAATGAGATATGAAATTGTATTGGGCTGTGTCTTTAAAGCTGCATTTACAGTAATCATTCAATGTCACCGTGTAGCAAACAAACAATACATCAGATGATTTCTTAAGATGCGAGAGCTTATTGCTGGCTCAATGTTTATTTAGAGAGTTGATAATTATACTTTGGAACAACAGCTATATGTTGGTTTCTTCTTTTAGAATTTCATAAATATTTAACTTTTAGTAGACTGCTTGCATTCTCTTTCTAGGACTAAGGTTCTCAAAGAGGCTCTTAAAAGGAAGAGAGCTTCCAGCTAAGCTGGTCTCCATGACTACTGCACAGACACTTTTCCGTTTTTTATCCTTGAACTGAAAGATGACATGAAAGATTTGAACAAAGAAGGAAATGAAAGTAAACAATGATAACATAATCGACATCTAGGTACACAGGTCAAAGTGTTGCTTCACATCAACAAAGCAATAGGCTTTAACATAAAAGTTAAAATAATAGCCATACATACTAGGCTATAGATTAATTCTGGTATTTTACAGTGAAAATTAAACTCAATTTTCTTTAAGAACAACCAATACCAACTCTAACTGCTGTTGAAGGATCTGGTTCACAATTCTGCCAGAGAGAGCTGAAAATAAATTTAAAAAGTAAAAATAGGGAAAAACAAAATAACCTCCATTAGTTTAGTTTTTGTGTGTGAATTAAACACAAGTCAACTAAATTATAAACAACAAAATAAGACAAAAAAGTTAAAAGATAGCAAAACAAGAGCTGCTAAGTTGTGAGAGGGAAAAGATGCTTAAAGATTTTTGACAACTGAAAACAATGACAAAAGTCTTAAAAAACCTGACAGTGCTACAGTCAGCATCCAAATACATACTGGCATGACAGGCAGAGAAATATACCAGCTGCAACATTTCCACTGTTTTACTGACCAGCTCAAACAATAATTGTTCACACCTGATTTTTAAGCACTGCATGTTCCTTAAAAACAAATAAGCTACCTTTTTTGATCTTCTTCCTTGGCTTAATTTCTCTTGGGAGTCTTCTCCAATCTGTAAGAAATAATTTTAATACACAAAACTATTTTATCTGTATTAAGATAGGTTCCCAAAAACTCTACTGAGGGCACATTATACTTGATTGTGTATAAAAACACATTTGACTTTTAGAATGAGAATATTCCCCAATGGAAATCAACTGTGCCATCTGTCTTTTGGGGTTTTTTTTTTAAAGTTAATCCTTTTACAGGATCATATGATGAAGGAATTTCTGCCCTGAGGAGATGTCCAGACATAACAGTGACCTTTAAAATATATATATTATGATCAGCCTATGATAGCGAGCTATGGTAGCCCTTATATTCAAAATTAGGGTTGGCAACACTGACTAAAGCTATTCCAGGAGATTCCACCCCCAGCATGATGCAATGTCCTTAATAGGGATGCACTGATAGAGATTTTTTTGGGCTGATACAGATGGCCGGTTTTTAATGGGGTGGGGGGTGGCCTCCCGTTGCTATACACACACCCTGGGAAGGCAAGAGGGGGAAGGTGCCCCCGGCTCCGTGTGTGGCGTGAGGGCGGGCTGCTACTGTGGTCTGGCACTGGGGCGTGTTGAGCTCTTCATGGCAAGGCTGGGCTGGGCTGTTCTTGGACTGGGCGGCAGCAGCACTAAGAGGGGGCTACAGCCACCCCAAAATTCCCCATAGCCTTCCTCCCAGCACTGCCACTGCACACCCTGAGTGTAGCCCTGGCCCAGTCCCCCCGCCAGGAAAAGCCCAGCGTTGCCCTTGGCCCCCCCAGTTCATAGCAGCAGCCCGCCCTCACCCCACACACAGATCTGGGAGCACACACCCACCATGCCCTCCTGGGCTGTGTAGTGGCAGGAGCTGCCACCCCCTCTCCCCACGCCTCCGGACAAGCCGCTAGTGACTCCATCTCACACCCTGCCCCAGCTGTGCAGCACCTGCTGCTACCCCAGCCCCAGCCCCATTCACTGCTGGGGCCTTGATCTGCCCTCCCCCCGCACCTCCCTTCCCTCACAACAGACTTACCAGCTGGACCCAACTGCTCTCCATGCTGCCAGGCTGTGTTCCTGGCTGCCTGCATGCACGGGGCATTTCTTGGCGACATTATCTGCCACATCAGTCAAAAAAGGCTGATTGCAGATACGGTCAATTTTCCTTATGTCAGTGCCGATCTGATATGGGACTGATGCATCAGTGCACCTCTAGTCATTAATTGTACTGTTCAACCCATTCACAATATCAGTCTCCGAGATTGCTTCCAATAGTCACTGGGAGATCAATGCAGACCCAAGAGGGTTGGCAACCCTACTGAAAATTCCAAATACCAATCACTGATAATTTTTTAAGTTTTCTTTGAATAAATCTTGTGGTCACACCCAGTCCAAATTTAAATCTTCCAGGAAAGTCTGAGGCAAGCCTTAGCTACTGATTCACAAGCAGGAAACTAAAAAGGTTAATTTTTGCAGGCTGTTCATTCATTTCCTTTAATATCACAGATTTGACATGTTGACGAGGTACATGTGATTTGGAAAGTTCTCAAATGTTATTTGCCTACCATTTCTTAAATCCTTCATCTTCCATTTTAAAACAAACTAAAAGATTACTGAAGACCCACAAAGAATTTCTTTTTGATAAGTTACATTATTACCTGGGGTCCATGCCATACGCTCTTTGCTTAGCTGCTGATATTTTTGACTGTATTTTTCAATTGCTAGAGAACAAGAAAAAAACCCAGCGATTGAATAAACATGATAATGCAAACAGTGTTCTTTATATTTCAATAAGATATGCACACTTTTCTATTTTCCAAGGAAACATTTTTCTACTATATGACTGTTGAACACTTATGCACATGCTAAACTTGAGTACCAGGAGCAGCCCCAGTGAAAGCAATAGGACTTTCTCAATTCTTAAGTACTTGTAGAATCTGGGCCTCGTATCTAAAGGAAGACTAAGTATTTTTTTGAGTTTTTTTAACTGATATCTGCCTTCAACTGGAAAATAAAACAAAACAAACAAAAAGTATTTTCCATTACCACCTGTAAAAAGCACTGAATCTACTCAGCACAAACACAGACAAAAATAGAACTGGATAACAGTAAGTTGGCCCTTCTCATTTCCATGTTTTGCAGAACTATTTACCCATGAAGCAGATCTGTAAATTAAGTAATATCATTTCTGTTGCAGAGATAGAAAATATGCAGGATTCAGAGGTTAAAATAACCTATCCAAAATGATTTAGGAGTTAACTATACTGAGAAAATAAGCATATTAAATATGTTTATTAGCCTAAGTTTAAGCACAATCAGCACCCATTTTAAACAATGACTTTTTAAAATACTTATTAAGGTCAGGGTCAGCTCAGAAGTGACCCACTTCATATTTTTAAATGTACTTATGTTGGCAACCCTTTCTAGTTTAGGCAACATAGTGTACCTATATGAAGTTTGTTTGTTTTTTTAATATAACCTTATTCCAGCCACCATATGCTAAACTGAAAAGGGCATTCTTATACTGCAATAAAAATGTCTACCTGAGGTGGTTATATAATATAAATTGACACCTCGGAGTACAACAAAAACAATCTTCTTGTAGAAACAAGACTTGGTGCAGGACTGGCCAGCATGAGTGCTACAAGTTGGACAGGCAGCTTACATGTCTGGACTGGAGTGGTATGTCTGCCAAAAATGTCAGCCCCACAGCCAAAGTTGAAAAACTGGAATAGGAACACTGGTATTTACAACTTTTCCTAATAATCCTATTCTTATTTCTGCAAACTGCAATGCCTAAAAACCCACAAATAAAAAATTGCATCTTTTCAATATAAAATTATTCATTTCTACTACAGAAATATCTTTAATTACTCCAAACAGGATCAGGGCTGCATTGTTCTTGACACTGTCCAAACAAATAAAAACAAGAACTCACACAGTCCAAAACCTACACAATAAGCAGATGGAAATAAAAGATAAACAGGATAGGAAATAAGGGAGCAGGGAATTAAATTCTGTACGACTCAATATTCATGATTGTGACATACAGTCTGGAGACTATGGCAAATGCTAGCAAAATAGCCAAGTGAAATAATAGAACAAAAGCTCACGTTTAAAATAATGGGTCTCTAAAAGACCTCTATTGTAAGTAGCTTTTATTTTTCTGTATGAACAGTCAATGCTGGGAAAAGAAGGGCCATTATCATAAGAACATTATTGCAACTGCTAGTGTACACAGTAAAATATTTGTGTGTACCAGTTACTTCTCTTTACCAGCAATAGCTAAATATCAAATCATAAACCAAATGTCTGCATGCTAGACAGTGAATAACAACAGACATACATAAAGAAAAATTCATATAGATAATGGCACTGGGAGCTGAAAGCAGATATCATTATACAGCATGCCCAACAGTCACTAAAGAAAGGTTTTCATCACTTGCTCATCATATGAGCAATAAGGCTGTGCAAAATTTCACCCAGCATTTCGTTTCAAAGCTGTTTCAATGCATTTCAATCTAGAAACAGCAAAATTGAAATGAAACAAAAGCTTTCGAATGGAACAAGGGAACTCTAAATGTTTCGAAAGTCTGGGCAGCACCTGCCTCCTGTCATCCAGCAGGCAGATCGGGGGCTCAACCGCACCCCTGGGAGGGCTGCGGGAGCTGTGCCAGACTCCTCCCAGGGGTGCGGGCCCCCCGATCTGCCTGCCAGATGACAGTAGGCGGGTGCTGCCACCTGGAGCTACCAGCAGCACCGATCTTCCTAGTGCTGGGTGCAGGCTCCAGGCCAATCTCTTATCTGACAGGCAGATCAGGGGCTTGTATCCCCGGGAGGACTCAGGCAGAGCCCTCACAGCCCTCCTGGGGATACAGGTGAGCCCCCAATCTGCCTGCCAAATGACAAGAGGTGGGTGCTGCTAGCTTGGACCAGCACCTGGAAGACTGGTGCTTCTGCTGGCCCCAAGTAACAGCACCTGCCTCCTGGAATCCCGTGAGCAGATCGGGGGCCCACCAACCCCCCCAGGAGGGCTGTAGGGGCTGTGTCCAAGTCTTCCCAAGGATGCAGGGCCCCAATCTGCCTGCTGGATGACAGGAGATAGGTGCTGCCACCTGGGGCCAGTGACAGCACTGATCTTCCCGGTGCTGAGTGCAGGCTGCACCCAGCACCAGTCTGTCATCCAGCAGGCAGACTGGGGGCCTGCACCCCGGGAGGACTCAGGCACAGCCCTCCAGGGGGTGCAGGTGAGCCCCTGATCTGCCTGCCTGCTGCATTTAATGATTCCCCATTATAACCTATGGGTGAAACAGTGTCAAAATAGCAAAACAGTTTTGATGAAACAAAACAGAACAGTACTTTCAAAACTAAACGAAACTCGAAGCGAAACACTGTTCCATCGAAATGGAAGTTGAAGCAGAATGGTAATGTTTCTCACAGCCCTAATGGGCAACATTAATAAATCAAATGGGGCCCTGACACACATTCATTTAATGATGCAAAAGCATCTGATCCTTGATCCCAACAACTGCACTTCCCACAATGTCGCACATGCTGGCAGGAGGCGCGATTCTGGCATTGGTATCAGATTCCAATCATGGCATTACTACTTGCCAGTGCAGGGGGAAACTTTTTGCTGGAACACCACAAGTGAGGCTGAAAATCAGCTGATTATAAGTTCCAGGCTGGAGTGCCCTGGGTCCAGTTACAGACTTGGAGTCACTAGGGCCAGGGCTGATAATTAGTTAGTTTTCAGCCCAAATAGCCCCAGGTCTTGTTTGAAACCTAGGGCTGCCTAGGGACTGGGGCCAACAATCCGTTGACTGTTAAAACCCTCTACCTGGTAGCTATTCTGCAAAGCAACTTTACTACAAGTAAAATCCATTTAACAAAATACCCTAAAAATGAAATGGATTAGACATTCAAATGGCAAGTATGAAATGTATAAAGTATTTACGTGATTCCAAAACACCTCCCCCCAACACATTTCATCATGGGCAAATCAAGCATCACAATTAGGATTTGGGGAAAATGACTGTGGAGGGAACCCAAGTCCCCATGTAGAGACAGCATCAGTAGCCTGCCGATTCCTGTTTTTAGTGTCTACTCGTGCCTGGCTCCTTTCCCTCATCCCCCGTTCATCTGCCTCGCTGGCAGGGAGCCAGGAAGGGGAAAAGGAACCTGCACCCAGCTGCTGTGGTCTCTAGCCAGCTGGGCTCCCTGCAGACCAGCTCCTCACAGCTCCCAGCTGGGGTCTGACTCAGCTGTAGCAGGCATGGAGGAGCTCCAGAGCCATTCCTGCTGAGGGTTGTAGAGAGCAGCTATGCTGGAAACCCAGATTTGCAGAGTCCAGATTCCTCCTTTGAACCAGGAGAGGAGGTGGAGGAGGGAAGGGGGGTGGGGGAAGGAGAGGAAATGGGCAGGGAACAAGGAACGTGCCAGCTGTGAGCTCACTGCCATGTGGGGAAGGAAGGGCTTTGGGGCACCCCCTGCAACCAGATCAGCCAGGACAGCAGTGGAAGGGGGAGGTATGCAGGGAGGCAAGTGGTGAGGAAGAAAGGAATCGGAGAATGTTTGGGGGATAGACACCAGGGATGCCAAAGGGGAGGCAGGGGGGAGACTGCCTGCTCCCCCTGCCCCCACCTTCCTCCTCTACCTTCTTCCTACCAGCTGCCCCACTGCCTCTACTTTCTCCCTACCTGCCTCACCCCCCGCCCCCTCCCCGACAGCCTTCTCTGCTGCTTCCCCCCTTACACAACAGTCAAGGGGACAGATTTTAGATGACCCTCCAATAATTAAAATATGGGCATGGAAAATTACAAGTTTGTAGATTTTCCATGTCTAGAACCTAATTATTGGTGGGGGGTCATTTTAAATTCTAAGTTATCTTGAATTTGGGTAAATATAGTTATGATGATGAAAATGTTGGAGGAGCTACTAAACCTCATGTTTCAGGGCTCAATCATCACTAATAATGAGGATGAGGTAGTAAGTTATCTTACATCTACCTTCTTATACTTTTCTCTATCACATCCAGCACTGGCTATTATCAGAGACGGGATGATGGACTATTCAGATCTTGGTTCTGATCCAGTATGGCAATTCCTATATTCCTGTAAGTCCACAAATAACATCAAATATTGTATCTGGTACGATCGCAGGAAGATGATGAAAGTAGGCAAAAAGTAACAATGAGCAAGAAACCCTCTCTGACTAATGACTGAGAGCCAGCTTACAGTTGCTAGATTCTGGATACTACTGCAGTATAACAGGGAAACGAAAGGGAAAGTTTCTTTCCCCCCAGTGCAATTTTCTAACAAAGTTTGGAAACTTTAATTTTAGTTGTTTAATTGAAGATGTTCAACAAACTATTGAAAACATTATGTACTCGATTTCAAGAACTCTAAATTGGACACCAACAAAATTGCAATGGTTGTCTGTGATTGAAGGGGACTGGACTACAGGGTCCAAGTGATCTCAATTAGTCCTGTGGTCCATTGTTCTTATAATTTAATTTTAAAATATCTTGGGGTAAGACAAATTCCATGGTCTCTTTACACAAGCATTTAACTCTAGCATAAGCAAAAATGTCAGAGTAAAACATGATTAAGTTGACGCTGTCCCTTTAATTAGTCACAATAAGAACTCCAGTTTGAATATATGAATTGCAAAACATTATTATATTATCCTACACAAATACCACATTTTGCTGTTTATAAATAAAAAAAAGATTCATCACAGACCTTCATGTTCCTCTTCTACTGGCATGAAGTAAGGCATTTTTTTCATAGTCCCTCGAAGTTCTTGCTTTAAGGCCAACATATAATCTTCATCTTCTCCTGTTTTCAAAGGCACTGGTTTACAGTCTATACTCTGTGTAAAATTATTTGCATTATTTAGGTGTATTACAACAATACTAATAATGTGCTAAAATCTGTCATACAAGAACAAAAAAAGTGTCCCTAATACACAGAGTAATGCAATTCTATATTATGCCACTTTGCAAATAAATTTTCTTGCATTCCAATTATATGCTCAGAACTTTAAGCAACATCAGTTCAATTCAATTTTACACTGAACATTCATAGGGTAGTACAAAAGAAAGGATCCCTCCTCTCAGCTAAATGCCGTCATTACTGGGCTACACTGTCACGCTCTCTCTTGGTTCCTCTCTTCCTACCCTCATAAATCGTACGCTTCTTTTCACATCGTGGCTCAGCTTCAACAAGCTCAGTAAAGGAGGTGCCCTCACCCAGTCAATTCTATGATTTGAGGGCACTCTTCTGGGAGGTAGGAAATGTGGTTCTGAATGCCCTCTGGTCAAGGTGAGCATTGATTCCATATTTCCTACTTCCTGGAACAGCACACTAATCACAAGCCTATTACAAACATGCGAAACTACCAGAGTCTCAAGCGCCTCATTTTTAAGAGTGACCCCTGCTCAGTTTGTTCCAAGAACAACTGTGGGTACCTACCTCCAGGGGGGACTCTAAGCTCTGAACCTGGAGTGCAAAGACACTTAAACTTCAGAGAAGTATGGGAGTCCAAATAAGCTCCTGTGTCCAATGTTTCCTATTGGCCAACTCTTAGATAACTCCCCAGGCAATGTGTGGACATTTCGGATTGCCCTGCCAAAGCACTAAACTCTTGTTGTGCACTGTATGCACCTAACTTTGAGCTTTGGATTCCACTTGAGGGCAGTCACCAAGTTAGATGTTACAGTGCACGTCTACACGAGATGTGCACGTCTACACTTGCATAACCAAGTATTAAATGACTGTGCAGTAACTAGTATTACTGCACAGTAGAGTCCCCACACGGTTGCCTGGTGATGCTTACTGCACAGTAGCTCATTATTACTGCAAAGCAGCATCTCATTACAGATCATGCCCTGTGACACTATTGTGCAGTAGTAACAAAGTACTGTGCAGTAAGCATCTCGTGTAGACACAGCCACAGCATGCCAAATTATCATCTTTCATCCAGTTTATCAAAATCTCAGTAACTCAATGCAACTACTTAGGCAAACTGTAGGACGGCAGCAATTACCTATTAAATCTGAATTTGTATGTCATAGTGTGTACCACGTAGAAATGAGAAAGGCAGCAGATACCTTTACAGAATCATAAATATAATAAGACAGCAAATTCTGTAATTTTATAATGAATTCCTACATCTTAAGCTTCCACTTGCCCTTCTGGATATATAAAATATCATTCAGGCTACATTCTTTGTAAGTACCCATCAGCTGCAAGTTTAAGAGATATTTATCTAAATATTTTTACTCTTATCTTCCTTTCCTAAATTCAAATACTAGTTCATAGCTTCTACACATCTGAGATCCCATTTCAAAAGGGTACAAGTATCCACTGTTTTTATTCAGGATGCCAGGAGAACCTCTGGACATCAGGATCCATTGTGTGGATATTTTGCAAACACTGTGAAACATAATCCCTGCTCCATGAATCAAATTAAAGAGAGAACATAACAGATTTGTGGAGCAGATAGAATGTAGAGGCAAAAGGAGAGGCAAATAACAGTCATGGGAGACAATGGGCAAGTCAAAACTGACGAAGTACTAAGGATTTTTCACACATTTAAGGTTTCACCCATTACTTGGATATGAAAGTGAAAAAATTTTTTTACTTATACACAATATATTCTGGAACTAAGATTCATCTTGCTACTTACAGGAAAGAGTGGTGGGGGTTTGAATGCTGCTTCAGGTAGTGCTTCACCTTTAGAAAAACCAATAGCTTCTATATTGAAGGTAAATGCAGCACGCCCTCTTCCTCTACCTGCCCCAGCCATTTGAAGTTACTGAAAATATTATACATTTTTAATATTTCTGGTGCATCACACAAAATATAGCCACAATTAAGATGAGAAAAAAATAAAAAGCTAAGAAATAGAACTTAAAATAGCAGCAGATATACAAGTTGATCATATTTTTTTCTTTTCGTTTATGCCTAGTACTCATACTGAGTTTACAAGCTATAAATGCAGTCTTGTGACACAAACAGCAGTATTTTTTTTTTTAACTGAGAGTGGATGGATTAATTCTTTAGATAGTGTGAGTCTACCAAATCCAGTTTATAAAAATGAAAATGAAGCTATGCTTTTCATCTTCACATTTCAGTGATTTAATTTTAACAGCATGTGCTAACTTTCAATGCAAATACACAAACACTTCTTTCCTCCTGTCAACCCATACCAGTACTTGAAGAAGCTTAGATTTTCCTGGTTTGGGTACTGAAACATACGTGCCAAATACTGCAGTCCTTACTCAAGCAATGTTCCCATTGAAGTCAATAGGAGTTTTGTCTAAAAGCTGCAAATTTAATGCATACCACATAGGGAAAAACAGGTTCTGGACTAAACATCTAAAGAGGCACTGTCCATGCAGAGCAGCCCTATAAGAATACAAAACCTGGAAGTGAGCATTTTTAAGTAGGCAATTTGTAGGCAATATTTTCTTGAGTTCCATACCCACTTGCACTGCCAAGCCCCCACAGCCCCGGGCATAGCAACCTGCATGGGTCCCCCCTCCCTGTTCCTCGGGGCCCATGGGAGGGGTGGCAACACAGCAGGACAGGCAGTGGCCCAAACAGGCAAAGACAGGCCACTCAGTTAACCGGTATATTGTTATCCGGCACCCTCTTTCCCCATGGGTCCGGATAACAAAGCTTTTACTGTATATAGGTCCAAAGATGGGTGATGAGACCAATCTGGGATCAACAGATTCTGTTGCAACTTGGGCATGTGGTTCCATGTGTGGTGGGTGAATCTGGATTCTTGATTCAGTCCATGACACACTGTTTCTGCTGCTCCCGCTTCTCCATCTCCTGTTGTCATCATCATAAGGTTTCAAAGTACTGAGATCCTAGCAGCAGACACTTCCTCCATTTGGGGCAGTCCTGGGGCAATAGTCTCCCGCCAGCTGATGTC
The DNA here is from genome assembly GCF_052110815.1 of Crocodylus siamensis. Lineage (NCBI taxonomy): Eukaryota > Metazoa > Chordata > Crocodylia > Crocodylidae > Crocodylus > Crocodylus siamensis. Next base: position 45,274,795 of record NC_143397.1, on the reverse strand, counting down.
AATGTTAAATTTTTCAAGCTGGTCTTGAAGACATCTTTGAAGCACTTTCTTTGCTCTCCTCTTGAGCATATGCCTTGAGCTGGGAGAATAAAACTTGCTTTGAGAGTCCAGAGTTGGACATCTGGATAATGTGGCCAGCCTACTGAAACTGATGTTAGATGATCATTGCCTCAATGCTTGTGGTGGCGTTTGCTTGTGAGATGACACTAATATTGGTGAATCTATTATCCCACTGCATTTGAAGGATCTTCTGCAGGCAGCATTGAAGATATTTTTCCAGTGACCTTAAGTATCTCCTGTACACTATGTCTCAACTCTGAACAGTACGGTGGGGATCATAACTGTTTGATAAACCCTGAGCTTGGTTTCAGATCTGATGTCATGATCTTCAAATACCCATTTCCTCATGCGTCCAAAGGCTACACTTGCACTTTTAAGGCTATGTTGCATTATTTGTCAATAACAGCCTTCTGTGAGAGAGCTTCCAAGGTACAGGAAACACTCAGTTTTCTGTAAATCTGACTACCAGAGCTGGAGACTGCTCATTAAGAGCTTGTTGATGGAGGACCTTAATCTTCTGAAGGTAAGCATCAGTCCTATTTTCTTGTATGCCTCTGTAAAGATGTTGATGGTTTCCTGAAGGTCTGCTTCCAAGTGAGCACAGATTACCGCATCATCAGCATACTGGAACTTGATGACTGAGGTTGGGATGATCTTGGTTTTGGCTCAAAGCTGGCTGAGATTAAAAAGCTTGCCATTCATTATGTAGTTTAGCTCCACTCCAACTGGAAGCTTGTTGGTGGTCAGATGTAGCATCACAGTAAGAAATACTGAGAAGAGTGTTGGAGCGATGATGCAGCCTTGCTGAACTCCTATCTTAACATCAAAAGAATCTGTATGTGTGAAAGATCCATTACTGAGAACCACCACGAGGCAGGCAAAAAATGGAGATCAATTTTGGTGGGCATCCATACTTCAGAAAGATCTTCCAGAGCATTTCTCAACTGACAGAGTTAAAGGCTTTCATAAGGTCAAAGGCAGTCATGGAGAAAAATTTATGTTGTTCCCAGAATTTTTTCTGCAGCTGGCAAGCAGTGAAGATCGTGCCTGTTGTAGCTGTTGATGCCTTGAACCCACACTGAGATTCTGGGAGGAGCTCTTCAGCAAATGGAAGGAGATATTTCAGGAAGGTTCACAAAATGATTTTTCCTGTGGAGGACAGCAAAGTGATCCTTCTGTAACTTTCTACAGTCAGACTTGCCTCCATCCTTGAAGACTGTCACGGTCATGGTGCTCCTAAGGTCATCTGGAATTTCCTCATCATTCCTGATCCTTAAGATAAGGGTGTGGAGCTGTGGTGTGAGCTTCTTCCCCCCTCCCCACCAGCTTGTTTAACAAGTTAAACCATCATATTATTAGCTCCATAATAGAATATAGAAAATAATTACATTTATTACCAAATAAAAAAAGGGAAGACAACATACAAAATTTACATAATGGACAAAGCTATCTGAAACCATAAAAGAGCACTATAAAAAGATAAAATGCATGCTAATTAAAAACACTTGGCTAAATAATATACCTAGAAGATGCTGGGAAACATTGTGAAGTCAAAAAGTAATTTACTAAAAGGAAAAATATTTCAACTCCCTGAATGTTATTAAATGCTCTCCAACAATGGAATGTCAGTCATAACAAATAAATCTAAGACAAAGTAGAGAAAACAAAGAGTCAAAGAAGCTGGTATATATCATGGCATTTTAGTGAGGCAAGATTTTCTAATCCTTCGTTACCCAGATATTTTTGACAAAACACAGGTGACACTTATTCATGCCAGTACAAAGCCCTACTCTTGCAATTTGTTCAGTGGCCATCTTCAAAGGCGTGGAATTCTTCTTGGCAAAACAAAGTTGCACAGTCATAGCCCAAGAGCATGTATTTTTGATATAGTATCTATTTTTGTGGTCTGGTCCCTTCACCTTTCATTACAGACCAACTACCTGATCTAGAATAAGGCTCAACTTCTCTTCTTTGACTGATCAGTCTCAGACATTAAAGCACTATAGCTAAAATAAAGCTAATGGGCACTTTTACATGTGCTCCGGGGGTGGGGGATGGGGAACAGAATTTCCATCGCTGTTGCATGACAAAGATTTGATCATTTAAACTCCTAAAAGGTTAACTCCAAATGCTTTAAAAATAAAATATAATCTTCTGAATCAGTAGAGATGCTTAGATATCACAAATACTGCATGCGGCCTATATAACAACCCTGCTAGAGAGCAGAGTAGAACAACTGACATGACACTGGCATCACAAAACAGAGGCTTCAAATGACCCATCCTTAGGTAAGTTATCCATCATAACAAAATCTCTCTTGATTATTTTCAACCTTAAAATGAATTTTCAGGGTGAGTGGTTTTGGTGGGGCCAAGGGGTGATATCAGAGAAAGAGAGGTAGATTTTAGAGGTTTAAAATTACACAAACAAAGAAAAAATATCTGATGCCCTTGAGGGTTAAGCCAGCATGAAAAATATTTGTGGTGCCACAGTCCCCTGCAATTTAAAGGAATAAACTGTTGTGTACTATTTATATGTACAGCCTGTTCCTTTTCTGTGTGTTAAGTCTCCCTCCACTCCCTTATACTTCATTTACTTATTTGATTTCTATGCTACCACCCTCCCCACAAAAGCTCAGGGCAACTTACAAAAACAGTCATAAAAATTGATCAAATAAGACAATTCCTCAAATAATACACACAGCTGAATGCCACCTGCTAAAATCTTGTCCAAATGAAAAAGATCCTATGCCACCTTTAAATGGTGGCATACTCTAGAGGCCTCAAGGGAGAGAAAGCTCCAGAGCTGAAGAGCAACATCCTAGAATGATCTCCTATGTGTTTTGGCCAAGCAGACTTGATGCACTGATGGTATTTGGAAGAGGCTATTCTTGTCTGACTTTAGGGATCGTAATGGTCTTACCAACCTTAGGTATATAGGACTCAGGACATTTAGGGCTTTATAGCACCTCAGATTGCACTCAGAAAACTACAGGAAGCCAGTACTAACTCTGGAAGCATGAGAGTAATGTGCTCCTGGGGACGCAGCCCTGTCTGAAAGCAGGTGTATTCTGTACCAGTTGCAGCTTCCAGATGGTCCCTAAAGCCAATCCCACACAGAGCACATTAACGTATTAATCCAGCCTCAAGGTTACAAAAGCATGGGTAATGGTGGCCAGATATGAATCTGAAAGATAGAGCAAGCAGCTTTCACACCTGATGGAGCTGGTGAAAGGTGACTGCCACCATCTCCTCTTCTCCATTTTGTTTGTTTCATACTCATCCCACCCACATACACCAATACCTGCTTTATCCAAACACCTACTCTTATCAAATCTCAAACATCTGGCTTGAAAAAAAAAATTAACACAAATTTATTAAGGGGACAACATGAAAATGAAACATGTCATTGTCCATGTAAAAAGCTTTGTCACCAAGCCCTTGGAAAAGGGTGGGGGGGGCCAGTTTGGATTGTGGTCCCTAGCTATACACAGAACCAGGATTTTGTAAAGAGGGGTGTGGGACCAGCGATTGGCACTAGAGGGGTTGCTGTACCCTGGGTAGGACAAATGGTGGGAAGAGCAGCTGATGACTTTTTCTTAAGTCCCCTAATCAGGTAAGAATCTTGCCTCCTCCCACCCACTTTTGGCATCCCCTCCCTTTCCCTGTGCTTAGCAGCACCTCTCCTGCCTTCCCATTCCTTTCCCTGCCCCCTCAAGCTGCTGCTGCTGCTGCTATCCCCAGCTGACCTCAGGGACAAGGGGAGCTCCAGAGCTGTTCCTACCCCACTCCAGCTGAGCTCAGCCAGAGACAGCGGCAGTGGACAAGTTCTCTCTCTGTGCATGGTCCCTGCTAACTCAGGAACAAGCTCAGGGAGAGGGAACCCACCCACCGCCACTGCTGCTGTCTCCTGCTGAGCCCGACTTTCCATGTAGCCTGGCTAGAACGGGGCAGGAGTGGTTCTGGAGCTCCACCTATTCCCGGATAGTAGCAGGCAGGAAAGAAGGGGAAGGGGTGGAGTGGACACTCCACTAAGCATGGAAGGAAAGAGGGGGATAGGGATTCGTACCTGCTTCAGGGAATTAAAAATGTCCCTAGCTGCTAGTCCCACAGTGTAGTTTGAAAGAGTGGGAGGGGAGTGCAACAGAACCACTGTGTTTTCTCTGGATCCACCCTTGCCAACATCCTGTTCCTAGTTCCATTTTTAATATAGTCTGGCTGCTAGAAATGTAATAACTGAGCCTGAGCCAGATCTCCAGACACCATAAAGGCTCCAAAATGCTGCAGGAAAGGAAACAGTTGTTACCAATTTACCTTGTGAATGTGCTTCTTTTATCTCTGCTGCTGTTCATGGATTTCTGCTGGAGCAAGAGAAACAAAAACATGTGGTTATCTTTAGTTTTATAGCTGATCAAAATGAGTTCCAAAGAGGAGTAATTAAACTAAAAATCATATCAGTTTTCACTCCATTAAAACTTGCTCTGGAAAGCTAAAAGTGGCAGCAGAGGCACCAAATATCACTCTGTACACACTCAGAAAGAGGTTTTTCAGACTGACAATTAAGCTTGTGGGAATCCAAAAAATAAAAACAAAAATCACTTCAATTAACCACTTAGCCTCTGCTACATGTTACACATATTAGGTAATGAACAGGTTAATTGCACAATAAATTTAGACTTACATTGTAGGTGTGGCCAGGCTGGCCACAAGTGCAAAGTAATTATCATGCAATTAACTGGCAAATCGCACAATAAATCCGACCAGCCACATGTGCAAAGCAAGACAGGTCACACATACAAAGTAATTATCACACAACAAACTGGTGAATTGCACAATAAATTTGGACTAGCCACACACACAAAGTAAAACCAAGCACAAGCACAAAGCAATTATCACGCCACTAACTGGTGAATCAGGCAATAAATTAGACCCACCACCACACCTGCAAAGTAATCATCACACAATCAAAAGGCCTAGACAGCTCTACAGAGAGCCAACCAGCTATAAAGTTAGCACTTGACAGCATGTAACAAGTCTGTAGCTGGTTTCTATCCAGTTTTTCTTTGAATGTGTGGCAAGGCCCTTGTCTTTTGCCCTGGGCACCCACTGATGAACACAAACCCCTTGGGAAAACCTGGGACCGGGCACAAGTCCCAGCAACACAAAACCTTCTGGCAGATCAGCACCTCGGCCTGGCCTGAAAGATGGCAGTCGCTGCCTCCCACATTTGTAAGGCAACCGCAAGCACCACAACACCCAGGGCACCGCACCGGCAAATGAGCCCCGCGCACTTGGTCACGCGATCTGAAAGCCTCAACTCGAAGCGGCTTTGTCCCTCCACCCACCGGCCCACTTGCTGCTACAAGAAGGGGTCGTGGGCCAACGCCCACGGAGACAAAGAGGCTACTGAGACAGCAGTCTCTAATTCCTTGGGGCAAAGTAAAAGGAGAGCAGGGAAAGGAGCGGGCTCGGAGGTTCAAAGTCAGGGATCTGGAAGGGCGGCCCGGAGCGAAGGAGCCCCCTGGACGCTGCCTCCCCCCAGAGAGGGCGTGAGAGTGCCCGGGGGTTGTTTCCACAGGCGAGGCGAGGCCCGCACCCAGCGCTGCGCCAGGGCAAAGCGCGACCCCGAGCCCCTCAGATGCAGGCGACAGCGGAACCGCCACTCCCGCGGCCGCCCCGGCTGCTGCAGTGGGCAGGGCCGCGCCCGCCCCCCCGCCGCCTCCGGCCCCGCCCCCCGCGCCGCCCCGGGGAACGGAGGCGGGCAGCGCTCGGCCGGGCGGGATGTCGGCGCTGGAGTGGTTCGCGCACAAGGACCTGGGCGGCGGCATCTACTGGATCCAGGAGCGCTTCTACGAGTCGGGCAACCGCGCCAACATCTGGCTGGTGCGCGGGTCGCAGCGCGACGTGGTCATCGACACGGGGCTGGGGCTGCGCAGCCTGCCCGACTACCTCCGCGCCGCCGGGCTGCTGGAGGCCGGGGCCGACGACGAGGCGGAGGCGGAGGCGGTGGCGGGCGGGGGCCGGCGGCCGCTGCTGGCCGTAGCCACCCACGTACACTTCGACCACGCGGGCGGCCTGCACCAGTTCGCGGAGGTGGCGGTGCACGGCGCCGAGGCGGGCGCGCTGCGGCGCGGCGACAACTACGAGGCCGTGACGTGGCTGTCGGACCGCGAGGTGGTGCGGCCGCCCGGCCCCGGCTGGAGCGCCCGGAGCTTCCGCGTCCCGCCCGTGCAGCCCACGCACGTCCTGCATGAGGGTGCGTACGGCCCGCGGGGAGGCGCTGCGGGGGTCGCGCCTGCCCCCCGGGCTGTGGGGAGGTCGAGAAGGGGGCGGTGCGTCTGGTGGACGACGGGGAGAGCACCTGGGGGGGGTGCCAGCCCTCCAGGATCGCCCTGAAGAAGCAGGGGTTGGATACAAACCTCGAGGAGACTGCTGAGCGCCTCCCCAGAGAGAAACGGGAGGGCACGCGTTAACAAAAATCTGATTCAACATTTAATAATATTAATCTAGTAATCCCACCGGTGTCTAAAATGTAGTAATGTGCATGTGCCTTCCTGATGTCAAGTCAGTAATGTCATGAGGTCAGGTGACATGAGGGAATGGACTGAAGGAGAGTTGGCAGCCCTATGCCTAGGGTTGTTGGTTGTAGCCCTGTTGGTCTAAGGACATGGGCAGACAAGGTTCTTGGGGTCAATGGGGTATCTTTTATTAGGGGTACAGGTTGTAGCTCTGTGGCTTGTTGCCCTCTTGTGGGCTCTGAGGAGAAATCCCGTGATCACCACTGTGGCTTCCTAGTCGCGCACAGGAAAGACGCTTCCCCATGTAGGTAATGCACTATTAACCGGGGCTTTATGCACACTTTATGGAAATGGGAGACTCCTTCCTAGCTTGCTTCTGGGGCCTTATGGCTAAGGGCAAGCAAAACCCAGGGGCCCCAAGTCTCTGGGCTTGGGCCTGCAAGCAGGATGCACGCCAAAGGATTTGGGAACATCTGAAGCCCCAGGTGGGGGTGGAGGATATTTGCCAATAGTAGGGCCACTTTGGGTTCTGGACTAACTCATGGATTTGGGATTGATTTGGCCAATGTGGCTTGGAATACAAAAATTAAAAAAAACAAAAACAGGTTGTCGCCATATTGGTCTGCAGGCAAAAGCAGTCAGAACCCTTGGGGAGGTGATATCTTTTACTAGACCACCTAGATCTTTGCAAAAAAAATCACCTCCCCAAGAGCTGTGATATCTTCTATTAGGCCAATTGGATTCCGCACAGAAGAGCATGTGAAGAAATGTCAGACTCTCAGTGCCTGAAGAAGGGTGTTTGTACCTGGAAACCTGCAAAGAACAATTTTCCAACTCTTTAATTGGTTCAATAAAAAATATCACATTGACCCATATAACCTTGTCTGTAGAGTACCTAGGTGCAAACAGAGCTGGGCTTCCAGGTAAGCACTGATCCAGTAGGGAGCCCAGGGCACTGAGCCTGTTGAGAGCAGTTGCCCCCATATACAAGCATACAAGCTGTATAGGCCATTTTGCTGGCATTCCTGTGCCCCTCCAGGGTCCTTCTGCACCTAGTGCTCTATGTCTTAAGCAAGTTAATCTATAAGGTGCTTCCCTGTCCTGCTGCCTCATGCGTGCTGTCCCCGTGTGTGAGACGTGCATCTGTCTCGACATAGGGCAGTGCGCCTGCATGGCTGCCTGTCAGAAGTTTGAACATATTGCCTCTGTGTTTTTGTGTGCCCACATCTCTTGGATGCTTACTGCAGTTGTTTCCACATCTAATATCAGTCATATAGGCTAGGGTGTGTTTATATGCATCTGAGTGCATACCAGGATAGTTTTTGGTTGCGGTGTTGGTATTTGCTGTATATAGTCTTTAAATATAAAGAATGGCAATTATATTGGCATCTACTTCACTGATGTCTGTTACCGGATCAGCAGAGTCATAATGGCTGCATCAAGTTGTATGTTTGTAGTGAATCTCTCTAGAGCAGGGAGGCACAAACTTGTCTTGGTTTCCAGGTAAGAGACCTGATTCTTTTCTGCCTTGGTCTTATCTGGCCTTTTATAGCAGTGCAAAGAGCAAATAAAATGTCACAACCTCAAGTCAGTGGAGAATACTGATTTGGTAATGGTTTATACCCCAACGTGTAAGCAGCTGCTCTGGATATTGGGTAGTGAAAGATCAGGCATATTAGGTGTATTGGAGGGAATTATGTTACTAGATGTAGAAGACAAACATTTTCAATGCCCTTTAAAATCTTAATTTTTCATTTCTCTGTGGAAGTGACAAAGAAAATAATACTTTCCTTGAGCTAGTCAAATAAAAACATTACTTTGTTGTCCCGTGGGAAGCAGGCAAATCAGTGGCTGGGAATGACACTGCCAGGAATTGTGTGGTTTTCCAGTTTGTCAGGGTTGTTACTGGAAGCAGAAGCTTTTTCATTAATGGGCAATAGGACCTGCACCTAAGGAGAGAGTTGTCTATCAGTCAACAGCAATTTGGACCAGACAGGATGATAATCTTTTATTGAGTATATGGTTATGTTTGTCCCTTCACTTCTTAAGAGAGATTAATGCAAATATATGCATGTATTCTCAGTATTTTGGCTATTTTTTGATGACAAAGGTAAGGAAAATCTAAGACTTACATCTCAGTTCCTTCTTCTATACTGAAAAAATGTAGCAGATACAGGCACACATTTGTTTATATGTATGTTTTCCCTGGTTTGATCCTAAAGCAAAGGAAGCAATTAACTGTACCCTTCCTCAGCAGTTAAAGGAAATGAAACTCTATTCATAATCCTGATGTTTTTTAATTGTGAAAATTTCTGAGAGAGCAAGATACCCTTTTTTCTTCTCTTATGGCACTAATGTTACCCCTTTTTATAGTATGGAAATAAAAGCAACCATAAGAAATGTTGTTGTTTTAAAATATATCACAAATAAAACATCAGCTTGGATATAGGCCAACCTGGATTGCTGTAGCACTGACTATTTCAAAATTATCTAGTTGTTTTATTGCATGCTATAGGGTAGATTTTCAGTTAATGAAATCAAAATGAATCTCAAGGTAACTATTTTAGGTAATATTTATAAAATGTACAGGAGAAATATTTGATTAAAGTTAGAGTTAAAAAATCCTTGAGCAGTACAGTTTTTCCTCCTTTTGAATAGGTCTTCACTACAGAAATGGGTTGTTGGCTCTGTGTAGTTTGATCAGGGGTGTGATTTTTAAAGTATATGAAAAAAATAAAAGTTGGGGATATAGGCATCTCTACATTAAAGGTTTTATCTTTAAAATATTTAGATGATTGTAAAGGTTTATGTGAGCTGCACATTACATATAAGAAACATTTTTATCTCATGAAAGTGTAAAGGAGTCATTCAAGTGTGTTAAACTTAATTTTGAGCTCAGTAGTCACCTGTTGACTGTACTGTTTTTTTTGTTTTGCTTTGTTTGTTTGGCACCTTTGTAATATGCCATCAAGTGTTAATTTATTCTGTTTCAGCTGTTTCTCATCCTCTTGTCTGAATTTGTTGTCAAAACCTGAATATACACTTCCTCCTTTTATTTGAATGACTAGGTTTTGTTTGTTCTAGTTTATTATAGTTAAAATGACAGTGCTGACTTTCACTCTTTGAACTGTTTTGACAGAAAACTATTTGCGGTAACTTTTAGGATGACTTCATGTTGTTTATGAATTTTTTACAAGATTGAACTGCAGACTCTAAAAGCTCCTGATATACCTTTTAACCAGGGATGAAATTTTAGATATTAAGACTTTCATTGTTAGAACTTAAATGATTCTAAATGTTAGTCTCTATTGGAAATGATGGTATGAAGTTCTAGTTGATATTCACATCCTTTTGATGTTTCACATTTTAGGAGCTAAAATTATCCATGCTTTGTCTGTCCCTTTACTACTTAAGTACCTTTAAAAAAACTTTAACTTATTCTAGTGGTGGTCAACCTGCTGGTCCTGCAGGCTGGATGACTGTCACATGGAGCTCAATTGCACCAAGCACTGGCCTGATATGGCATGGTGGGCCATGTTATTTGGGTAGTGGGGCTTCTCAAGTTCTGGAATTTTTACAGTGAGGGTGTGGCAAATAACACTGCTACAGCTTTTCCATGTTTCCACTGGGTGCAGCAATTTCACTGCTACCACCAGGTTTCTGGACCTTTGAGGAGCTCCACAGGCTGAATGACAGCTCCATGGGCCAGATCTGGCCTGTAGGCCAAGGGCCAGACACCCTGATCTATTCACTTTTTAACAGTATGAGAGCTTGTTGAAAGGGTGAAAACTCATCTCCCATGTGTTTGGGTGATAATTTTTGCCATTCCATAGTTTGAACAATTGAAACAAACATTACTTTTTTTCCTTTGAACAAATGCTTGAAAACAGTTCAGTTGTTGCAAGTAAATCTATTATATTAAAGTAAGATTTTTCAAAAATACGTTTTTATGTGCATGTAAAATGTGTCATTTTTGCATTATCTTTGCATTTTCTTTGTTCTGATGAGAACACTACCCACATCTCTCTTTACATATTCCTACTGTTAAAGTTATATTCAAGTACAAGAACTAACCTTGTTATATCTTGAATGGTGAGAGAGCAAGCACAGAAGAATCAGAGTATTAAGTTTCTAACAGCACCCATGTAGCCATTTTCATGTTTGTAGTATTGTATACTGATATAAATATATGGAAAATAGTAATTTTACTGTTGAATAAGAAGTGCATGCCATAATATACAATATGTGCAACAAGGCATGGTTAGTAAGGATGCAGCAGGGCTGGGAAGGTGAGGCTGGGCTGGGTGGCACTGGGAGAGGACTGGGGGGGTTGTAGCCCCCCAAAAATTGGCTGTAGCCCCCCAAAACTGCCTTCTAGCACCGCCGCCTGGCTCAGCCCTGACCGCAGCTGCAGCTCACTCCGCGCAGATCTGGGGGGCAAACAGCCCCCACCTCCCATGCTTTCCCATGCAGCAGCATGAGCTGTGCCCCCCACTCCCTGCACCCCCCCAGACAAGCCACAGCTCCATCCCATGACTGCCCCAACCCCAGCCCCACTCCCTCCCTCACCGTAGGGGCCTTGATCTGCCCCACCACATCCCTTTCCTTTTCCCCTCTCCCTTCTACCACAACAGACTTACCAGCTGGACACAGCCCTCCAAGCTGCCAGGCTTGCTCCTCACCGCCTGTGTGCTGCACTGTGGCTGCACACCACACGGGCCATTTATCAGCCAAATTATCGGCCACAAATTGATTTCAGTCAATTTTCTTTATATCAGTGCCGATCTGACATTGGACCAATGTATAGGTGCACCTCTAATGGTTAGCATTCCATTCAAATTAGAATTCTTAGCTCTTTGAATTTTCTAGCCTGGATATGTTCTTTGTCAACTATAATCATTCGTTGAGTTTAGTTTTTGTATTTACAAAACTCATATAGGGTCGCTGAAACTTCTAGCGCATTTTCACTTTTGTCATCCCATCAAATTTAATTTTTAGCTGAATTGGCCTGTTCTATTCTTCTGTTTTTCTGCCACTCCTGATATATATATATATCTCTCTTTTTTCCTCAGGGCTACAGGGGTGTAGGTTGTAGCCATGTTGGTCTAAGGACAAGGTTCTTTGGATGAATCTGGTATCGTTTATGAGACCAACTTAAATAATTTTAAGTATTTAAGTTGGTCTAATAAAAGATATCAGATCCAAAGAACTTTGTCTGCCTTTTCTCTAGGCTGTCTTTCATTTATCTCTCTTGATGATTGTTCCTGAATTCTGTGATTTCTTTCTCTTTGAATACTGGCTGTGTGCCATTGTTTTTGTGTGTGCATGTATGTGTTGATTGTCTTTTCATTTTCTTTTTAGTACAGCCTTACTTTAATTCTGGAGCAGTTTGAAAGCCTGCTTTGCAGCTCCAGTTTTCTTAATTTCTGCTATTGTCTGGTTTACCACACTAGGCATCATCCTCTGCATAATTTCCTCAGTATTCAAGGCTGTTATACTCGTATTAATTCAGCCATTACAACACTTCTTTTCAGCAAGCAGCCCCCAAATATTTTTAAAACTTACTGCGTGGTACAAAGATGTAAAAGTTGAGAGAACAGATTGTTTCCCTGTACTAAGCATGCACATGCAACACAATCGGCTACGTTTGAAGTTTAAAAAAAAGAAATTCTCTGAAATTGGTAACAACTCCAAACTTGGAGAATAATAATTGTAACCCAAGCAGCTACAACATCAAAATACAGTTATTTTAGCATTTGACTTTTTATGGGGGGGGGCGGGGTGTAGGGGTGTGGCAAGGGGAGTATGCTCAGGTTCACTGATTTCAAGAAGGGTGGAACATAGCTCTCTTGAAAAGCAAGCCTGTAACTGCTGTAGTAATAGCTGGTTACCAGGGCTCAGTTTATTTTGTTACTCTTCGCTCCTATTTGGAGTTCTCTGAAATGGATACTGAAGTTTTTAGCCATCCCCTTTATTTTAAATCAGTTTCATTATTGTTATTACCATGGCTCTAGTATTATAATATCCACTTATTTTGGCCAGGAAGGACTGGATGGAATTTTCTTTGGAAATCTCTGGTGTCATACACTTATCAGCTGCTTGTGCGGTGGTAGTTTTGAACCACATCTTCCCTCCCTCCCACACTTTGGGCCTCAAGATTATGAATCTTCCTAAAGTAACCAAAAATATAAAATAAATACAACTTGCAAGTAACTGTAGCTGAATATTTTTCTCTATCAGTCTAAACTTCTATTAGTGTAATGGCCATTCCTCTGAAAAGACTTCCACAGTTATGGAGATAGTGAAACAAGTGTTTCGAAAAGTCTACTTTGAATGTGAACTAAAATAGTTACCACTTCAAATTCCTTTTAATTTTATGTATCTTATGGACCAAGGTACTGCAAAGGGTGTATTTTGGAGGCACTCTTACTTGATTTGATGATTTAAGTTCCATCACTGCAGATCTCCAAATAATTACTGAAATCTAGAAAGGATTAAAATAAGGATAAATTTTGATAGACCTGTTTGAAAAAGTGCCAAAGAAACCACATTTAGGAAACTAAAAGAATTTTAGAATTTTCTTTCTACTTATGTTTCTTCATGTTTAGACTTTATAACCATATGCATAACTCATATACTTTTGTTTTGATTTGCTATACATAATAATAAATGTATATATTTTTATTTAATATATTTACATTTTAGGAGATGTGATCAGCCTTGGTGATCGACAGCTCACTGTCATGCATATGCCGGGTCATTCAAGAGGAAGTATTTGTTTACATGACCGAGACCGGAAGATATTGTTCAGTGGAGATGTTGTATATGATGGATCAATGATTGACTGGCTTCCCTACAGCAGGATAAGTGACTATGTTGCAAGCTGTGAGCGTCTCATAGAATTGGTGGACAGAGGTCTTGTAGAGAAGGTGCTTCCAGGGCATTTTAACACATTTGGAGCAGAAAGGCTGTATCGCTTAGCTTCCAACTACATTGAAAAAGCTGGAGTTTGTCACAAGGTTTCTACCTGTGCCATGAGATCCATTGCAAGTTTAGCTCTTCGTGTAACAAATTCTAGACTCACTTCTTAGTAGCAGTTCATTTTGTTGATCTAACAAACTATTAAAACCAAAATGGCTTTTGAAAGTTAGTATTGACTACAAATGAGCAGTGTGCAATATTAAAGAAAAGTCATGCTGATAATGAATGAGCCATAAATAGTCTTATTTTTGCCTACTTTATTTCTATTATAAAAAAATTAACATAAGCTAGTAGCTTTTACCAAAGCTACCATCTTTTATTTCTATTTTTTCAGGGCATGTTTGCACATGGATTATTATGAATGCCATTTGACTGCAGTTTGAAATATTTTATTTTTTATATGATTCTGATATGCCAAAACGAAAGGTTTTTCATTCATGCCTGAAACTCAACTTCTTTCATGTGGCGTTCAGTTAAATGTTGAATTGTAGTTGAAGTATTTTTAAATAACTGAAATGTAATTAAACTCTTAATGCTGTCTTTGAAAAGAGCACTGTAACATTCCATTGTCCTATTATAGGTACTGGATGTGTAATCCAGTGTGTTTAACATTTTACCTGTGAAAGTGAATGTAACTTAGTGTTGACTGTTTGTTTATTTGAATGCTTCAGTATATATTGTTTTTTGGAAAAGTGAAGTGCATTGCATTTGAGTCTCTTGTTCCAGACCCAGATAAAATGCATTGATGAAAAATGGTAAAATATATTGTTAGCTGCTTATTAAAATTGTAATATGTGATATTTTAAAAATTGTTTAAATAGTTAAAGTTTATATGTACATAACTACTTAAAAGATTTATATTTAATATACATGCATCTTCTTTGAAAGGACACTGTCTGATAATTTTACATACAAATCTTACTCTCCTGAAACAATTGGCTCTACTCTGTTAAATTTTGTTTTTCCGTTTTAGCTAATTTCATTCATTCATTCATTACAAGTGGGTTGAGATTCACCTGGTTTGTTTGAGAATACCCTTCATAAAGAGATGGTTTTTCTCTTTGTTCCTAACAAATTGTATTGTGTGCCCTATTCAGAAGGTACCTATAACCTTCTCATTTTACATAAGTTCTGGCAGAAAGAATAGCCTCCTTGGAAACAAATTATCAAATATCCAGTATTGTTCTCCAAGAATTGTGCTATACTGAGTATCTTAGGTAAATCATTGCCTCCTTTTATGGGTCATTGTACCAAATGTGTTTATTCTGTATATCCTGTACCAAAAGCAGTACTTCAAAGACAAACAAATGTGTGATACAGCTTGATTTAACAGCACAGATATGTGAGCAAGGTTAATCAAACAGATTTCTGGCTAGTCAGAGCATGTTAATTATTATAGCATGACTTGGTTTTTTTTCTGTGGAAATGCAAATACTTTGATATGATTATGGTGGAGTTATTTCATTTGGCTGATAGTTTTGTTTTGTAGCCTAGTCTAAGAAGAACTGTTTAACTTGATCTATATGTTCCTTCCCTGAGCAGGAAAAGAAAGGCAAAATGTGGGAGGTAGGGGGAGACATTAGGTAAAGGGTCACAAAGCATGCTTTTCTTCCAGGTCTGACATGGATGATAACTGCATTGCACTCCAAATATTATTCTGAGAAGTTGGCAGGATTGGCAGTCTGAGACCCATTGCGGGAAGCAGCAAATTCAGAATGCCTGAAGAAGTATAGTGTGGCTGCCACAGTTTGTTCTAAAATTATCTGGACAAGTTACTGTTTCTATTAGAATGGGAGACTTGTGAACTTAGTGATTCAGTAGCTACCAAGAAAAGCTGTCCAAAACTTTTCAAGTCGCAATTTGTATCCTGGCATCAATTAGTTCAGAGCCACAGGATTCTCAAATCCTGACACAAGCAAAGTGCCCAGTAAAGTCAATGAGTACATATTGCAATCGGTAACAGTCAAGTTCTTCCTCGCTAAGTTAATGAGACTTTTACCTTCCCAGAAACGCAGCTTCAGAGCATAAAAGTAGATTCAGAATGGGATTTAGTAGTAAACTGCTGTTCCAGAATGAGCAGAAAGTGGTGCTTTGGGTCTGAAAGTCCTTATTTTTATATTACAGGAAATATAACACTAAGCAAATAGTCTAGATATAAAATATGTGGAGGATTTCCTTCAGACAATTTTTTAAAGAAATAGTCACATTTTGACCGCAAGAGTTTGACAGTGTCCTTTTAACACTACTTTGAATATTTACATTTTATGTTAAATGCTCCAATTTTGAAATATTTATACTTGTGTTGAATTATTATTTGTAAGAACTCTAAGATGTTGGTTGTATTAATTCAGTTGTTTTTAGTAGTTTAAAGAATTTAATGGCGAATTATGAAGATCAAAAAATTAAAGAATTGGTCTGACATTTATCAAGATTTTAGAGATATGTCACAGTTTTCAAGGAAAAAAAAATATTGCATCATTTTGCCATGGATACTTATAATAAAAGTGTTATACTCCTAATGGTGTCCAGTTGTTATTTCATCAGGAAAAATGTTTCATTTAAAATGGGAAAAGTAAGATCTTTGTTCAGGGCCAAGAGCTTATTAAATGTAAAAATTATCTTTCAAAGAATGTAAACTACACTGTTAGTTCCTACTCTTCATAGGTTGAGGCTGCAAAACTCATGGAAGATAGTACTAAATATGGTTTTAAAAAATAGTTTGGTGTTGGCTCTGGGTATGAACCTGTGGTCATTTCTAGCAGAGACATTCCCATCACAAGAAATCTTTACAGGAAAGGAAACAATACAGGTATTCAGCCAGCAGCCACCTTCTCGCCTCTGTTTCCTGTACTTTCTCTAGACTGGGATCACCGGCTGGGGGGGGAAGCACTGGAAAAAGACTATTGTGCTTCCCCAGACCAGAAACAAAAAGAATTGTGGCTCTTGCAAGAATGAATACCTGTACAAGCGGTACTAACCTGCACTAAATTATGAGCTCTGGCCCCTCCTATGAGAAGTAGTCAAGTGAACCTCAGTCCAAGAGCAAAACAACTTTTTTCAAAAAAATACTTGAAATGAAAAATGAACATGTGAAAGAAAGGAAGATGGGGAAAAGGAAGAAATCCATGGGTGAGAGAAACAACAGGCTTTTACAGTCAAATTTAAGAAAACAGGCATTCAAATAATTATTTTATGTGTTTCTTGATTATTATTTACTACCTAGATACTACAATTATTTCAGTATTATTGCTTGAGTGTGAATAACTGAACTGTATATAATCTATGAACTAAAACACAAAAAGGAAGCTTACAAGAAGTAGAAACTTGGACAAATGACTAGGGAGGAGTATAGAAGTGTTGTTCAGGCAAATGGATGAAATCAGGAAGACCAAAGCACAATCGGAGTTAGCAAGGGCTGTGAAGGATAACAAGGGTTTCGACAAGTATGTCAGCAACAAGAGAAAGATCAGGGAAAGTGTGGGTCCCTTACTGAATAGGGGAGACAAATTAGTGACAGATGATGTGGAAAAGGCTGGAGCAGAAAGTGCTTTTTAATTACCTGTCTTCACAAGGAAAATCAGCTCCTACTACACCTGGCAGCATAGTCTGGGGAGGAAATGAGCAGCCAACAGTGGCAAAAGAACAGGTTCGGGACTCTTTAGAAAAGCTGGATGTGTGCAAGTCCATGGGGTCAAACAGTGCACCTAAGGGTGCTGAAGGAGTTGGCTGATGTGATTGCAGGGCTGCCAGCCAATATCTTTCAACATCAGTGGCAATCAGGAGAGGTCCTGAAGATTGGAAAAGAGCAAAGATAGTGCCCACCTTTAAAAAAAACTGGTGAACCTTACCTCAATTCCTGAAAAAATGAGGCAGGTCCACAAGGAATCTATTTCTAAGCACTTGGAGGAGAAGGTGGTGATTAGTAGGAACAGTCAGCATGGATTCACCAAGGGCAAGTTGTCGATGACCAAACTGAATGCCCTCTATGATGAGATGACTGACTTTGTAGATGCAGAATGTGACACACCTTGACTTTAGCAAGGCTTTTGTTTAAGGCTGTCAAACTTAAAAAATGTGGTTGTGATTAGTTGCGCAATTAAAAAAAGACAGTTGCAATTAATCGTGATTTAATCACAGCTAAAAACTCAAAATTACGCAGATATTTTGTATGGTTGGGAAGGTGTGTGGGGGGGGGGAATTTGTGAAGGTTGGGGGGGCTGTGGGTGTGTGGGGAGTTTGAAGCCTGGGGGGGGTCCCCACAGGGGAGGCTGGAGCTTGGGGAGGAGAGACCCCTACCCACCCTGGCAGGATGCGGGGTACTGTGGGTCAGAAGTGAGGGGCAGCAGGGCTGGGGGTGGGATGTGGCTTGGGACTAAGGGATGGGGCAGGGCATAGGCATATCACTGCCCCCCCCATAATTATATTAATCCCCCACCCCCCACTACAGGTGTCCTCTTTTTTGAAACTGGAAATACAGTATCCCTATAGGAATGCATCCTTGCAGCATGTAGAGCAGTGCCCAGCACGTAAGTCTGTGGAGAGGAAGGAGAAGGGGCGAGGGGGCAGATTGCGGCCCCCCACAATGAGGAAGGGAGTGTGGCAGGGACAGGGTCTAGGGTGAATGGGACCCCATAGTCAGGGTGGGTCATGGGATTGAGCTGTGGGAGGCACATCCGGGGGCAGGAGGCAGCTCCCCACTGCTGCACACACCCGCAGGGAAGGCTTGTGGGGGGGAGCATGTGCCCCCTGGATTTGTGTGGGGCAGAGGCAGACTGCCTGCTGTGAGCTAGGGCTTTGTGCCCTGCTACCTTTCTCCCAGGAGCCACATGACACCATGTTGTGCTTCCCGCCACTGGGTAAGCAGGTAAAACAGCGTGGCCAGGGTGCAGCTCCCAGAGCAAAGGCAGCAGAGTGCAGAGCCCCAACCCACCTCTGCCCCATGCACAAATCTGGGGGGCACATATCTCCCATGCCCCACCCTGACTATGGGGTCCCATTCACCCTAGACCCTGTCCCTGCCACACTCCCTTCCTCATTGTGGGGGGCCGCAATCTGCCCCCTCGCCCCTTGATCTGCCCCCCCACCTCTTCCCTCTCCCCTGCCCCTTCGCCTCCACAGACTTAGCTGACAGGCACTGCATTACATGCCGCCAGGCTGTATTCTTGGCTGTGCACCTGTATGCGACATCCCAATATGGTACCAATATATCAGTGCACCTCTAAACTGTCTGTATGTGTCCTGTAACCTTCCTGCTGCAGCAGCCTGGAGCCTGCACTGCCCTGTGGCTTCTCTGCACTGCCACTGCTGCCCTGCTGGTCTGCTTGGAGGTGGTCGTGATGGTGCCAGAGAGGAGCTCTTTGGATGCTCCAAAGCAACACACACGATTAACATGTTAAAAAAATTAAAGTGTTAATTTGTGCTTCTGTTAATTGTGCACATTGACGGCGATTAATTGACAGCCCTACTGTTGATAAAATCTTCCACAACATTCTTGCAAACAAGCTAAGGAAGTATTGGTTGGATGAATGGACTATAACAGTGGACAGAAAACTGGCTGGACTGTTGGGCTCAAAGAGTAGTAATCAATGGCTTGATCTCTAGTTGGCAGCTGGTATCAAGTAGGGTGTCCCAGGGGTTAGTCCTGGGTTTTGTTCAATATCTTCATCAATGACCTGGAAGAGGGGATGGAGTGCTCCCTCAGCAAATCTGCTGAGTGGAGAAGCAGATATGCTGGAGGGTAGGGCTAGGACTAAGAGAGACCTAGACAAATTGCAGGATTGGGCCAAAGAAATCTCATGAAGTTCAACAAGGACAAGTGCAAGGCCCTGCACTTAGGACAGAACAATCCTATGTACCAGTACAGGCTGGGGGCCGACTAGCTAAGCAGCAGCTCTGCAGAAAAGACCTGGAGGTTACAGTGGCCATTAAGCTGAATATGAGCCAACAGTGTGACCTTGGGTTTTTTCCTCCTTTCTTTTTCTTTTTGTTTGGGCCAAATCAGTTCCAAATTTTATGGACTGAGCAAAGCTCAATCATTCAAGTCTGTGGCACTACCACTGGCAAGTATCCTACCTCCCAGACTCTTTGGTCTGGGGCTTCAGTGTGTCCTTGTTGCAAAGAAGTCTAACAGCAAACTGGGCATAGGAGCATTGCCAGCAAATTGAGGGAAGTGATTATTCCCCTCTATTCCGCACTGGTGAGGGCACATAAGGTAGTACTGTGTTCAGTTTTGGGGCCCCCACTACAGAAAGGATGTGGACAAATTGGAGAGAGTCCAGTGGAGGACAATGAAAATCGTTACCAGACTGGGACCAATGACTCCTGAGGAAAGGCTAAGGGACTTGGGTGTATTTAGCCTGGAGAAGAGAAAACTAAGCATGGATTTAATAACAGACTTCAACTATCTGAAGGGTGGTTACAGAGAGGATGGATCTAGACTGTTCTCAGTAGTGGCAAATCACAGAACAAGAAGCAATGGTCTGAAGTTGCAGCAAAGGAAGTTTAGTTTCGATATTAGGAAAAAACTTTCTCACTGGGAGAATAGTAAAACACTGGAACAGGTTACCCAGAGAGGTGGTGGAATCTCCATCCTTGAAGGTTTTTAAGACCTGGCTAGACAAGATTTGGCTGGGATGATCTAGTTGGGGATGGTCCTGCTTTGGGCAGCAGGTTGGACTAGATGACCCCCTGAGGTCCCTTCTAATCCTACTTTTCTATGATTCTATGATTTCTGCATGATATTTTGCACTTCTTACTACCATATAGAATTATGAAGTGCCAAAGCATGCAAAATTATAACCCATTTGGAAAATGGCAATTCAGCCTTATTTGAACTAATCATATTTAGTTCAAGTATCACATGAAGCCATGGCCAGTTAATATCTTGCCTGAGGTTGTGTACATGCTGTACCCTACATAACTAAACTAGCTAGCATGTATACTGGAAACAACCTAGGCTTCTCAGCAGTATAGATTAACCTGTCTGGAATTTCAGGCTATTTCCAAAGCCTGAGCTGGCTCATTTACAGTCGGCTGGTTCTAAGTTAACTAGCTCAGGTGTATGTAGATTGTTCTGGATTATGCAGTGTAACTCTATTTTAAATCAATTAATCTATCTGCAAAGTAAATATAACCAATGCACAGTATCTTGTGGTTATTCTTGACATATCTTCATATAGAAACACATTAGTCATTTACTGTTTGTTAGCTACAAGTTTAAATAGCAGAAATGCAACTGTCCATTAAGATTCACTAGTCTTTTCCATAACAAGAGGCTGAATAAATGGCAAAAGGAGCACCACCTAGTGGTCTCCCTACATCTGTGCAATTTACAGCCCTATCTCAGGAATTTTGTTCCCAGAGTTGTCATTGACAAGTGACAAAACAGTAACATTTAAAAAGATGCTGCAGGGAATCAAAGTCCTTTGATGAAAGTTTACTTTTTACACCAGTATAGATATGACCATTACACTCCCAATATAATTAGATTGTTACAATTTAAATAAATAATTGCAGTTTGTCTGTTTTATTACTGTAGACCTTTGAGAGTACACTCTGATCACTGTTATCACATTTCTTTTTGTAACCTTGAAAACTGGAATTTACTCCCCCCCGCCCCAATTAAATAACTTTCACGTAGTTGCTGGCCTCCAAGAACTAGGGCTGTAAGAGAAACAGAACACTAAACTTGTGATAAAATTTCAAGAGCAGGAGATACCACAAATTTATGGGTGTAGAAATGGCAGGCACCAAAGTAATTTCATAAAGGGGCTGACAAACTATACTTAATCTGAGCCTTCAAGAGGCCGAGAAGCGATGTTCAATAATGTTCAATTCCTGCTGTACTGGGCAGGATTCAAGCAGTGATCTACAAGTGAAAGACCATATAGCTCATTAGCAATACCATGAGGCATCCGATCCACCAATTATGTTAACGGTACATCTATCAAAATTGATTATTGCTTTATGGAAAGACAAGTATTTGAGATCAAGTTGCTGAGCTTTCTGGAGCTTATACAAACAGACTCTTCTGCATATGTTGGCAAAACCTCCTACCCGTTGCTTTCTATCTGCAAGAACTACTGCCTTACCCTATACTTTAAAGAACAGCTTCACTTAACCAAATACAAATAATAAAAACTAAACAGTAAAATGAATGTAACCACAATATCAACATATGCTTTTAAATCCAGTGTTTTACAATATAAAATCATTCCAGCAATTAGTTGAGAGTTTTTATACTGACTTATAAATACAGTCAGTTTTTCACACTCAAACTGATCATTTGAGAACTTCTAATCTCTGATCCATAGCACAAGCATCTCTTTCAAATCAAGTTTAAAAATAACTGGGGTGGGAGAAATGAGATATGCTATTATTTGAAACATAGGGAAGCTCCCACCAGGTCAAGGTTGTTAGCAGGTTTTACAGGTATGTGTGACACAGCAGTGGAATGCTGAGCATTAGGATTCTAGGTTTATATTTCTGACTCCACAAATAGCTAAACGTAACAGTGCATCTTTTCAGATCATCTAGGAAAAATAAATCTAGGATTCCTAGATGTTACATTCTACTGCTTGTGCTAAACAATCAGAAACTAAATTTACAAATGGTCTTTGACACTGCAGTGATTAATTCTTAGCCACACAGGTAAGGATTGGAAGACTTAGGTACCTAGGAACAAGTTTAACAGAAACAGCAATCTGAGCATTGAACTGTCTTTTCCTATTATCACCAACCTAATGCTGGTAAGCCTTATCTCTTGAGAAAAATAAACCAAATGAAAAAGATTTTGGTGCTACACAAGTGTTTAGGTCATTTACCTGAGAGTTAAGAGGCTGTTTTAAATCCCCACCTCTGGACTTCAACCTAGATTCCCCATGTTTCTGATACATTCCCTAAACAACAGGTTATTGCAGGTTTATTACAATCGGGTCTGAAGCTGAGTTTCCTACATCCCAGAATATGTTGGTTAATCTTTTGCTTAGCTTCTCTCTCTCTCCGCCTGGACCAAAAAATATTTAATTATTATACTACGTGTAACAGCTTCAGCAGAAGAGAACTTTTTTAAACCTTCAATATCCAGTAACCTGGTGGTTAGGTTAGGATGTGGGAAAACCCATGTAAAAGTTCTTACCTTAAATGAGACAGAGCAAAGATTTTAAAACAGATCTACCACCTCTCAGGTGAGTGCCAGGACTATTTAAAAGATGCAGGAGAAAAAGGAAGAAATATATTTTGTTATTGCTGCAAGGTCCACTTTTAGATGATCATTTGGGGTTATTGTGAATGCCAATGGCACCTAAACCTTTTTATGGATTAATCCCAGGTTGCTTTCTATAGAATCTTTATATTCTGTCTAGCTGTAAGGGATGATGCAGAACCACCCTAGTGTTAGTGCAGATACCAGAACCACCTGGGTTGCTCTGGTCCTTCTGAAAGGCTCTTTGGTCAAGCGGAAGGGTCTTGACTCTGACATCTGAGGCCAGATCTGCCCAAAGTGACCTCCTTGCAAGTTCTCAGTTACCTTACCTGTGAAATAAGACTAAAAACAGATAACAGGTTTAATGTGGCACCCATTAGCCCAGGAAATGACTTGCATCAAAACAGATGTGATACAGTTCTAATACATGAGGCTTAAATGGCACTGATTCTTCTGAGACAAAGTGTTAATTTAGACATACTTATCTTGGGCAGTACTGTAGGAAGGGGGGGGGCGGGAAGTAAGGCGACCACCATGGGTGCTGAAGCGAAGGGGTGCCAACAAGCAAGTTGCGGGTGGATATTTTGTTATAAATATTTCAAAACATTTTGACCGATGTGGCTGATAAGTGCTGCATGCATGCGCACAGCCATCCTGGCAGCTTGGAGAGCACTGTCCGCTGTCCAGCTTGGAAAGCTAGTGATCTGTTGTGGGAGGGAAGGGGCAGGGGAGGGCAGATCGAGGCTCCCCAGTGAGGAAGGAACAGGGCTAGGACTGGGGCAGGCACTGCCCAGCCAGAGAGGGGTGCAGGACAGAGCTGTGAGTGGCTCATCTGGGGGACGGGGGCCTGAAGAAGAGGGTGCAGCTCCCACCACTGTGTGCACCCCTGCACAAGATCTATGCATGGGGCGAGGGCAGGCTGCCACTGTCGGCTTGCCCCGGGTGCCAAACTTCCTTGCTATGGCATTTAACACTAGGACAATCGGCTTGTCTATCTGTAAGATCTGGGCTTTGCTGCCAAACAAGATGCTCAAATTTGATTCAAACCAGTTGTCTGTTTTTAGCCTCAGACACGTTTTAACTCAGCTCCTAGCTGCAGACTGCTGTTACTAGTTTTGTGTTTCACCGTCCTCATTATGAACCAGGGTTTTGTAGCTTTGGAGGTAACTTAAGCTAAAAACAGACAATTGGTGTGATGAGAGCCTCATTAGCGTGGGATATGACTTGCGCCAAAACAGGTGGGGCCCAGGCATTTACACACAAGCCTTGAAAGGCAATAAACTCAAATTAGCCGTGACTGTTGCAAGGCAAAGCATTCATTTGGATGCTGATAATTTACTTCATGCAGGACATTGGGCTGGGCTGCGTCTAAAATCTGGACCTGATGCAGCCCGAAACAAACAGGTTCATACAAACAGGCTCAAAGGCACGAGCATACCATCTTCTAGTTCCCCTGTGCAACACAAACAACTTAACAAGAAAGAAGCAAAATTCAACAACCTGCACACCGTTGGACACCTGAGGGAAACACCTTACGCCAACCTTTCTTTGCGCTTCGTTTGTGTGAACTCTTTTATACGTGAACTTGCCTACCCAGGAGACCCATACCATCATTTAGTTCTCCTGTGCAATACGGAGTTTCATTTCTACCCAGGAGAAATGTTACAATCTTTGAATTCTCAGTCCTTTGTGTGACGAAGCATGTTTGGATCCAAAAACTTGCAAATAGTTGTTGGGGGGGGGGGGTTTGCAACTATTCAGTTGGCCTAACAATAGATATTGTCTCTGCACCAAGAGTTTTGTCTGCCTATGCCTCTAGACCCACGCTCTGGATAGCCAATATCTTTACACTTTGAACACTTTTAATATTATTGATCGTACAAGGGTTGACATTATCCTGTAAATACGGTAATTACCATACCACAAGCAACACCGCTGCCTATGCAGCCCTACCACCCGCCCGGCCCTTCTTCCCCACCCTGGGGGTGAAGCCTGGTTTCGTAGCGCTCGGCTTCCGAGGCTCTGGCTTCTGCCAATGCGCAGCCGCGCCGCCGAAACTATTCCAGTCTCTTTCCACGCTCCCCCCTCCCCCTCACAATGGTACCGCCAGTTCCCCTGCCAACAGCCGAGGCCACAAAGCATGACGGGTAAAAACGCAGCAACAGCCCCAACGCGGCCCAGCTGATTGACAAGCGCATGAGCTAGCCAGCGCGAAGCGCGCTCTGAGAGGCGGGAAGAAGCTGTGGCGCAGCCAATCAGAGGAAAAGTAGCCGTGGCGGGGCGCGAGGGGTTGGTTGTATTGCGTTTCCAAGGGGAAGCCGGAGCGGCGTTTCTGGGCCCGAGTCCCGGCGGCGGCGGCGGGCGAAGCCAGCAAGGCCCGGTCCGGTCTGGTGTGGCCGGCTGCGGGGGCGGGACCATGAGCTTGGCCTTGAGGTCGGTATGGCGGCCCGGGGATCCTGCTGTTGGCCGGGCGGGTGAAGAAGCAAGTGGCCTCCTTTGGCACCCCCAGCGCTCAGGGGCCGCGGTCCTCGGCCTCGGCTCCCCCAGCTCTGACCCGGAGCCTCCATCCTCGTCTCTTGCCCCTCACAGCACCTGCTTGTGCTCCAGGACTTTGCCACGGTCCCTTCCAGGCCGCCCTTGGCCATGGGAGCGGGTGGGCGCGGCGCTTCTGTGACGAGCTTGTCCTTAATCTCGCTTCAGGCTCCTGAGCGCGGCGGTTTTGTGTCGTCCCCCCCCTCCGGCACAAGGCCCGCGTGGAGGATGCTCCCAGAGCTGGCGTCCCGCCGTTTGTCCTCGGGCCATCTGCAACCCGCTTCACAAGCACCACGCTCTAACCTACTGAAGCTGTGTGGCAGCCTTTGGGCTACTTTCATTTACACCAGCTGAAGTGGTCCCTTAAAGACTCCTTTACTTGCACCGTAGTTGGCAGAAGGCCGGGGCTAACGGGGCTTACCGCTTTTCCCCCCCACAACTAAGTTTGCGGTGCTGCTTCTCCACCACTGTGCACAGCACCAGCATGCCCCAAGCCTGCAACATCCTTGTGGGAGGGAGGGGCAAGGGTTACCTCCCTGCAAATAGTTGCTCAATCCGCCCAAATAATATTTTTCCTTGTGCTTATCGCCTGCACAAGGTGCGTGGCAGGCTCTGGGCAGATTCTCTGCCATGCACTGGTGTGTGGAGATGGTACGGCTACACTGCTGGAGGTTAATGAATGAATCCCAGGCAGAGGCTAAGATTTTGAGGAAGGTTTGTGGTACAAGGTCTGCCTGGATGATGTATTTGTCTGACAAAGGGTTGTAGGGACTCTCAGGTAAGCAGTGTGAGGAAAGCTGGAGGGAAGCAAATTCTGAGATGGATGTAGTCATCATCCATCAGGACTGATCTTAGTCTGGACCAGAGGTAAAATGAAGGGAATTCATCAGAATTCTTCCCCCTGGCCTCCCCCCATCACCCCCCAGATGGTGAGGAGAAGCGCCTTATGACAGGACCAATAGTAAATGTCTAAATGCTTTTCATGGATTGATCTCCCCATGTACTTATATAGTGGTGATTGTTAATGCACTTATTCAGCATCATTCCAGTGGTGCTTGTCAAACAACCATCTTTATGTGTAATGGTCTGTAAACCACACTGAACAGCCAGCTAGCTGCAGGTATGATTAACTTCTCCCCTTTAAAGAAGCGTCTCATTATCACATCACCACCACACCACTAACAGAGTGGATCTAAACCTTTTTAGATTCAAAACACTTAATAGACTGGAGACATTCCTCAGGAAATGCCAGCTCTTAGTCAAAAAAATAAAAATAAATGAAAACTACAGAAAAATTATGGAGCAATTCTTGTGGTATTTCTGAGTTATCTGCAACACAACAGGTCTGAATGTTTTAACAGTATGGATTCCTATTTGTAAAACTCTGGGTTTACCTTGTGAATCGTCTTTGCGTACCTAAGAGCGTTAATATTGTGTGGCAGCCCATGGCACCCTTGAAAGGGTCTCAGTGCACCCTGGTTGACAGACCACTCTAGCATCACATCATCATCCTGTCACACCACTGCATCACTCTAGAAGCAAATGCCTGTGTGTTTATTTTAGAATTGCTTTTGCAAATGAATCCATGCTCACTGAATTCTTTTAAAGTAAACACTATAAAAATGTGCCCATCTTCCAGTAATTGCACTAAATAATCTTGGGCATGGGTGAAGGGTGCACGCAGAGTACACATTTTCTCAGAGTAACACCACTTTGTAACTTATTAAAACAAACATGACCATACACAACTTGTCAGTCTTATTGTTTAAGCAAATTTTGTCTGGATACACTGTCAGCGTCCCTAACCTGTATTAAACCTATTTACATACCTCATGCCCCCCCAAGCAAATTTTCTTGGATATATACAGCAGTTCACTTATCCATGTTCAATGCCCTCATCACTACTCAACACATACTGTCTTTGGTAAACATTCCTGTGGACTCAGCAATTAGTAGTCCCTTATTACACGTGCTTTCATAATCCCCTGCAATCTGAATACCCTTGCCATACTAGTGCATGCATCTGCAATGGCCAGCAAATCTCTGTGTGCACAAGCCTATTAGTGCACATCCTATGTGTGCGTAGTTCCAGTTCCACTCTACTGACACAGCAAAATGTACCAACCGCTATCATCTTAACAGCTTTCATTTGCCAAGATCACATGCAGTGCACCTACTGTCTCCATGCTTCTGAAGAACATCCTGGTTCTAGTAGTGCAGAGGGAAAAGAGTGTATATTAGCAATGTTGGCTGACATATGCAGGCTTGCTCATTGTTTCTGTATAAACCAGAGACCAAAAAACTTCCACATAACATAAATTAAAATGTCTGTTTTAAATGAATTTTAAAACTCAGTCTGCAAAGCATTTTCACGTGTTTTCAGCTCTTTAGTAAACTGCCTTGTTTACTTCGCAAAATGCTTCATAAGATCTTTTTGATTAGTGTTACTAGTACTACTCTCAAATCCCACCTGTGGTAGCATTTTTGGGGCAGGAATTGTAGGCAAAATATTGGTAGAAGTTTAGTGTTTGTGTAAACTTGTACTGAGGCATGTTGTTAACCATGTTAGTCTGAAGTCAAGCAGAAAGCAGGGTAGCTTTCTGGGTAGTTGAGCTTTATAGACTAACTAAATTGTCTATCATAAGCTTTTGTGAGCTGGAGCTCACTTCATCAGTGCTCCCATCAGTAAAAACAGGATCTTTTTTCTACTGTAAACTGCTGTAATAGCTGGAGGACCAAGCTAAATGACTCCAGCAGTATGTTGTATGTTGCGTGAACCTCTAGCTGCAGCCTTCTACACATTCTGGTAGCTTTCTTCTAGACCTACACTGGTGAATAATTTCACTTAAGGCACTATGTCATTTAAGCTGTCCTTTCAGGTCTCCACTTTAGCCCATTTTTGTCCTGTTTAAAGTATCCCTTTTAATTATGTGCTTCTTTTCTGAGCTTTTCATCATGTATTGGCCGTCTTTAGATTTTTGTAGGGATATAATTCAGTGTTGCAAAAAAAGGCTGTTACTTTGCAAGTTCTTGCAGTTTGGGATAGCACTTCAGGCGTGTTTTTATCTTACTTGGACATTTTGATCTTTGACTGTATAATTGTATGTAATAAGATCAGGCCTTAACATATATTGTCACCATTTCAAATTTAATTTTAAATGGGTTTTTATTTACCTACCCTATTTCTTTTGGATATATAGGGACAACGTGAGATGAGGAATTTAAGGTGGTCAGATGTAGAGATATTATAATTTTTTATGGTGGTGTAGAACAAGGCTGTCTAACATCTAAGCAACTGGAGGTTGCAGTAGTGGGGGATCCTGTTTGCAGGTGGCTCCCATGCCGCTCTGGTGCCTTGGGCTACAGGCTCCCCTGGTACTGCACACTTTATTGTGCAGCACCATCCCATCCCATGAGGAAAGGGCAGGTAGTGGGAGCCGAGAGACCCTGCTCCAGCTATGGCTGGAGCACATAAGGGGCAGTAGTGGGATAGGACTCAGGGGGGCTGTATTTAACATTTCCTGGACCACATACAGTCCTGGGGCCACCAGTTGGACAACCTTAGTATAAAATATTATATGGAGCTGTACACGCGGTTAATTACACATGCAAATTGTTTTTTGGGTACAGCGCGCACATCTACATGTGCTACTAAGGTGATTGAATAAGTTTGGGTGTAGTTTGTGCTGGAGATTTTGTTCCTGGGTGTGCTGTTTGCATGTGCACCTGGAACTGTAGAACTTTGACCCAGGGTTAAGCAGCCCTAGGTGGCAGGGGGCTCCAGGGGCTAGGCTGCCAGCCCAGAGCTGCTCTGCTGCTGGCTCAGTGTGCTGCATAGGGGCTTGATGGGACACGAGGGAGCTTTAGTTTGGGGCTAGCCGGCAGGCAGCCCCTGCACTGAAGCACCCTTGTGCCTCAGCCAGATGGGTCAGCGTCTACATGTGTGTTGCAGTGGAATATATACCTTTGGAGAATGATATTACTTGAGTTTGGCAGTACTATCCTATGGCAGAGGTAATTAGTTTACTTTGTCCTAATAGCACCACACGTGTAGATGGTGATGTTTTACTGTGAAGCTACATGAGCAACTCCACAGTAAATGTCTTATGTAGAAGTGCCCAGTATCTCTTAATTAGATATACTTTATTGTAAGTCTAGATAAAGAAATAATCCTAGCTAGCTCTTTTTGGCCTTGGGCAACCCACTTAAACTTCTTTTTCTCATTTTCCTTCAGCTGTAAAAAAAAAAAAAAAAAAGGCAGTACTATATTTTACCTTTCAGATATGTCGGTCAGTTATCAGTGTGTGTAAAATATTTTGAAGGTAAATCTCACCAGCAGTTGCATTGAATTCAGGAATTTTGTGTTCTTTTTTATCTTATAGGAATGAACTTGCAGTAGACAAAACTAAAAGGAAGAAAAGAAGAGAGCTGACTGAAGAACAGAAGCAGGAAATTAAAGATGCTTTTGAACTGTTTGATGCAGACAAAGATAAAGCAATAGATTATCATGAATTAAAGGTAAGTTGTTTTGTTTTGTTTTTTTAATAGTAATTTTTTTTTAAATTTACAGCCATATATCTACAAGAGCTCAGCCCACATTTAGGCACTTGAAACAAGTGGCCATACTACCAGGAGTGCTTGGCACTTAGGGACTCCTACTTTGGAGAAGGAATAGTTATATTTCAGAATTGGATCAGGTGTGCACTTATGTGTCCCAGATGTGCATTCACCAAAAAAAAAGAAGTGTGATATAGCAGTGGTGGCTGCAGTTGTTCTCTGAATTGCCAGGAGTCTGAGTACTGTCCAGGGCTCATCATTTTGGAAAGAATGCAAATTAGGAGGAAAGTAACTGCAGAGTTGCCTGACACCCGTAATTACAAAATATTTTAAAGTTCTTGCTCTGTCATGAATACCCATTGATTTCAAAGGGTGTGCTTATATAAGATGCAAAATAAATGTATTAGACAGTTAATGGGGGCCTAGTGTCTACTAACCTATGCTTCCTTTGGGGAGACTCATTGATTCTCAGAGTTCATATTTGCTAAATTTATAGAAAGCTCCTGGAAATCTTCCCTGCTCTCCCTCTCACTTAAGGACTTCATTCCTGGGAACCACCACTGTGATTTGGAGTTTGAGACTCTGCTGGTCAGTCCTCCTTGTTGCAGATTCTAAGTGGCAGCATGTGGAGTTTGGTGCACCTTTTTATTTTAATGAATCACTGTTTTCTTGTTAGTGCATCAAGGATGGACACTGGTTTGGGGAGATAGTTAATATTTTGTGTAATTAGTAGAGCTTCTCAGCTCTACTACATTGTAGAGAGCTAGCTAGGGGAAACTGCTAGTTAGCTTCCTACACTCTGGCTTTGTCATGGCTATGGAACAAAGAAGCATGTAATTCCTTTTCTTTAAATGTCTTACCTTGACAGAGCATGCTGATTTCCCCCTCTTTCTTCCCTCTATTTCAAAGCTCAGCTACATTAGGTCTCCTGAAGTCAGAGAACAGTTGGGCACTTTTGATATTGGGCATCTTTAATAGCCTTCAGCATGTTAATATCCTTTAGGACTGAAGGACATAGTTGTTCTCTCCCTCTTCCCATTCCTGGTTAAAATTAGTTCCGTGGCTGTGTGATTAGGTATGGGAGTCTTGTGTTGTGCCCCTGAAAATATTACAATTGAGGAATAGGTACATAAGGTAACCTCTTTCCTAGAAAACCTGCATTTGTTACAGCCTTTGAATAAGCACATCTTGTTGGAGTTTTTTTTACCTCTAATGTAGACCACATACTAAAATCCTTAATTTAGTGTTAGAAGGATAATTTACGATTGTTTGCAGTTGCAATAGAGATTGTTTCCCATTAAAAAGTGTTTCTTTATTTGGTATTTCCATGTTAAAGGAGCTATGGTTGTTCTAATATTTTTTTTTAAAATACCTCTCCTTGCTCAGTAGATTTAACACATTTTATGAATTCTCCAAAAGAGTAAAATTTTTTGTGTTTTTTCTGTATGATCCTCCTGTAATTAGTGCTTTAGAGAATGCTTTAGATCCAAAAAGTTTCTTATTTTTTAAAAACATTTATTTGATAAAGTGTTTCCTTCCCCACGTTAAACACATTTTGTCTTGGGTAATTAGATATTGAGTCATGGAAAAAGGAAACTGTGCTGTATATAGTCTGAAATTGGCATATTGTTGTACTTCTGTTTTATTCCAAAAGGTGGCAATGAGAGCCTTGGGTTTTGATGTAAAAAAGGCTGATGTGCTAAAAATACTTAAAGATTATGATCGAGAAGCAACAGGAAAAATCACATTTGAAGATTTTAATGAAGTTGGTATGTATCTGATTTATGTACATATTGAAAATCAGTGGGGGAAAGTTGGTGTACAGGAATAGTGCTAATTTGGAGCCAGCAGCTTGTCAACTTTTATTTCTTAATAGTATCAGACAGCTGGACAAGAGCAGGGCTTTAGATAGGGATGAAGAACAATCTTTTCCCTAGGCTCTTTCAAAGGCTCCTTGATTTTTGTAATGGGCAATTTTAATAAGGATTTGTTTTCCTTCACTAGCACTTAACAAGTTTTGCTCTCCCTCTGTATTTTCAAGTTCTTTTCAATATGCAAATGTTTCCTCTCTTGTTTTATCTTGCTCCCTTCTGTTTTCAGTCAGACTATTTCTCTTCGTGTCACCCTGAGCTGTAATAGAAGATTAAAAGCAGTTTAAGCTCATTTACACTTCTGATATATAGAGCTTTCCCACAGCACCAGCCTATAGGGTACTAGCAGCGTAAACAGTCTCACTCTTGTTTCATACTGGTGCTGGAGGGAAAGCTCTACTTTGCAGGAATCTAGACATGACTCTTCTGCTTTTGAGCATAGTAGGATTCTTTTTCTTGATGTGATGGAAAAATAGTAATTGGGCATTGAAACATGTCAGAATCCCAAAAAGAAGAGTAGTAATGTAAACAGAGAATAGTAATATATTAATATGGATTTATATTATAGCAAAGGTAAGAAAAACTGATGTAGCTGTTAAGTACTACCCTTCAAGATATTCAGTTGCTGTTAATTGTTACATTTCTCAAACCTATACCTTTCTGTTCAGAATACTCTTGAATTTCATGTGGTGAGCCATTTTTTTCTTTGTAAGGAGATCAAAGTTTTTTGTCATAGTTTCTATTAGTTACTAAATTTATAAAATTTCAGTCTTGTTTTAATTAAAAATCATATATCAGAAATCTTATATTCATTTTCTTTTATGCCCTTGTGAAACTTCAAAACAAATCAGTACAATTTTGATACGCATGTCCTTGGATTTAAAGACCAATTTAATCTATATTATACATCAGGGATTAGTTATGATCCATAAATTGGATTGATTAAAAAGCTAAGATGGGGCACAATTGTAAGTAATAACTTAAACAACATTACAATGACAAATGTATTGAACTGGGGCAGATCGTACCCCAGGAAGTAAATACATTTCCATGTGGAAACGTAGGTAAGTACAGATACTGCCATTGCAGCAGATTCAGGAGGGTTGGGAAGAGTTCTTTAAAAAGTAAGGTGTTCAGTTTAGTAGACTGTGAATGCAGGTTCCCAGTCACTGGAAAGAAATCTTAAAGGAAAATAAGAGACCTAGGATAATAAATATTAAAATATTTATCTCATATTTTTAAGGGTGGCTTTTTTATTTTTCTTCACTTGGTGAAATTGATTGTTTTTACTGCATCTAAATGTGGTCATAAATTCTTGTAGGGGCGATATCTTTATGACTGACAGAAGATGCTACTTCTGGGAGTGTGGGGCTTCTCTTTCCTTCACATATTCACTTTTCTGTGGGGGTTCTCTTATCCCTCCTGTTCAGTATATCCTCTGTTCAGTTTGTTCCTGTTCCTATCATGTGTACTTTGAAGTGCCAAGAGAGGCCATGAAACAGTTCAAGTAGATTTAACTATCTACAACAGGGCTGCCCAATTTCAGTTGGCAGCAATGCCTACCCTCACCTGCCTGGCAATTTGTGATGGTAGCATGCAGCCTCCAGTCAAGTGGTGTGTGGCCCTGCCCTGCAGGCTGTGCCAGCAATGTGTGACCCCTGCGGCATGTGGGCCACATGTTAACCTCTTGTGGGCTGCTAGTTGGACAGCTGTGACCTACAGCATGGAGAGCCAATATATTTATCTGACATTATCTCAGAACTTTGAGCCCTGTACAGCTCTAGTGAAAATGAATGCAGCTCAAGTTAACCAGGTTCTTTCTCCTGAATTAATAAGTGATGTAAGTTCTAGCTAAAAGAACAGGAGTGAGGGAATATAGGCCACAGGAAAGGTAATATTTAAGCGCCTGAATAAGCGCAGTAAACTATATATGAGTCCATTTGGGCCTCCTGTGAAGTAAATTATACAGAGGGGAAAAATAAATTTTAACCATCTTCGTTACCAACTTTAGTACAAAATGTTGTTTACTCACATGGATACAAGAATGAGCTACATAAAAATATATAAGTATTCTAATAGTTTGTCTTGATTTATGTAGAGAAGTATTATATAAAAGATCAAAGGTATTGCTTTTAATATTTACAAATGTTTTATATTTTTCATCTTTTACGTTAATATGTTTCAGTTAGTATTTTTGTAGTACTCTTTAAATAAATCTCAGTTGTTGTGTCCCTATAACACATTTACATGGTTCAAATGGTTTTATTAAGCAAAGGTAGTTATTTTAAAGCTAAATCAAAAACCTGCAATTTTTCAGCATAGTTGCAGTAAGATCTTTGGGAGTTTAGCTCTGAATTTTTCTTGTCAGGTTCACTAAACCAGACAGTGCATTCCATCTGCAAACAATAGCAGTTTCTAAATGGTTCTGTAAGCCCCAGCAGGGGTGAAGTATTTTTAATGGCTTGATGAAAGTTGTAAATAGCAAGTCTTGTAATACAAGACTAGTAGGTACAGAGTGTGTGAAGATTTTTACTCTGCAATTGACTGAAGCGATTACTAGCAAAATATTTGTACATGACAAGTTATTTTGCCTCTTTTTCATTTTATATTACAGAAACTGACAAATGGATATAACCAAAGGAATAATCAAGGCAGACTAAACTGTTCTGAATTAGTGTCTTTCTGTGCATAGTAAAAACCCCTTCATTAACCTGTAGGGTTTGAACTTTTTTGTCTTTAAGTTTTCTATTGTAACCCCTTTGGTTGAGATTCGTAAGGCCCAACTGCTTTTCCCTCTTTAGCAACTAATAGAATCTTACAAACTTTAGGAGTAAACAGCTCTCATCTACACATTTTGTAAACTTAGAGCAGTGGTCACCTACCAGTGGATCTCGATTCACGGGTAGATCTTGGAGCCTCTTGTGGCAGATCTCAAAGCCTCTTGGATTGATCCGAGGCTGGGGTGGGGGGCTGAGTGCCAACGTACATGCACGTGTGTACCCCAGCCCAGCAAGTCAATCTGTGGGGGAGGGGAAGGGTGGGGACTAAATCGAGGCCCCAGCTATGAGGAACAGTGCTGCAGAGGCAGGAGCAGGGGTGAGTTCAGTGGGGCTCTGGCCAAGTGGGACTTTACCTGCTGGGGAGGCACGCCCCCAAATAATTTTTTCTCCCTCTGTCTCGATCTGCCCCCTTCCTCCCCACCCCTTCTCCCCATCCCTCCCTACTGGGTGGGGAGGGGATGGTGGTGGCAGCACACAGTAGATCTTGGGTTGCTTTTAAATGACAAAGATGATCTACTTAAAAAGCTTGGAGACCATTAACTTAGAGTTTCTTCCTCAACACGAGTTTCCAACAGATAAGGATTGTGTACAGACTGATATGGTGGGGGAGCACTACTCTTCAAAAGCACAGTGAGGCTAAACTGCCAGGTAGAAAGATAAAGCAGCACAAATAAGGAGGCATACAGATATTAAACAGAACTAGAAGAAATGGAGGAGAGCAAAATGCACTATTAAGTACGTGCTGTGACTGTCTACCCCAAACAGATTTCTGTTTACGCTGTCCTTAGTTCTCAGCTACACTTCCTTACCCCGTGAATATTTTGTATTAGTAAGAAGACCATTTCTAATTGTTTTCGTCTAAGTTCAGTATTTATACAATAGCTATCTATCATCGTGCTCTGTAAGCTAGTGCCTTATGGCAGCTATTTTTATTGGATTGTTGATAGATCTGCATCAGGGACTTACTCTCTTTTATGCAATATGTCCAGAAAATATGAAACAACAGGAAGTGACTATTATTAAGCCACTTTTCAAACAACAAAAAAAGGCAGAATAGTTGTTAACCATCCTTTCTAAGGACTACCAAATCTACAGTGCACAATATTGAAGCAATTTGGATTTTCTGTCTTCATTTTTTTTAGAAGCAAAGCTTAAAATCAGAAAAACCAAAGTTACATTTTCTGTTGCATTAGAGTAAATGTTGCACTTCACAACTGGTGCCTTTCATTAAGATACAGCAAGCATATAATATCCAAATCTGATTTCTTGACTGCACAGGAGAGAGAATTTTAAACTATTCTGTCTTCACTGGGTCCCAACCCTAATGTGCAGTATTGCCACTAAAACTGAAAGGAAGAGATGAAAAAAGTCAACAACAGTACAGTAGTGCAATAACAATTAATTGCTAGAAATAGTTAAGCTTGAGATGCACATTAAAATGCCTAGTTTAAGGGCTAAGAGAAATTTGAACCAGCGAGCTAATTTTAGAAGCCAAAGGCTTAATTTGCTTCTAGAAAAGCATTGTGATAACGGGCAAGTGGCATTTTAAAAAATAAATAATAACCATATTTCCCACTTTTTAGTGACAGACTGGATATTGGACAGAGATCCACAAGAAGAGATACTCAAAGCATTCAAATTATTTGATGATGATGATTCAGGTAAAATAAGCCTGCGAAACCTACGACGTGTTGCTAGAGAACTTGGTGAAAACATGACAGATGAGGAGCTACGGGCTATGATTGAAGAATTCGATAAAGATGGAGATGGAGAAAGTAAGTGAATGGAACAAACTGTGATATGCCTTGTCCTCCTTATAATTCCTGATTCTGACTTAAAATGTGGTTTTACTCTGAGAAGTGACTGGGAAACTCTTTTTGCTTATTTTTTAATGACTTCTAGCTCAGACTTGCTCACTTTTCCACAAAGTTTCATAGTTGTTTGGGATCAGAAGGGACCTAAATAGATCATCTAGTCTGACCCCCTGCCACTGGCTGGAGCACATGCTGGGATCACACGACCCCAGACAGGTGTTCATCCAACCTCTTTTTGAATTTACCCGAGATAGGCGTGAGGACCACTTCCCTAGGAAGTTGGTTCCAGACCCTAGCCACCCTAACAGTGAAATAATGCCTCCTAATCTCTAACCTGAACCTGTTCTCCAGCAGCTTCTGGCCATTGTTCCTTGTCATCCCAGGTGCTGCTGGGGGGAATAGGACTCTTCCTATTTGCTGCTGATATCCCCTAATGAGTTTGTAGGCAGCCACCAAATCCCCCCTAAGCCTCCGTTCACTGAGGCTGAACAGGTTCAGGTCCCTCAGTCTCTCCTCATAGGGCCTGCTCTTTCGCCCTCTAACCAAGTGGGTGGCCCTCCTCTGAACCCTTTCAAGGCAGGCCACATCCTTCTTAAAGTGCGGTGCCCAGTACTGGACACAGTACTCCAATTGAGGCCAGACCAACGTCACGTAGAGGGGGAGTATCACCTCTCTGGATCAGCTTGAGATGCATCTTTGGATGCACGACAAGGTGTGGTTGGCTTTGCTGGCTGCGGTCTGGCATTGGCAGCTCACGTTCATCTTGGAGTCAATAATGACTCCAAGATCCCTTTCCGCCTCTGTGTTCTCAAGGGGGGAGCTCCCTAGCTTGTTTGTATGCTGTGGATTCCTTCTTCTCAGGTGCAGCACCCTGCATTTATCTACATTGAAGACCATCCTATTACTATCTGCCCACTTCTGTAGTCTGTCTAAATCTAATAACAGCCTCTCCCTCCCTTCGAGCAAGCCTTCGTCTCCCCACATCCTGGTGTCATTGGCAAACTTGGAGAACGTGTTTTTCAATCCCTCGTCCAAGTTGCTGATGAAGATGTTGAAGAGTGTAGGCCCCAGGACCAAGCCCTGGGGGACCCCACTATTCACATCCCGTCAGGTCGAGGACAGCCCGTCCACCAACACTCTCTGGGTGTGCCCCATCAGCCAATTTCTGACCCATCCAACTGTGTAGGCATCAATGTCAGTCGCTCAATTTATTAATGAGAATGGGGTGAGAGACAGTGTCAAAGGCCTTCTTAAAGTCCAGAAAGACTACGTCCACAGCAACACCATCATCCTGGGATTTAACTACCTGGTCATAAAAGGCCATCAGGTTGCTCTGGCAGGACCTGCCTTTGATGAACTCATGTTGATTTCCCCTGGGCATGATCTTCCCTGCTGGCCCCTCACAGATGTGATCTTTGATAATTTTTTCAAAGATTTTCCCCAAGACCGATGTGAGGCTTATGGGCCTATAATTTCCTGGGTCTTCCTTTCTCCCTTTCTTATAAATGGGAGCCACATTACCTAGTTTCCAGTCTCCGGGCACCTGGCCCATGGACCACGATCACTCATACAGCTGGGCCAAGGTCACAGCAATGACCCCTGTCAGCTCTCTCAGCACCTGTGGGTGGAGGGCATCAGGGCCTGCAGATTTAAAAACATCCAGCATTTCCAGAAGAGTTAATGAATATGGCAGACTTGATTAACACCAAATGCAAAACCATGAGCTATGTGCCTGAAGAGGCCACCATAAAACTATCTGGTTGTAGCTATTAGTAATATTCACTCTTTACCCCACCCTCAGCATTTCCTATTGCCTAGCTCATGGGTGCTCAAACCCTTGCCTGCGGGGCAGATTCATAGAGTCAAAAGGGACCTCAGTGGGCCATCTAGTCCAACCCCTTGCCCCTGGCAGGCAAGAGAAGAGTCACCAACCCTGGGGTCATGTGATCCCAGCCAGGTGCCTGTACAGTCTCCTTCTGAAGACCCCCCAGGATGGGGTGAGCACCACCTCCCTTGGGAGGCCATTCCAGATTCTGGCAACCCTGACCGTGAAGAACTTTCTCCTAAGGTCCAGCCTAAACCTTCTCTTTAGTAGCTTATGGCCATTGTTCCTTGTTGTTCCAGGTGGTGGACAGATTGTTGCCTATTTCTTGTTGCTGTCCACCATATGTATGAATTTGTACACCACCACAAGGTCCCCTCTCAGCCTGCTCTTGGAGTGGCTGAAGAGGTTAAGGTCCCTTAGCCTTTCCTCATAGGGCCTTCCCTACAGGCCTCTAATCAGGCGAGTGCCCTTCTTTGGACCCTCTCCAGGTTGTTTGCATCTTGCTTAAACTGCAGCGTCCAGAACTGGACACAGTACTCCAGCTGCGGTCTGACCAGTGCTGCATAGAGGGGGAGAATCACTTCCCTGGAGCTGTTTGTGAAGCACCTACAGATGCATGACAAGGTACAATTGGCTTTGTCAACTGCTTCATCACATTCGGTCCACAGTACCATGGTATCTGGTCCGTGGAGCACCCCCAAGAGTCTAAAAGATTGATGGTGGGGGAGCACTGCTCCCCTGCTGCCAAGTCTCCAGACCCATGGTGATCCTTGGGCCCTGAGCACTGGTTCTGGGACCCAGTCCCCACAGGAGGGAATGGTGCTGGGCACCTGGGATCCAGTCACAGTGTATGAGGGGTGGAGAAGGTGGAGGTGGTGCTGGGCCCCTGGGGCCAGTCCCAGCATTCAGGTTAGGGATGGGTTTGTGTCAGGCCCCAGGGCCAAATCCAACCCTCAGGTGGGCCCCATACTATTTATTTGAACCACAGTGCTGGAAGGTTGAGCACTACAATATCTAATGGTCACAAACTCCTCCATGACCGTTTCAGGCTGGACATAAGGAAGAACTTCTTTACTGTCTGAGCTGCCACGGTCTGGAATAGACTGCTGCCAGAGGTGGTTCAAGCACCTACTTTGAATGCCTTCAAGAGACATTTGGATGTTTATCTTTCTGGGATCCTATGACCCCTGTTGACTTCCTGCCCCTGGGGCAGGGGGCTGGACTCAAAGATCTTCTGAGGTCCCTTCCAGCCCTAATGTCTATGAAATCTGTGAAACTACTGGTTTAGCTTAAACAGCTCCCCACTTAATGTGCGCACTCTTATAAATTAAATTCTTAAAATAGAAACAGTCATCACCTGATGTCACATTTATGCCACCATAACCATTTTTATGCACAAACGGCAGGTAAATGGACCTCCCTGCCCTGTGTCGTGACATAACAGATTTTAACAAAAGGTAGTAATAAATTTGCCTGCTGTATTGCAATGGACATCTTTTTGTTCTGTGGTTGGAGATGGTGGGTAGCCCAGAGGTGCCAACACTTTCCAGTAACCCTAGCCAGGTGTTCTTGGGGCTTGACGGGCCGAATCCTGCATATCTTGTGT
The DNA here is from genome assembly GCF_052110815.1 of Crocodylus siamensis. Taxonomy (NCBI): domain Eukaryota; kingdom Metazoa; phylum Chordata; order Crocodylia; family Crocodylidae; genus Crocodylus; species Crocodylus siamensis. The sequence continues at coordinate 45,235,050 of NC_143397.1, read as the reverse complement.
AAAATCAGACCCCTCAGGCCCGTGGAGCCACCTACCTGACTTTTCCTGCCTCCAGAGACATGCTGCAGGGAATCTTGGGGCAAGTCTCTATAAATGGAAAAAGTCAGGGTTACCCACTTACAGAGGCACCCCCAGGATCTCCAGACACACTTCTCCATAAGCAGGGAAATCCAGTGTGGGGCCTGGCGTGGAGGCATGGCACCTGAGGAATCTCTCCAGTGCTCCATGCCTCCACACTGGGACCTGCACTAGGGCTCACACCAACCTGTGCTTTATGCAGAGGCATGGGGTGGTGCAGGAGCTGGGGAATCTCAGGGGCTTCCATGCCAGGACCGGCACTGACCCTGCCTTTGCCTGAAGCACGGAGTGGTGCAGGACCTGATGCAGGTCGCAGCATGAAGGCACAGGGAAAAGAATTCCCTTGCTTCTTCACAGCCCTGTGTCTCCTTTCTAAGATCCATGCTGACCTGTGCTTCACATGGAGACACAGGTCAGCTTGGGTCCCAGAATGGAGCCCCAGGGTGCCAGGATGCATGGGTCAGCCTAGGTTCTGTTGTGGAGGCATGTGGTGCTGGGGATTCACTGAGTCCCCTATATCTGTGCCAGGACCTGCACTGACCCATACCTTTGCAGGTCCTGGAAAGGAGGTATGGGGCAGTGAGGGATGCAGGGAATCCAGGCAAGGGAAACACATATTCCATTATCCCACACATTAGCCCCCTGCAGGACAATGGGCAGCATGTCTTTTGCCCAGTAAAGATCAGCTGGGGTGGGATGTGTCTTGCCCCAGCTGATCTGCTTCAGTCTGGCACCTGTTTCTACCTTTAGCCAACTGACTCTCCCCATGCATTGCATGGTGTCGTTTCTACCTTTAGCCAACTGACTCTCCCCATGCATTGCATGGTGTCTGGTTTGGTCTTGTAAATTCCTTTAGGTGACAGGGTGCTTAAGCTTCCCTTGTGCTTGTAGCTTTGTGGGGAACAAGGATTGGTGGTAGTATGCTTGCTGTCCTACTTAACTACTTCCTTTTGGGAATATCTTCACCTTTAAAAGGGTGAATACCCTTAAAGGAGCTTAGTGATTTTGGTACTTAAGTTGTTAAACTCACGCCACTGAGGTTAAAATCCTCACTTTGTCTACAGGTAGGTACAGAAGAGGCTGTTCCAGAAGTTCTTCTAACTTCTCTTTACAGATGTATAGTTTTACAAATTTACCTTAGTGCTCTCTTGAAGGAAGGATTTCCTAGGCTTTATAGTCTGCAAGCATATTTTATTCTTGGTGTTTCTGAAGTTTCTAACAAGGGTTCTAGATATGATGGTAACTTTTCTGAAATGGATATGTTTGCAGCAAGTGAATGGAGGCCACTAACAAATTTCATAAAGTTACTGAGTTATAACTATTTGAGTCACTGTTGACATTTCTGCATTCAAACTGATGACCTAGCAGCAAACAGCTCCACTTCCTGTTGTACACTGAACCATTCATTCACCTTGTTCGATTTTCAAACACAGGATTTTGCATGTGGGAGACTGACAGCATACTATTATTCATATGACGTTGTTTATCCTAGAGATTTTGTGTTTCTTTTCTGAAGGAAGCTGATGCTGTTTCTTGCTCTTTAAGAGTAATTCTAAAAAAATCTATGATTCACTGCTCCATTTAGCTCCAAACAACTGGGTCATATAATATAATTCTGTCTTCTTTATTGCTTCCTTCTTCCCTTGCTGGGAAAAGATCTAAAACTGCCTATTGGTAACATTTTTAACAGATAATATAAATATAGAAATAGCACTACTTGCATTCTAACACCCTCCTCCTTATGTGAAAGATACTGTTTTGTGTTCGAATAAGGTCCACTGATAACCAAGGCTACTTTTGTCTTTCTCCACTTCAGTGAATTGAAGGGACCCCAATTTATTGACTCCATCCTTAGAGGAGAGAAACAGCAGTGAGAGTAGTATCTCTAGGGCATCATCTTCTAGTGGAAGCTACAGCTTTATCAGGAGCTGTTGTATTTTGAATAGGAAGTGATCTGAAACCCTTGGATTTTAACTAAACTAACGACTCTGCTGCAGGAGGGTGTTTTGTGGAAATAAGAGTTCTCGCCCTCCGTGCTGCCCATACAACATATTTATATTTTGTCTCTGGGAAAGAAGTGTACTTTGCCAGTAAGCTACAAGGTGAAATCTGATCAGCCTGAAAAGAAAGCTCAGTTTTAGCACTGATGGTACAAGTTTTTGGTTTTTATTTAATTAAAAAGTGATCACGATTGCCTAAGACAGGGGTCAGCATCATAAAGCCCACAGGCCGGATCCACCTTGCAGAGCCACTGGATCTGGCCTATGGAACTGGAGGCCTTCGCATGTGCCCATGTTGGGGTCAGGCAGCTTCTAGCTGAGCCGGTGGTGCTGCAGCTTCTCCCTGTCCTCCTGGCTCTGTTCAGCGGGAGCTGGTGGCTTTGGCAGTACTGGATCTAGGCAGCTGGGAGCTGCGCCCATGCTGTCACAATTTCCTCTACCTCCTGTTTCCTGGCTGTAACGTATCTACAGCTACCAACCTGTGGGGAGCTGCACAAGGGCTGGGCATCTGTATACTGTTTCCATGTTGCTGCCACTTCTCTCCCATGTCAATATCTGTGCATTTTTATTTTTCAAGCAGTTCTGTATGACTGCTTTGAAACTGTTTGTATGACTGTGTGGTGCAATAGCAAAAAACCTTTATCTAGTTACTCTATATATGTGGCCTTCATTACTGTAGCATTAGAGTACTTGCTATGTATTTAAATAGAAATAATGTTTTTTTTCTTCCCAGCTTGTAATAATTTATAGAGATTGGTGTGCGAGTGGGTGTATTGTACATCCTTGTGTCTGGGAGAAATAGAGAAAAGGCTAAGTTAAAATCAGCCAACTAAACCCTTTTTCTGTTTCAAGCTGATTTTACTTTTTGCCCCTCTGGCCTGTTTCCAAAGAAGGACTTTAACCAAGGCACATAAGCAGGCTGCTGTTCACTAAAATGGATGGAAGACAACTAAATTTCTGTAACAGATGGCGATCAGCGTACAGAAATACTGATTCTCTTCCCATGTATTTATGTGGAACATCTCATCATGATTCCTAACCAGGGTATCTTGAGATCCTTTCAGGGGTGCTGTGAAGGTGCCACATGATGTTGTTATTGCTTTGTGTGTAAACATGATTTATATGGTAAACCCAGAAGTTGCAAATAGGAATGCATAGTGTTACAAACGTTTTGACTTATTGTAGTCTTTCTCAGTTCTTTGCAATAGAAGAATCGCTTTATTATTTTTCCCCTTGTTTTCCAAAAACAAGTGAAAACTAAGAGCTGACATTTGCTGATGGTGCTTCATGTCTATCAAGTGGTCCGTGTATAAAAAAGTTGAGAACCACTGACTTAGCATAATGGGGACCCAAACTTGGTGTAACTTCTATGCTATGACCTACAACAGATAGATATGATTGCTATTTATGAAAAACAATAATTTCAAGTTTCCGATTCTTAGTATTTTTGCTGGAGACTTGAAGTACATGTTTTAGAAATAGTATATTTTAGAAATCACTAAGATTTGCACCTACCTTGGAATCTTGTCAGCTATATAGAACTCCACCTAACTTATTTTTAGCATCAAAACTTATTGTTTTTTGAGTGCAAACTCAAAGGTTCTTGCTCCTGAATTACATTCAGTGTCACTAATTAAAACGTTACTACAGAGCGTAGAATTTCAATAGTTCCTAAATATAACTATATAAAGAAATAAGATACACGCTTAGATTCATAGTTTCATAGTTTGTTGGGTCGGAAGGGACCTGATCAGATCATCAAGTCCGACCCCCTGCCTTGGCAGGAAAAAGTACTGGGGTCAAACAACCCCAGCAAGGTGTTCATCTAGCCTCCTCTTAAAGACCCCCCAGGGTAGGTACCAGCACCACTTCGCTTGGAAGTTGGTTCCAGATCCTAGCCGCCCTGACAGTGAAGTATTGCCTTCTGATGTCTAATCTGAATTTACCCTCTGCCAGCTTGTAACTATTATTTCTAGTCACTCCTGGTAGCGCTCGGGGGAACAGGGATTCCCCCAATGCCTGCTGGTCCCCTCTGACTAGTTTGTAACAGGCCACTAGATCCCACCTCAGCCTTCTCTTGTGGAGGCTGAACAGGTTCAGGTCCCTTAGCTTGTGTTTGTAGGGCCTGCCCTGCTGCCCCCTGATCATGCGAGTGGCCCTCCTCTGGACCCTCTCCATGTTGTCCACAATCCTCTTGAAGTGCGGTGCCCAGAACTGGATGCAGTACTCCAGCTGCGGCCTAACCAGTGTTGCATAGAGGGGGAGTATCACCTCCTTGGGCCTGCTCGAGATGTATCTGTGGATGTTGACAAGGTATGGTTGGCCTTCTTGACTACATTCCCACACTGCCGGCCCATGTTCATCTTGGCATGAGTGATGATTCCAAGATCCTTTTCTGCCTCTGCACTGACGAGAAGGGAGTTCCCCAGCTTGTAGGTATGGTGCTGGTTGTTCCTCCCCAGGTGCATCGCCTTGCACTTGTCGGTGTTGAATCCCATCCTTTCTCATCTGCCCACCCCTGTAACCTGTCTTGGTCTGATTGCAGCCTATTCCTCCCTTCTAACATGCCCACATCCCTCCACATCTTGGTGTCATCAGCAGATTTGAACAGGGTGCTTTTTACCCCCTCGTCCAAGTCACTGATGAAGATGTTGAACAGTGCGGGCCCGAGGACTGAGCCCTGCAGAACCGCAGAACCCCACTGCCCACATCCCTCCAGGTCGAATAAGAGCTGTCCACCAACCTGTCTGGGTGCGGCCCTCCAGCCAGTTAGCAACCCATTTGACTGTAGGTGTCGACACTACAGTCCCTCAGTTTTTTAATGAGAATGGGGTGAAAGACAGTGTCGAAGGCCTTCCGAAAGTCCAGAAAGACTGTGTCCCCTGCATCTAAGGATTTTGTGATCCCTTCACCCTTTCCCAGCAAAACATACTTGGAAATGTGGGGAAAAAACATTAACTGATGCACTTTTTTTCATGCAGTCAGCTGAAAGTTGACTTATTCCTTCCTTCACATTTATTGTAGAACTCCAGAATTTCCTGAATTCATTTAATAAATTCAGCATAGCAAGGTAACTTGTGTGATATGGTGCATATTGGTGCTTGTTTATCATATGGCTAAAGAATATCTGTGTTTGGGTGTGCCCATCTTCATGCAATAAAACTTGAAGTCATTCTGTACCTGAATGAATAAAGTGCTGCATGGTTATGTTTGGCACCATACTTAAAAAAGACATTCACTAAGAATTGAACTTTCACTGCATACTGTATAAGCTATTGCAGTAGAAGCCAATTTGGCCAACATGCATCTTCTTTCTTGATTCTCATCATGTTTTTCAGTCTTTGCTATCTTTTTCTTTCTTTTTTTAAAGAAACTAACAAACTTATTTTGAACTAATTTATGCGCTTACATAGTTTTCACATTTTCTTCAGTAATGTGATCCATATGTCTGTTATTTTTAATGTTAAATAGGGAGCACAGGCCATAATATTTATTCCTAGTTTGTAATTGGCAAGATTGTCTTTTAGTTCTTGAACACCTTATCAGTATGTAAATTTTCTCTTAACATTAATCTCAGGTATAATTTTGAAAATCTCTTGTAGGTCATTGCTTACTATTTTAAGAAATAAAATTACATTTAAAATGGAATTAAGGTAGAGACGATATATCATTAACATAAATGATAGAAATATAACTATCCAAATACCAGGCATTACAGAACACAGTTAAAAATATCAGAATTATACCTATATTTTAAAAGGAGCTAAGCTTGTTAAGTTAGGGAAATGCACTTTTAAGTCACCCAATCAGTTTTAATTTTGACCTGTAGTAAAACATAACATAGCTATGGGATTGATTTATATTTCAATGTTTACAGTCCCAAATTAGATTAAACTGATCTAAAGTTAGTGATCTGAAGCTGATGTTTATATTTGTTTGCCTTAACATGGCAGAGCAATGTAGATTTAAGAATAGGTAGACATAGAAATAAATGTTTGTGTGGCTTAACTGTGCATTTCCATTACTTTAATACCATATTTGCTTTTAAACTTGACAACTTAACTTTTATTTGCAGTTGTTGGTTTTAGGATTATTATGATTTCAGATATCCATATGTCTCGTATTTAAGCTAATGATATGCATTGCAAAATTTTAACCTCTATTTTAATGTCTTTTATTTTGTGTTGACATTGCTTTCAGTTCTAAACATTTCAGAATACAAGTTGCTTAAAGTTGTGAATATTAAGGACCCACTCCACACGTTATATCTATTGCACCATTACCTTATTAATTGCGCAGTGAATTTAGACTGGTTACACATGCAAATTAACTATCACTCTTTAAAAAGGTCTAACCAGCTATAAAGTTATTGCTTGAAAATGTGTAATAACTTTACAGCTTGCTTCTATCCAGTTTTAATTTGCATACATAGGCAGTCTGCAGCTGGGATGCAGTAGCTGCTGAGATCACCCAGGCACTGGGGGAGCACAACACTTCCCTGTGCCTGGGAGATCACAGCCAATGCCGTCTTCCAGGTACAGAGGTGAGGGAGCACTCCAGGAAGCAGCTGGGAGATCATGGCTGCTCTGATCTCCCAGTCCTAGGGTGCTTCCCCACAGCTGGGAGATCACACCAGCACCCCATGGCTGCAGGGGCTGAGAGTCCTGCAGCTCACGGGGCTCTTAATCCTGGCTGCCTATGGGGCACAGCAGGGGCATTTGGCAGAGCTCTAAGTCCCTGCTGCGCCCCATAGGTAGCCAGGACTTAGAATCCCCACATCTGATGGGCTCTGTCCTGGCTGCACATGGTCGCTGTGGCTGGGAGCCCCCCGCAGCAAATTAGATTTAATGTGTGATTGGATCTAATGCACGATTCCACAGGGTGCTGACAAGTGACATTTGTCATGTCTTTGGCCCCTTGAAAGTGTTCTACAGCCATGTCCTGACAGAAGTGCATGGCTGTAGAGCATCTGCAGAGCACTTTAGAAGTGCCCGGTCACGTGACAAGTTAACCGGTATTACATGAGGGTTCAGATGAAGGCACTCCAAAGCAGAGTGCCTTCATTAACTTCTGTTTGATTGGGGCTGGGCTGCAGCAGCCCAGCTTCATCCCTGGTGGTGTCTCCATGATGGGAGGGGGACAAGTGGGAGACTGGAGCTGTGGGCTGAAGTTTGTTCAGCCTGTGCTGGAGGGGGCACAGGTGGAAGCAAACCCCAGCCTGCAGCTCTGTCTCCTCCTTTCTCCCCCTCCCATCATGCAGGCAGCACTGGAGCTGAGGCGGGGAAACGCAGGGGGGATGGTGGGGAGGGCTAGGGAAGAGAGGCTGCAGACACCAGCTCCTCCTGGATTGGCTCCGAAGTGGAGCTCGAGCCCCTACCCCCAAATCAGCAATGAATGTTTTCTTTAAAATGCCATGAGTTACAGTGGGGAGCTGCATGTCTGTTGCCACCCATATTTGCATGTTCTGCCATGTACATGTAGACCAGATCTCTTAGATCCTTTCACCTACATGTATAGAGGGAGCTTAAATAACAAACTCAAAGAGATTGCTTCCACATGATATTAAAAATGGTTAGAAGATAGATAAGATAACATTAACCTTTAGTCTTTTTCTTTCACTTTGTTAGATTTGTACACTAGAGCTGTACAAACTACTTAGAGTGCACTGGCCACTTAACTTGGGTTCATATATGTTCATACGTGTTTTGGAAGAGGAAAGCCTAGTCCCTGACTCCTAATATCTTTGTGTATCAGTGACTTCTTTCACTCTTCCTTCAGTTCGTCTGGTAGCATTGCCTAGGTATGAAATGAATGTGAGGAAGCAATGCCTGGAAGACTTATACTCAAGCTAGTTTATAGTCCTAGAACTTCTAAAGGATGTTAACATTAGGTCGATTACTGTGCTATTGAGACCTTTTCGACTCTTTACAACACCTAAGATAGTTGTATACATGTTAGCTTTTTGTATTTTACATAATCATAAGAACTGAATTTAGCAATCATTAATAAAGTAGTGCAAGTACAATACAGTTTTTAAGTAGATTTTGGACATACTTTCAGGACATTTTAACCATAAAGTTCAAAGGCTGTTTCATTATTAAGATTGTCTTGAGACAAATTAACTGATATACTTTTAAATTATCTGAAAATTCAATCTGAACTTGTCACATGCTGTACATTTGGGGAGAGAATATTTTTTTATACTGTAAAGTAAGGGTTGATTCACTGCTTTTAATAGAAATCAAAATTTGATCAGAACTTCGGAATTGCATCACTATCTCCACAGTGAAAGCAGTCTAGAAAAATATTTTATTCTAACAATAGAAGGCATTCAGTGCATTTAATTTCTTTAAATAACTTTCCAATTTTTTCTTCATAATGAGCAGAACTCTGTACACCGTTCCAAATTGTGCTTATGCAATATTTCTTTTAATCTTAGTAGCTTGATTCTGGCTTTCATGACTTCCATACTTTTTCTGTAATTCCTTTAATTCTGACCTTATGGTTTATGAAGACATTAGTGAAGAGTTTTAACTTGTTAAAAATTGAAAACAAAGAAGGCAGAGCTTTTATTTATTAACCTCCATTAGCACTGGAACTGTTCTAAAATAGTAAATGGGAAGATATAATATGCAGTATGTACATAGAATATTGTTCTTCCTATTGTAGATGTCTAGTATGTTTGTCTAACTACATTCTGTCTCTTTTACCACAGTCAATCAGGAAGAGTTCATTGCAATTATGACTGGAGATGTTTAAAATCACAAGAAAAGATGTGAATTCAGCACAAAAAAGGGAGGATTATTGGCAGTTAACATTGCAGTTGCCCCAGTATGTTTTTATTTATTCCACTGGATGCATTCACAAACGGTTTTTCCTCACAGGACCAAAAGAAACACACATCTTACGTACTGATACTTCAGTATTTTGTAACCGAATCCTATCTTTAGAATAAATGATACACTCTCATTTTAGAATACAGTGTTAAGTTTCTTAAATGTTTAAGTACCCATTTGTAAAATAGCTTTGTATAAAATTTCTAAATTAAATCATATACGTTTTTTTGAAGTTGACTTTATGTTAGCATTAGCTGTGGCCTTAGTTTTGATATATAAAGGTTTGACAAACTTCATTTTAATAAAAATGTTCATTTATTATTGCATTTGAAAGTTTTATTATTTCTGCACTTAATCTGAACCTGAATTGGACTACAAGCTGAAGTTTGCTTTATTTTTTAAAGTAACAGAGGGCTGTTTTGTTTAGTATTTATACGGATGCCTCCTTTTGTGGTGTCATGAATTATTAAATGTTGCAAGTATTCTAGACCATAGAAGAATTTTACTAGTTCTTAGTACTGCTTTATCCATGTATCCTGGGTTTTTTTGTTTCTTTGTTTGTTTATAAATAGTCCAGATGTCTGACTAGGTTTTCTTTCCATTCAGTGGGTGAGGATGCAATATCCTATTATTTTCTTTAAAGAAATAACAAGTTTTGTAATATGCACAGAACATTTTTTTAATGCCTGCTGAAGTAACTGTATTTTTAAGCCCATATAATCTTTGAAATTCCTATTTTTAATGGTTCCATTTTTGTTCTTTAACATTCTGTGTAGATTGAAGCACTTTCCAGTACGTTGCAGTTTTGGGAGTGCTTTTCAAATGAGAGGGTTTTTCAGCAAATAGTAACCTGTATTTGTTTGGTGAAACACCCTCAGTAACTATTTCCTATCTAACCTTCTCTCCATAAGAGGTCAGTGTTTTTAGTGATAATATTTTGCCAGTTAGAATACCAAACTTTTTATTCATACAGTCTAAAAGCTATTGGTGTCTCTTACTTTTTGTTCTTTTATTAGCTAACTGCATCTCTTAACTCAGGGGCAGGTAATTATTTCGAGCAGAGGGCTGCTTACTGAGTTTTGGCAAGCTGTCAAGGGCCACATGGGTAGCCCTGCCCCTTGACAGATACCCCACCCCCTGGTCACCATCTTGCAACCAGAATTCCCACCCCCTAACCCCTGACCTTTGCCACCAGAAGTCCCTCCCTTTGCCCCCAGAAGTACTCCTTTCAGCAAGGGGTTTTGTCATCTCAGAACCAGAACAATTCCAAATTATATTTTAAAGTGATCATCTACAACATTCATTAATTTGATTTCAAAAAATATTTTTGTCCTGATTTACATGTGTTTATGTAGTGTATGCAGAACTGACTGTACAATAGCTTAAAATGAAATTTTATTCTTGTATATTGTGGGAGGTGGGTATAGGTTTGTGGGGGATGTGGGGTGTGGGTGTGTGGGGGGGAGGGTGGCTGGGGTTTGTGTATGGCAGTGTGAGGGGAGGCGTAGGTGCATGTGTATGGAGAGGTGTGCATGTGGGACTCATCCTGTGAACACACACACTGCCCCTGTGCCTGCAGGCAGAGGCAGACACACATGCACAGACACACTGCCCCATGCCTGCAGACATGCACATACTCTGCCCCTGTGCCTGCTTGCATGTACACACACACACACGCACACACACACACCCCCAGTGTGGTCCCATGTTCAGCCAGGAGCTGCAGCCCCATGGTGCTGGACCAGGGCGGGGGCAGAAAAGCAGGGAAGTGGCTGGGGGTGGGCGGGGCTGGGCTGGTTAAGCCTGCAAGCCTGCTGAGTTCTCCCTCTGGGCCCCACTGCCCCTGGCTCCAGCCAGCTTTGACAGGGAGCCGGGGCAAATAAATATTAATTTACTAAATTTTTTAGGGGCTCTGCAGGCCAGTTAGAATGGCCTGGTGGGCCGGATCCAGCTTGTGGGCTGTATTTTGCCCACCCCTGTCCTAACTTCTTTTGATCTCCCTGTGTATGCCCACCTCTCAGGTCTTGAGTTGTCATCTCTTTCTTGAGTTTGAACCATAGACTGTCAGAAAGGGCCCTAGGTTTCAGTTTGTTATGATCAACCATGGTTACCTTAGCAGATCATACTTTAATACCTCAGGTTGTTTCCTGACTGTTATATATTAATCAGACAGCATTCTTCAAGCAAAGTAGTATTTATTTAGGAAAGGAGGATTATAAAGAAACTGCTGTTAACACAATAAAACAGACTAGACAGATGTCCTCCTCACCAGTCATCCATCCATTTTATACATGGGGATCCTTCTAAATTTAAACTTCCTATTGATTTCTTGGTCTTGGTAATAGTTATTTTTCTTAACTATTTCCCTCGCTGCTCCTCTAGGGGGTATACCTTTAGATCTTGATTACTCTTGTTCCCCTCCCTTCTCCGCGAAATCATTTTTTAATTGCTTATAGCTCCTTAAATCTATTAGTTGCCCATACAGTAAAATAAATTTTGCAATATGTTGGAGATTGAATGTAGGGTTTGTGTGAACTCTAATAGCTTTTTCCCATTATCTTTTAATTGTGTGCTCTAATATTTTCATCAAGAAAATATTTTCTGATGGTCCTTCTCGCTTATTACTCTAGATTGATACATTCATGGAGGAGATTCTAACAACTCTACAGTAACTTTACCATATTGACCAGCTAATATTTATAAAATTGTTACATTGCAATCCCATTTCTGCTATGTCATGTAGTGCCCCATTGAAGGCAGTGAAACCTATGTGAAGGCAAGGTCCTTCAACATGCATTTCTTTGCAGGATCTTTCAATTGCCATCTTGAAAAATATTTTTATAGGCTTTGTTGGGAAGGCCTGTTATTTCTTTATTCAGAAGTTAACATTTTACTCCAGTTTGATATTACAATAAAAAACTAAATGATGATGTAATTCTTGTGTTAATATTTTTAGATACCAAATGAAATAAAATTAAAAAGAAAACAGTGTCATAAAAGCACAAACCAGGTACTGCAAATGGATATAACATGCCTGATAAGATATAAAGCATAGAATAGTATGAAAATTATTTTTGGGGGGTGGTTATGAACATTTTATACTTTTAATTTCATGAAAATATTCTAGGTGAAAGTGGTAAGGGAAAAAAAAATACATTTTCTCTCAAAGCTAAAAATTGAGGGAGAGGAAGTGGGGGAAATGATGACTATAGCTAGGGACTCCAACAGTAGCATAAATAGACTATTACTTTTGTGTGCTGTCTGTGTGCTAGAATCTAAAAAATGGGTAATTGCTCAAGGGATTAAACATTGTCTAGTGTAAAATATTTTCAGTACTAGGCCCCATGCTTGTAAAGATAGTAGTTCTTCTACATACAGCTGAAACATGTATAACATTGCTTTTATACGCTTCACTAAAACAGTACATGTAAAGAAAAAATAAGTTAGGGACCCAGGAGCCCAACATAAAAGAGAACTTGCTCAGGAAGAAATAAAGCTTAGTAAGGAATGCACTTTGGATTCCCTTGCTCCAAATCTTGCTGTGAGTAACATAGGAAGTGCCATACTGGGTCAGACCACATTTCTGTCTAGCTCGGTATCCTGTGTTTCACAATGGCAGAATAGATGCTAAGGGAAGAGAGTATATAAAAGATCTGTTCATACTGATCTGTCTTCTTTCCCTCCTCCCTAACAGCTTCTGGCACTCAGAGGCCTAGACAATCTAAATAGGCTGCTGCCCCGGAACTATAGATGTAGGGTCGGAAGGGACCTAAGTAGATCATCAGGTCTGACGCCCTGCCCTGGGCAGGAGAGAATACTGGGCTTATATGACCCCAACTAGGTAATCATCAAGCCTCCCCTTAAAGACCCCCAAGGTAGGAGCCAGCACCACTTCCCTTGGAAGTTGGTTCCAGATCCTAGCAGCCCTGACTGTGAAATAGTATTTTCTAATGTCCAGCATGAACCTACTCTCAAACAACTTATGGCCATTATTCCTTGTTACTCTGGGAGGTGAACGGGTGAACAGAGTCTCTCCCATTCCCTGCTGGTCCCCTCTTGGTAAGTTTGTAGATGGCCACCAAGTCCCCTCTCAGCCTTCTCCTGTGAAGGCTGAACAGGTTCAGGTCCCGTAGCCTCTCCTCATAGGGTTTGCCCTGCTGTCCCCAGATCATGCAAGTGGCCCTCTAGGACCCTCTTGATGCTGGCCACATCTCTCCTAAAGTGCAGCGCCCAGAACTGGACACTACTCCAGCTGCGGCCTGATCAGTGTCGCATAGAGGGGGAGGATCACCTCCTAGGCCCTGCTTGTGATGCACCTGTGGATGCATGGCAAGGTGCGGTTGGCCTTACTGACTGCATCCTCACATTAGCGACCTATGTTCATTTTGGAATCAATGATGACTCCAAGATCTCTTTCTGCCGCTGCTTTCGAGAAGGAAGTTCCTCAGCCTATAGGTATGCTGCTGGTCCTTACTGCCCAAGTGCAGTACCCTGCACTTGTCAGTATTGAATCCCATCCTGTTCTCATCCACCCACCCCTGTAACCTGTCCAGGTCCAGTTGTATCCTGTCCCTCCCTTCTAGCGTGCCCACTTTGTCCCAGATCCTGGTATCATCAGTGAATTTGAACAGGGTGCTTTTCACCCCTTTGTCCAAGTCGCTAATAAAGAGATTAAACAGCGTGGGCCCAAGGACTGAGCCCTGGGGGACCCCACTTCCCACATCCCCCCAGGTCGAATATGACCTGTCCACCACCACTCTGGGTGTGGTCCCTCAGCCAATTTGCAACCCATCTGACTGTAGGCATCATTGCCATAGTTGCCTATCTTTTTAATGAGAATGGGGTGGGAGATGGTGTCAAAGGCCTTCCTGAAGTCCAGAAAGACTACATCTGCTGCGACACCTGTGTCCAATGATTTTGTGACCTGATCGTAGAAGGCAATCAGGTTGGTCTGACAGGAGCTGCCACTAATGAACCCACGCTGGTCACTCCTGAGCATTGTCCCCCCCCGCCGGTCCGTCCCAGATGTGCTCCTGGATAATCTTCTGCAAGAGCTTCCCCAGGATCGAAATAAGACTAACGGGCCTATAGTTGCTTGGGTCCTCCCTCCTCCCTTTTTTGAAAATGGGGACAACATTTGGCCCTCTTCCAGTCGTCTGGCACCTGGCCAGAGCACCGCGAATGCTCGTAAAGCCATGCCAGAGGCCCCTCGATAACTCCTGCCAATTCCCTCAGCACCCTGGGGTGGAGAGAATCTGGACCTGCTGATTTGAACACATCCAGCCCCTCCAGAAGTTCCCTAACTCAGTCCTCTCTGACCCTTGGCCTATCAGAGTCTCTCCTAAGTCTGTCCTGAATCTCAGTGGGGGAGTCCTGGTCCCTGCACAAAAAAATGGAGGCAAAAAAATTGTTAAAAAGGTATGCTTTTTTCTCTGGTGTGACCACCAGATTGCCTAGTGTATCCCGCAGGGGCCCCACGTTACCTGGTGCTTTCTTCATGCTCCCTATGTATTTAAAAAAGGACTTTTTGTTGTCCTTGATGATAGCCTTAGTTCCGTATCTTCCTTAGCCTTCGTAACAGCCCCCCCTACAAGCCTGAGCGATGGAGGTATACTCCTTTTTGGTGATAGCCCCTCTCTTCCACTGGGTGTCTGCCTTTTTTTTTTGCTTTCAGGCATTCTTGAGTGCCTTTGAGCCAGGGGGGCTTTTGAGCACTCTTGCTCCCTTTGATTCTCATTTGGATTGACACCCCTTGGGCACGGAGGATCGTCTCCTTAAGGAATGACCACTCATCTTGGACACCCAGTTCCCCAACTCTCCAGGACCCCAGTGCCTCTCCTACCAATCTCTTCAACTCATTGAAGTTGGCCCTCCTGAAGTCAAGGGCTACTGCCTTGCTGCAGGCTCTTGACACTCTGCACTGTATGGTGAGTTCCAGTAGGCAAATGATCACTGTCATCCAGGTGGTCAAGAACCTGGAGTCCCCTCACCAGGTCATCACCTGTGGCCAGAACCAGGTCCAGGAGGGCATTCCCCCTGGTGGGACTGTGCACCTCCTGGGTTAGGTAGGAGGTCCTGTATCTCAGCAAGGAACTTTTGTGAGCGGTCCTACCTGGCTGACTGCTCCTCCCAGCAGATGTCCAGGTAATTTAGATCACCCAGGATGACTACATCCCTTGCTTTAAGTGCCTCCGCAAGCTGGCTTGAGAATTCATGGTCCAGCTCTTCCCCTTGGTTGAGTGGTCTGTAGTAGACCCCCACCATTAAGTCCCTTTCCCCACAGCCCCCCTGTATTCTGACCCAGAGCACTTCAGCTTGCCCCTCCTCTGACCCCATCCTGTTAGCTGAGGACATGTATTGCTCTTTGACGTAGAGTGCCACCCCTGCCTTTCTTCCCCGTTCTATCCCGCCTGTATAGTCTGTAGCCCCTAATGTTGACCGCCCAGTTGTGGGATGAATCCCACCAGGTTTCTGTGAGCCCTACTATGTCTGGGTTTGCAATAGCTATCTGGAAGGCAAGTTCCTCCTGCTACGAGCATTAGTGTAGAGGCATTTAAAGCCTTGTATTGGTGCATGCAGCACCCCCTGATTCTTAGGACTATCCGGACCCCCGTCACTTACCTGGGTACTCCTTGTGCTCATCACCTGTCTTGGTATCATGTTTAATACTCGCTAATGGTCCTATTCTGTATAAATTTGTCCAGTCTTCTTTTGAACCTTGTTAAATTATCAGCCTTTACAACTTTGTGTGGCAATGAGTTCCACATGTTAATTACAAATTGTGTGAAAAGGAACTTAATTTAATTTGTTTTAAACCTGCTTCATAATAATTTAATCGTATGTTCTCCAGTTCTAGTTCTGTGAGAGATGTTAGTAAGTCCTTAATTTTTTTTCACACCATTTGCTGTTTTATAGATCTTTTCCTGTTCCTTCTCCTTTTCCTTTTCCTTTTCCTTTATTTCTAAGATGAAAAATCCTAGCCAATTTAATTTCTCTTCCTATGGAAGCCTTCCTGTATGCCTAATCATCCTGGTTGCCCTTCTCTGTACCTTTTTTTAGTTCTACTTTATCCTTTTGGAGGTGGGAGGACAAGCAATAATTTAATAATTTATTATTTAATAATAATAATTTATAAAGGTCAAACAACACAGATCCTGAGGGAACCCTACTGCTTGCTTCTCTCTATTGTGAAAACTGACCATTTATGCCTACTTCTTGTTCACTGTCCTTTATCCAGTTACTGATAGACAAGCGCACCTTGTCTATAATGCTATTACAACTCAGTAAGTTTAAGAGTCTTTGGTACAGGCCTTCCCAGAGACTTTTCTGAAAGTCTAGATATCCTATATCAACCTGATCACTCTTATTCAAACAACCCTCAAAGAACTCTTGTAGGCTGGTGAGGGAAATGCTTGCTTTACAAAATCTACATTGAATCTTCCCAAGCAAATCCTGCTCATCCATGTGATACACATCCTATTTTTTATTATGGTTTCTACCAGTTTTCCAGGAGCAGAAGTTAAGCTCACCAGTTTGTAGTTTCCCATTGTTGTAAGTAGAGTTCTTCCCTATGGAAGAACGCATCCATTTTTCTTAAGGGCCCCAGAGTATTTAACCAACATTTTGCAATCTAGTCAGTCTTATCAAAACTTCATAAAAATGGAAGATTAAAAGCTTTCTATCCAAGATGAGAGAAAATGCTCTTAAGCAGAGCTTTCTAGGAAAGCCATTTCTAAAGATAACATCCAAACATGGTTTTCATTCCTGCTTTTTTTCCCCTTAGTATGAAATGGGCAGACGTGCCTTTGTTTATGTGCGTTTTAAGTTGTGAGGACAATGAAAGTAAGGTAGGGTTTCCCTGTTAATCTTTCATCATACACCACTTTCTCCTAAGCAAAAACACTGCATTATGACCATTCCAGCTAGTTAAGACTTCACCGTAGCCAGTGAAGACATTTTCTACCTACATGTACTATCACCATTCCAGCTCATCACTTGGTGCCAGTAAGTATGAAGCAGCAGAAGGAGGCAAGCAGACGGCAGTTTAAGGAAAGTCAGGTGATACTAGTTGGTATGATAGAGTATCATGTGGGGCATAGGCGCAGACTCCATGGGTGCTCTGGGGCTCAAGCACATACCAAAAATAATTAGCCAGTGCTCAGCACTCATGAGCCACATCGGGCAAGCTGGGTTGCCCTCTTTTGGGCATGCATGGAGCCAGGCACAAGAATGCAAAAAAAAGAAAAAAAAAAGAAATAAAAACAAGCTCCAGCTGGCAAAAACCACAGTTAGCACCTGTGATCTGGTGGTTTCGTATCTGCTGTGTTCAGAGTATTTCAGTGCCTGTTCTTAGTGCTTTTGCTTCCAGTGCCACAAGTGTTTTTGTGTACTGTCATTTCACTAATGACAAAACCCTTTTTCCAAGCACGTTAAGGCTATTGTTTGTGTGGTAAATATTGTATTTTCTGCTAATTTTTCTTAGTATTCCAAATCCAGTATTTTTTTAAGGTCTAAGGCCTTAGTGTCTTGGAATTAGTTTCTTGGCCTTAGCTCTAATACATCTCTTCCTCTGTGTGTGTTTTATGAGGCACATTTTTTCTGCTTTTTGTCTTGATACTCGGTCTTCCGTCCGTCCGTCTTCCCCCACCTTGCTTCATGTGTTATATCAAAGAAAGGAGATGGCCGCCTAGCAACTTCAACCTTTGGCTGTGCGATAGAACAGTATCAAGGATGGATGCTCATCATTGCATCATTGGCCTCAAAAGTCTACCCAGTTATAAAGGAGTCCTAGTAATGCTTGCACATCTAACAAACAGGTACAGTTCAAAACACTTGTTTAGATACCTCAAGGAAATATCTTTTAAATTGGCTGGAATTTGGCTTCAAAGCAAAAACTTGAGTCACAAAGATGGTGCTGGAAAGTAATACTTGGATTGCCTGTATTAGCACAGATGCAGCTTTTCCCTGTTAAATCCAGCAAGGCGTCTTCATCAAACTGCCTAGCACAATTACACCTAAGGCTTCTGCCAGATGTTAGCTCGTCAGAGCACTTGCGACATAGGGAACAAGAGACTTTGGAATCTGAGGTGCATAAAAAAAGTCTATGGTTTCCTGACGCTCCTGTCAAAAGAACTTGTTTCAGGCTCCCAGATTTTTATCCCATTCTGCTTTGATCAGATGGGGAGAAGGTAGATCCAGGTATGTGGAAGTTACTCTGTGAGACCACCATGAAGCCCAAAGCACTGGTTTTGAGATGTGTCTCTTAACCTGCATATGTTGAAACTTTAAAAAAATACACTCATATTCCAAAATTCATAAAAGCACAGGAGTCAGCAACACTGAAATGCACAGGTTTCTAGAATACTCTAATTCCTATTTAAATTTTTGAGATTTCTGTCTAGAACGGGGACATTTTTTTCCAGGTATTACACTGTGGAAGCTACTGGTAAATTAGACTTTTAATTGTGACTACTATATAGATGAATTCACCTTCTCTTGCTCTAGAATCAGCCATATCTGAAGCAAGAGCAATGCGTTTCCTTTGACTTTTACATTAGGTCGGGAGTTCTATCAGATACTGGCTGTCGCAAGCAAAACTTTTCCAGAGGTTGTTTTCTGTACCAGTCTTGCTGGGAGATAATTGCCATTGAAGTAAGTCTGCAGGGATGTTGAGAAGGTTTTCATCATTCAGTAACAAAAGGAAAATGGTCCCTCAGAGAAAAAAGAGAGGTCAGTATTTCGAGCTCTTGTACTGAAATTGTCCAATAGGATTGGTACAGGTTTTCCCTTGATATAACTTGGAGATGGTACAATAATGTAGATGAATAGGAAAGCACTGGAAGTCTTATAAATGCTTAGAGAATCAGAAACTTTTGTAACCAAGGCAAAGGCGGTTCCTCTTTTGGGAAATCTCAGCTGCTACGCCAAGCAAATTGATCATTTTAGCAAATGGTCATCTGTTGCATGTGACAGTTCCTCAGAAAACATATCAAATAGTTCGTGGGAATCCACCTTGAAAGATTACATTTGAAATGCCACGTGCAGTTTTTACCTTTATACTTTCCCCTTACGCTGCGGGGGCAAAAAGACCAAGATCGAGAAATAGATACTTCCCACCTTACACATTTATACTCTGATTCTGTTTGCCAAGCAGTTCAAAGCCAGAAAGCATTATTTTGACAATCAAAGAATTACTGAAAAGGTTTTATTCCCTGACTTGTGACTGTCAGTAGAGCAGACTCTATTTTACTGGCAGGTATAAGATTGGATCAGCACTGTTTGGCACTCGGTCTTCTAAAATTACCTTTCTTTAGGAATTTTTACAGAAAAGGCTTAGCAAGAAGGGTTACATTTAACAGGTGGCAAATCTGTTAGCAGCTAAAAAACATCTTACAAATAAGATGGACTCTTCCGTTTTGCAGAAGTTTCTTTTTAAACATTTAGGTTAAGTTCAGTATCTCAGTGTTCAATCATCTTATAAATACAGTATTTCATACAGTTAGTTACTGAATTTGCATTTAGATTTTAATGCCCCAAGCCACATGGAGGTGTACAAGCAGAAAGCACCTGCATTTACATTTAGGAATTTGAGCATGCGGAAGAGCCACAGGTTGGCATACTTGATATATTTTATGCTGCATTCAACAGCCTTCTTTGGCTTGACCATACCATTAGCAGGCATTGTTCCTAGCATTTTCCTGGAAGGAGGTTTGCTGTAGTAGAAGGCCTAAGGATTATATTAGGGGGTAACTGAGAAGTAGGATAGGGAAGAGGTATTCATGTGCCAGTTGTCTTTATTATCAGATACTAAGTAGAGCTAATTTTGCCATTAAAACACTCAAGTTTTTTCTACTGTTTCATGGGAGATAAAGGCAGCAAAATACAGGTTGGAACTGCCATAAGACAAAGAAAAAAGTAGAGCAAAACACCTGGAGGATGTAAGCAGTGAAGAAATTTGTAGTTACTGTGTGGAAAAAAAACCTGACAGTGAGAAGCTGTTAATTGATTTAAATCAGACAGGAGATGGTGGGGCGGGGAACAATACATGAAGCAGCTGTAGGTCAAAATGATATGGGTCATAGATCTATTCCAGGGTTGGCGTTCATATTGAATGCTGTGCTGGGTAGGGGCGAGGAATGTTAACACTTAGAAATTCTGTTCCTAGAATGGTGCATTATACAGAAGTCACTTCCTTAATCAAGGTGCAAGTCAGATAATTCCCTGGTATTTTTAGAAAAGCTGAAGATAACTTAGGTGAGATTTCCTAACCTACTAAAACAGGTTTTGAGGTCTTGAGCTGTAAGCAGAAACTAATTACAGCTGTAATGCAGGGGCAGGCAATTATTTGGGCCTGCGGGCCACATAGGAAGTTTTGCTGAGCTGTCGTGGGCTAGGTCAGCACCCGCCCCCCTCAACAGCTCACCAAAACTCCCTCCATGGGATGGGGCTGCAGGCAGATGGGGCACAGGACAGGCATGTAAGGCCAGGATCACGGAGTGGGTCATGGGGTGGTGCCAGCACGGGGCTGGGGCAGAACCAATGCCCACACGCCCCTGTAATGGGTACCGGTTCTGAGGGCAGGGGCATACAGGGAGTGGATCGCAGTTCTGTTCCAGCCCCAGCCCATCACTGTCACTGCCTCAAGATCTCAGCCCTATCCACCCCACTCCTGGATGGAGCTCCCTATCCCCCCACAGACCCATCCCATCTGCCAAGCCACATGCCCTGCCTGCATGGCTCCCAGCTGGTCTCCGTGGAGCCCCTAGGACCTTGGGGTGGTAACAGCACGGGGCCAGGCTGGGGAAGAGCCGCCATCTGCTCCCTGCATGCCCCTGTCTGCATAACCCACACCCGTTGCAGGGGTGAGCGGGCAGAAGATTGCAGCTCTGCTCAGGCCCCAGCCCTGCACTGTCACTGCCTCAAGATCCCAGAGTCTCTCCAGTCCCACCTTCCCATGGCCTCATCCCAACTGCCCGGCCAAGCGCTCTGCCTGTGCAGGTCCTGCGCACAGCAGTGTGTTGGGGGGCAGACAGGCCAGGGTGCCCATGCAGCAGGGTCAGATCCTGCAGTGGCAGCAGCTGGAAGGGCCTGCACCACCAGGGCTGCTGGGAAATAGTCCAGCTGCTGCACCATGTCAGCCCTGATGCACACCCAGGGCAGTGGGACTGGTCACACATGCCACAGCCCAGGTTGCCTCCCACACCTAGGCTGGGCGGGACTGAGGGGCTGTTGTGGACTGGACAAAATCCCACAGTGGCCAGCTTCGCTCTGTGGGCCATATTTTGCCCGCCTCTGCTGTAATGGCTACGATTATTACACCGGCAGTACCAAGCTAGGTGCAGACATTCGAAAAGCCTGAGGCAGAATCCATCTAATTTATACAGGTGTCTGTAAGCGGCATAGTTTAGATCAGCAGCGAACACAACACGCATCCACCCTTTTGTGAGGGGAGCAAATCTTAGACTGGGTTCCACCCTTTTAAACCAGTCGGTGTGTGCTGAATTTCTGTTATGTATTTAGACTGGTTTCCAGTCACTTATACTGATAAACGTGTTATGTCTTTACCTGGCCTCAGTGTCTTAATTTATTTCTGTAAGACATATCTTAAATATTGTGACCCTAAAATGTGCTTTATACAACTAAATAATAAAATTCAGACTAATTTTTACAAAAACCTAATACACATCCTTTTGTTTTGTAAAGACGCAATACCGGGATTAGATACTGCTTTGGGAAGAGTTGTGACATTACTGGTTAATGAGCCAACTCAATAAAAGTGTGCATCACTTCCAGAATGTTTTCCATTTTCAAAGAGCTGCATAAACATTAATTATGTCTTTTCACCATTAATTTGCACAAGTGGAAAGAGGACTTTAACCTGATAATCAAGTTCGGTTATAGTGGATTGGTAAGAACGGCCAGGATAAAATGTATCTACTTTATATCCACTAGGGGGACCTATTGTTATGACTAAGAAAAAGGATTTGAGGTTAAAACAACAGCAGCAACAAATCAAGTATCAGGCTGAAGTTTTATAACTGAATATTTTGACTCTAACAATGTATACATATAGCTTAAAAACTTGTGTGCCTCTTCCACCTATGTTATAGTATTTTGCTGGCAAAGATGTGACTGCTAAACACGCACAAATAAAAACTAAGCAGTCTAAATGCACTGATAACTCACTTCTCTTCTGTATGTTGAATCATCTTGCAGCCTTACTGGGAAACAGAAATAAAAAGGGAAAACAACGTTGTTGTTTTGGATATGTAATGTTTATCAAGAGAATTGGAACTGATTCACTGAGGTACTATTTGCTTTTTCCAGAGAAGGAAGACAAAAAGAGAGAAAGATCTTAATACCCATTTTTTTCTGTCCCAACATTCAAATGGCTCACCCATGCCCTAATCATTTCCTGCCTCAAGTATGCAGCCGCCTCCTCCTTTATTTAACTGTATACCGCTTGACTCAGGATGCCTCTACCAGAATCATCCTTCATGCCTTTTATCTCCCTCTGACTGGAGTCACTCCACTGTCTCTATTGTGTATGCATCAAATATAAATGTTGCCTTCTTGCTTTTACGGCCTCATATTATCCAGCCCTTTGGTCACATCTCTGGCCTGGTCTCCTTTCATTTACTCCGTGATTTCGCTGTTCCATCAATTATGCCTGTCTCAATATCCCCTTTGTTTATCTCCCACAGGCAAATCTGCATCTTCTTCCATGCTGTTCTTTATGTATACATTGCCTTCCCCAATCCCATTTGCATGCCGCAGCCGTCATTTCATTCAAATTCATCCTGAAAATTCACTTCTCCCATCTTACCCATGAAAAAAGTTAGTCAAAAAGTGAAACAAAAACCACCACGAGATTTATCTGTCTCTCTTCTGTTAGTATCTGTATGATCCTGTTGTTACACACTCATTCTTCTCCTTTTCTCTCCTCTCAGCCATTTCTGCTCATTTATTCTGCCCGCTTGTGTCATACTGAATTTAGGCTGCACACTTTGCCAAGCAGGGAATGTGTCTTTACTTATTTTGGTGAAATACCTAGTACACAACTGGGGACTCAAAAATAATAACAATGCAAAGTATTTCTTATTGCTTACAGTGAATACTTTCTAATATCACTCCCTTTGCTATCAATAAATACCCAAGCCCTGAGAACATTCTGCTGCTCCTTAAAAAGAACATTGGTTTCAGGAATTCCTTTTGTTTTACACATTTCAATACTCTGAAGTGCTTTACTTAAGCTGTTGTAAACCAGACAAGCTAATGGTTAAGATTATTTACAGACAAAAAGGTAACTGGATCATTTTTTAAAACTTGTTACTTTACATGTACATTGAATTTTCTTACAATTTCTAGCATATTAAGGAACTATTGCACTAAATGACTATGTGCTGTTATCATCATAGTGTCCCATACATTAGCTTCTATGTAGGGATGTATTTGGAGATTAGGAGTAGAAATTTTAGAAGTACATAAGTGATTTAGGAGCCTACATTCTATTTTTGAAATTAGCCTATGGTGTTTAGGTACTTCAAAACTTATGCGCAGATCCTCAAATAAACATACCATGTAATGCTCATTGCACCATCTAATTTACTCGTGGTTTTTGAAAATATGACCACTCTTTTATGCAGGGAATCTTGGTGTATCATATGTGGCAGACCTCCAAGTACTTTTATTATGTATTTATTATTTCTATATATTTAAGCAGATGAAATACAGTTGAATTGTATCATTTTTATAAGGCCATGATCTGCCTAAAAAATGAGTGCATGGCCCACTTTTGGTAGGATGAAATTAATGCAATAATAAAAAATTAATTGGAACTGGACTTGTAATCCTTGTGAACTATAACCCCCCCAATAATTTTTGGTGTGGATATTCAAGGAATACAGGATTGTCTTGATTATTTTGTAAGATGAAACAGTGCAACATAATAATCTCAGAAAGAAATAATAACAGGGAACTAAAGGGGATTTCTGGACTTCATACTTGTCTGGAAGCAAATACTGGAGGACAGAAATTTGCAAGAATGAAATTCTATATATTGCTACATTTAACAAGCCCCAAAGACTTGAAGATTCTCAGTACACATTAGCAGGAGTATGAAAGGGATGGGACATTGCTAGGTACAGTCATTCCAAAATGTCAAGGACACCATAATCCATACAAGAATGTCACTAAAAGAAGGTGCATTTTCCTTACAAGATGGTAACTACAAGGTGAGACCATTGACTCTTGGCTTACAGACCCACAAAACAAAATCATATGAACCTGAGCAGATAGCCAATGGAATAATCAGACAGTGAATTATCTGTGGGAAAAACGATACTCATGTCAAAGCAATGTTATTGTGAGAAATGGACTGGGCTCCCAAGCAATATGCATCCTGATTACAGGCCATTTCCAAAATATTAATAAATCACATGTGTCCAAAGTTCAAGACTCAGTGTATTTCAGTCTCAAGGAATGCTCAGGTTCAGCCTATGTAAAGAAAGCTAGAGTAGTTTAATCTCTTGAAAAGTGAAAGGAATTGCTTTTAACTGTTGATCTACTATGCCTCCATGTTCATGAAAGCATGTTGTTATAAGCTTTTGTATTCACAAAAATACTTCAATTTTTATGCAAGAAATAGCAACTAGTGAAGCAGCAGCTGAATGGGTATTAGAAGATACTGATATGGAAAAAAATCACATTATGCACCCCTTGTCAGTTTAAAGTGTTGCTATAAAAATCATTTTTCTTACTTGCTTTTGATATCATGTCTAGTCTGTCTCCAAATCCTTTTGTACTTCACCTTTGACATAAAATTTAAATTATAAGGCAGTGATTCCCTTGCTGTCTGATCAATGAATCTACTTGAGGGCTCACAATCCAACTTCGTATTGGCTCCAAACTGTCCATGGCCCACTTCAGGACCAACCCTCTCTGAGATAATTGAATGTCCGGGGTTCAATTATCCCACACATACCTTTCTTAAGGGATGTGATCCCTTGTTTTGGAATCATTCCTGTAAGGTGAGATCATTATCCCAGTATCTGACAGTAAAAAGGATGCTTTATCCCAGGGGTAATCAAGCCCCAGCCTGCAGGCCAGATCCAGTCCACAGCCCTGTTTTATACAGCCCAGCCCCTCCTGCCCACCTCCCCAGTCTGAAAATTTGGCAGCAGGAGAAAGGTGGCACTGCTCCCCTACTGCCAAATTGTCAGATCCATAGCAAGTCCCATGGCCTGTGCACTGGATCAGGTGTCCACTGGTGCACAGGGCTGGGAGGGGTTGGTGCCAGGGCCCAGGCCCCAGTCCCAGCGTGTGGGCAAGGGGGCAATGCTAGACCCCTGGGGACCAATCTTGGCCCTGGCCCACTGCAGGCTAGCCCTGCCCCATTTATCATCTGGCCCACAGGGCCAAAAGAATGAGCATACTGCTTTAGCCCCATTAATTGTTTGAAGTTAGTGCGTTATGCATCCACTCCACTTTGGAAGGATTTTTATTTTGTTTTGAATTATTCTTTTTCTAAGCTCCAAAGCCACATTTGAGAAAGGCCATAGTAGACAACCTTTGATCCTCTGGTTCCTGGTGGCTGTGTAAGAGGTCTAATCAGTTGCCTGATGAATCCGCTTGTACAGAGTCCTGAAACCATCATACCAAGACTTTTGATGTATGTCCCTAGGCAAGAGTATGGAGGAACAGAGGCTGTCCAAAACCTAGTACCTCCCCTGTAGACCATTAAGACAGAACCCAAAGGCGAGACTAAGTCCAGACATTCAGTGCCTCAATGACTGTAGTTTCTGCAGAAACCAATAGGTAAGAACTGCTGCTGACTGCCTAATGCCTCAGCGAGAATGGATTTCTGTTGGGATGATATCCTTTAGCCTTTCTCCAACCAAGGAGTACCCACAAGTAACCCCCTGTTACTCAGGTATAATGGAAGGGAAGGAGAGGGGACTTTTAAGAGGATGCACCAGGCTAAACTGGCTATGTGGAGCTTTAGCTGCAATGCAGGCTGGCCCTTGATTAACAGGGAAAACCCCTGTGTGGGGAAGGCATGCAATAGAAAGAGGGCATGGCTTCCAGGTGTATGTCCAGGGCCTGAGCCAGAGGTGGCAGTCTGGCCCTGCATGCGGAAAGGAGAGGAGCTCCTGAGATGGACTAGGAGGCACCTGAGCTGTCCCCTGGAGCTGCCCAGAGGGAAACAAAAGGGAGCCGATGGCCTGAGTAAAGCAACAATGCAGAGCTGGGTAGGCTTTTTAGGGAACGTCAAGATTAGAGCTCTGACAAGGGCAGGGCATAAGACATGGAGAAGAATCACAAGCACTTGAGAAGCAGGCAACTGAGCCTCATTAAAAGTCTATAGGTAAGTGTATCAGGCAAGCAGCCTTGTTGTGGGCCAGGGACGCAGAGGGTGAAGGGGGACCTGGGCAGAACCGAAAGCAGCCTTGCCCTCAGTCAGAGATGCCATGTGGGGAAGGGAAGAGCTGAGAGCAGCCTTGCCCTGAGCCAGGTACTCTAGAGGGGCTGGGCAGAACTGTGAGCAGCCTTGTCCCTGGCCAGGGATGCCGAGTGAGCTAAGATGGATTGTGAGCAACCTAGTGTGGGCCCTAAGAGGCTGGGACAAGGCGTGAGACTGGGCCTAGAGGCCCAGAAACAGGAGATACAAAGAGGGCTGAGGCTGAGAGCAGGATCTAGATCAGTGGACCACGGCTGCAAGCCTGCAGTCAGAGAAAAGTGGGGCTGAAGCCAAGAGGGCTGAGGACTCGACAGAAGGACAGAACTGAAGACCAAGTAACATCTGTGAGGCCTGGTTGTAGCTGTAGAGGCTCAAGGAGGCCATGAATTTAGCTCTTGAGGCTAGTAGAACCTAAAGGAGATGGAAACACAGAAAGAAGAAGAGAGGACCCAAGGCTCCCCAGCCTCTAAAGGCAGCCTTTGCAGCTGCTTCATGCTCAGCAACATTCATTTTACAAAGAAACTTACAGAGCTGGACTGAGATGATGGCAGAATTCACATTAAAACTCTGACAGTAGTATTATTTTTTTTTCTAGCTCTGTTCCAAAAAAAAGGTGAAAAATTTGATTCAGTAGACATGAGTGGAATCCATCACCCATTTTTAATTTTGCATAAAAGTGCCATAAACAATAATGAGTTTTTAAAGGATAAAACTATGGACCGTTGTATTTGCTGCTGTTTAATTCAGCATAAGGTCACTGTTTGACCTGATTCCTCTATGTATATACTTCATAAGGGGTATTTGTATCAAATTTCAGATACAATAATCAAAAGATTAGTTATTTGCATTGACAGATCTGTACATAGGAGGTACCTAAATATCTTATTAACCTACTTAGGTTACAGTCTTTAAATACATGTTTTTCTCTTTTGATTGATGGCTGATTTTAATGCTGTTTTTCTTTCAGCTTTGGAAAGTGGTAGTATAAGTGCAAGGGCAATGATGCTAAAATTAATAAACTAAGAAATCTTTACTCAAGAGGGACCAAAGGATACTTGTGTCTTAAAATTGATTTAAAAGTGTTCCCTCTGACGAGAATTGAGATGATGCCAAAAGAGTCCCTGCAAACTTAAGAAGCAGATTTTTATTTATTTATTTTTCACAGTATACAAAGTCTCCACATTAACTGTGCATCTACTATACTATGCAAATAGATCTAGGTCTGCTTCAATGATTGCATAAGCACATGTGTAAAATTACAAAACTAGTGAGAACAAGGAAATAATTAGTGTGAGTTCTTGTTTCTTGGTATATAAAATGGTCTTGATATTTGACGGTTTGCTATGCTGTCACTTACATCTTGAAAAGTATATTAATGGGGTTCAAAAATCCCTTACAAATTATTGTATTATTTCAAAATACAGTCAAGATTACAGAGTTTGACAAATTGTAGAATTACATGGATTTTGCTTTTTTACTAGCACTTGCTTTTCATGCTCATTAGAAGTCAGTATTGTGAATACTAATTGGCATCTTTACTCAACCTTGGGGCTCAGCCCAGTGGAATTTGATGGATTTTATACATAGCCTTCTTTGCCTTATTTGCATTTTGAAACCCCATCACATAAAAGAAAAGCAAATTTAAATGGTGGCAAGTCAATAAAAGGAATCCACCAAATCCATCAGATTCTACTAAGTTGCCACTTCAGCTAAACACAAAATGTACAGCAGTGGTACAAGCAGTACATATATCTTTGCTCTGCATCTTTAACAGACAAGTTGATTTTTCTTAAAATACCTTCAAGTGTGATTGTGCTTCAAAAAGCATCTGAAAACATAGTATTGCCTTTATTGGCTTAATAGAATTCCAGATTACAGGCCTAATTTGCACACAGATCATCAGCACGTTGAGTTTTCAATTAGGATCTGCATTTCCTTGTTCTAACTGCAAATGCTGCTCAATGAACCTGGGATCTGAAACCCACAATGCTCACAGTCTCAAAATTAATGCGGTTATAAAGCCGTGAAACTGGCAGCAACATTTACCTTCTTATCAAGTTACTACATGAATTCAGAACTGTGATAACTTCATAAAAATAATTCTTTTTCTTCTTCTGAATCTCCTGAACCAGACATTTTGTCTTCCTGCCCTCAGAACCTCTATTCTGTGTTTTCCACACACAAAAGCAGACATTCCTGATCTCTCCCCATTGCTAAGTTTAAAAATACAGAATGGAAGGCAGAAAGGCTCTAAGAAGGACTAGCAGTATTTACTCAGATATTTCCAGATTGTGATGCATTTACTCACAGCAAACAGTACCTTACTCCTCAATTGACTCCATTAGGATTACTCAGTATTCAGGCCCTGTTCAATGTACTTAAGAGTATGATAACCTAACCCCAAAAAGGTAAGGTGACTATGTGGGTGAACATTTAGGTTGATGCTTCCCTTGGACAAATTGGCTTTTTCATCCTTAATTAAATCTATGAGGAAACTGTATGGACTATTTAAAAGCATTCTTTCTGACTAGAATTGAGATGATGCTAAAAGAGTTCCTGCACACTTAAGAAGCAGATTTTTAATGATTTATTTTTAACAGTATACACAGTCACCACAACTGTATATCTACTCTACTATACAAATAGGTATAGGTCTGTGTCAGGTTTTCTAGTCCCGCTCCGAAATGAGGACTGAAATTTAAAAAATTGGCCCTTATTTCTCAGTCTTATTTGTTATTCTTCCTAGAAATGCTAAGGAAAATATTTAGTAATTGGAGATTAGGTTTTAGGTATAATAATGAAGTGATATGCACAAAATTCATAGGGCTAGATTCACAAGGGGAATTTCGGCCAGCATTGCTGTACCACATTTATGAGCACCTGCTGCCATGTAGAGATAACAGCCTTCAACTTGGGCACCTACCCTCCCTATACAAGGGATGGGGAGACCTGGGCTCCCCATAATGGGATTTTCAAAAGCCAGAACACTGAAGTAGAAGCTGCCTGAGCTAGCAGTTAGAAAATCAAGGAGATGGATGGGACATAAGCCCTAGGTACTTGTCTGTGCTTGGGATTCACAGACATGAACCCTGTCCAGGAGTGAGGAGGTGTCTAAGTCAGGTAAGCCTTTTTTCATCAATCCCCCTACAGGGCACCAGTGTGGAAGTCAGCCAGGAATTTCAATGAACTCCCACAATTCAGAGCAGCACCTTGAAGTCTCATGCCTTTTGGCAGAATGCCCTTGCCACTGATCTATCACATAATCTATGATTGGTTTCTCTCCTATGGAAGCTTTGCATAGATAACTAAATAGTCACTGGAACCTGATTTTTTCCTACATCTCAGATGAGGGTGTAAACCACTAGGCTATTGAATCCCTCTCTCTCTTTTGGTCTCTCTCTGATTTAACAACTGTTTAATTATGTATGAAAAGTGGAACAGCATCACCCACCAAGACTGAGAGAGACCCATCCTAGAATATTCAAAGAGAGCCCAGTGCTTCAGGGATTCATCTAAGAACTGGAAGACCTGGGCTCAAATTCATGCTTCAAATCCAGCAGTAAGGATTTTAGTTGGATCTTTCACATCTCAGGAGAGTGCTCTAACTGCTGAACCATTTAAGTTAAAAAAGGGGAACCACCTCTTTCCTCATTTGTATGGTATAGGTCTGCTTGCAGGACATCTGCTACTTTGGACCCTGCATGCAAGATAGGTAAAGGGGTGTCTAGTTTGTGAATCCTACTGGGTTTCCATGCGTGACAGCTGCCACACAGCTTGGGCTGTTATTTGATTTAGGCAGTACCTTAGGCAGCAATTTAGATGTCTAAGGGACTTGGGTGACCTAAGATACCTCTGGTGTTTTTGAGAATCTAGTTGTAGGGCTCATGTGCCCAAGACCCCTCTCTAAATCTAGCTCAGATTTTAAGGCCAAAAGGGCTAATTATGAATGACTATAATGAGAAGACACATAAGGTCATCTAAGTAATTCCTGAACTAAGCCCCTAAATTTGTAACCAAATTGGTACGTATCTTCTAGGGAGACATCCAACCCTGATTTCAAAAGACTTGAAGTCATGAAGAATGTACCTTGTCCATCAGTAATTTATTCCAAAGATAAGTTACCTTTGGAGCTAAAAACTTGTATCTTATTTCCAGTTAATATTTTTCTTATGTTAGCTTCCTGTAATTTGATTTCATTATGCCTTTTGTATAGTGGAGAGCTATCTTGTGGCATGTATCTTCTTTCTCTGGCAGTACAGATAGACTGCAATAGAAAGTCACCCCTTAGCTTTCTCTCTTTGAGAAAACTACGTTTTGAGCTCCGTAAGTTTGTGATAGTAAGTTATACATTTCAGCTCACAAATCAGTCATGCATCTTTTTATGAACCTTATTCGGGTTTTCCAACATCCTTTTAAAAGTACAGTCACTTAGACAGGACGCGGTCTTCCAAGACCGATCTCACTAATACAGTCTTCAATTCTAACTTCTCTAACTCAGACATGTCTTGCTCTTAATCCATGTCCAACCTATGGACTCTCAAAGGCTGTCAGTTTAACACTTTTTTTCCTCAAGTAATAAAATTCTTAATTAAAAAAAAAGTATATTCAGAGAATCTCATATCTCAGAATAGAGTTGTAACAGCCTGGAAATTTTCCACAGTTTTGTGTTCTTTGCAAGAGACAACAGATGATATACTGAAAAAGTAACAGTCTCCACAGATACTTGACTGAAACTGAGGATGTATATCTCCTACAAAAATAATGGACCTAATAATGATAGTAGTGAGCTATGCAAACGTATCTTGTGCCTTATATACAATTATATAAACAAATACTGTTATCTTTGTGTCTTTGTCTCTTATTTATGCAAAGGGATATGCCTTTACATCCATCTATGCTGAAATAAAATGCAAAATGTTGAAGGTTCTGAAAATGCTGATTTGGTGTTGCAAAATCACATTTCAACATTGTGAACACAATGTAAAAATCAATACACTGTTAAGGAGGTAATCAAGTCCCAGAAGTTCTGGTAAAGTATAATTAGATGCTTTGAGCCAAATTCTCTGCTTAAATAACTGCACCAGTTTTATCAGGAGAAAATGGAGTTACATCAGCAGAAAACGTGGCCCTCTTTTTTTAAATACTGTGTGAAAATATGGTGGAGTCTGTTCAGGTGACTGATTTAGCCTTACCTATAAGGCTACCTATACCAGAGTATAGATATATGTGACAAACCATTTGTGGGGGACCCCCAGAACCCCAAGTTTCTCTCCACTGTGCTGCCAGCTGCCCAGCTGATCCCCAAACACCTTTGACTGGTACTTTGTAAGAAGTATGGTATTTTGAAATCCTGGTAACACTCAATTTAATGGGACAAGCTAAGAAATGAGTAGTAACCTCACCACTGAATTTTCTTACTGTTCGCAATTTTAGCCAGGATATAAGCATTATAATTATTTTTAAATGAATGTATATTTAATAATATGAAATGGTGCTGCTTCAGCACAGTCTAATGGGATCATTTGGCTTGGATCACTAGGAGTCAAGTTATCAGTTATTCTACAAAATAACTCAGTGAATGTCCTATCTAATGTCTACACAAACTACTTTCATATTCTGCAAGGTTTGCTTGTATTTATGGAAGGGTTTTTTAATACCTTTTTCAGAGCTCTGAAAAATATGAGAAGAAATTAAGTTGTTGCTGAAAAACCAAGCAGGCTGCCATCTCTTTTTCTTTTCTGGGCTAAAGTCCAATTTGCACAGCAGTTGCAAAGAAAAAGCAAACGCATCACTAGATTCAGCGAGAAATATTGTAACAGTATGTAATCTCTGTCAAGATAAAATTGCTTTGTGATTTACATTACAATAAATCCTGACCTTTAAGTGCTGCAGACTAAGCTAATCTGTGAAGTACTTTATTCTATCACTGAATCAGCGTGTGAAGCTGAAGCGAAGTGACTATATTTGTCCCACCATGGTGTTGTTGAAGAGTATGTATAGAAGCAGATTATGGTGCCTCTATACATGTGTACTCTAACAAAGGGCATAATTGAAATATTTAGCCTGTTTTTCCATTGTGAATTACTAGAATTAATTTCACTTCTTGTTTACCTGTTGTAGGAAGTATAAATTAATAAGTGTATAAGTATCAAGGGTCCACATCTAAATTAACAAGTCAGGAAATGAAGAATTAAGGTTAAAAATCTGGGTTGATATTCTAGCCTTAATTCATACTGTTGTGCCTCTCCTACTCTTCCTCTCTTTCTCCTTCCTTTCATTTTTTGAGCATTGCAACTTGTCAGCCTGGATTTTTCAGTCCAAGCTTTGAATTTTTGGCCCTTGTCTAAGTCAAATTTAAAACTATGTTTAAGTGTGGGTTTTTTTATAACTGAATTACCTCTCTCTTCTTAAGTTAGTATTTTTGTTGTTCTAGTTGCTGAAAAAAATTACCTAGAAGGAATATTTCAAGAATTCTTTAATTATGTATTTACCCACTACTCCTTACCAGCAAACACATAATGTTCACTAGATTGGGTAAGTATATAATCAAGTAGTTATTAAAACAGGGATTCTTGACACATTCGCCCATAACAGAGCTGTTAAGGTTTATTGTGTCACAGTCTACTTGGAACATTTTTAGTCTATGCATTTATATATGCACTTACAGGCATTCTTATGATTATAAAGCACTTAGGTCCTTTGAGCCAATCAGATCTCTGTGTTAACGGAATATTCTTAACTCTATAATTTTGCATAGAGAGCACCTCATGCTGTGGAATGAACTGCTCTGAGGGGCTTTTACTGTTACTATTAGACCACCTCATTTTAAATGGCTGAAAAGAAAGAATTTTAATATTAATAACATTTGTACTTTCTGTTTCTTCACCTTTTAATTCTTTATTTTTAATTTATATGGCTTTCTGAGATTGCTCATATGTGCATTATTGTCTCAGTACATTCACCCTCTGGGTAAGCTATTCAAAGCAGAGTTTTGCCTTCTTTGGTTTGTGTACAGTGCCTAACACTTCTGGGGTGTTGCAAGAAGCAAATAATGAATAGAAGAACAATTCCACTTTGTAGTCTGGAACCAGGCAGGGAGGCACAGAGAAGGTTAAAAGGAAATAGATGCTGAAGACCTGAAAGTAAACAATATGCCATGATGTATGATGGAAGAGAAAAGGGGAAAAGTTACATAAAGGCAGAAAAGGGAAAAGTGGTTTAATAAAAGCAAAGAGCTGCAGAAAGCTAAATGCTTTAAAATGTAATAAATCTGAAGTTGATTGTCAATTAAATGTCTCCTGTTACTACTAAATACTGCCTAAAACACAACACAACTCCTTTCTGTTATGGAGAAAATCTTTTTGTGGGTCCTTTGTGGGAATATTTTTTTTAACCTGAACCAAGTTATTTTTGATTATTTTTATTTTTGGTTTGTGGACATTTGCAAGATGTTCATATTTTGTTCCAGTTCAGAAATAGATTTTTTTTTTGATGCCTCAAAACCTTTCCCAGGTTGGGAAACCCATTGTTTTGAAAGGGGGCAACTAGAAATTGAGAAGTGATAAGTTAGGGTGTGTGTGTTAATGTAGACACGGGTGTTAATGCAGACCGCCTGAAAATTATAAAGCGGCTTTTTTTGGGTGCATTTTTGTTTGCACAACGTGTCATTCATGTTCACATGAAAAGCGCTTTCAAGTGAGTTGAGCCTTGTGTGTCATTCCCCACAGATTTCAGTAGGGGGAGTCAAATACCAATTTACCCCCTGTTATGTCTTTCCTAATGTATTACAGCAGGAGGCGCATATAAACCACCAAGGCTGACCAGTCCCCAACCCCAGACTCACACTGGGCAGTCCTGACTCTCACTAGGAGTCTCTCCTGGGTACAGTCATGGTCACCCCAAAATCCTTGTCACTTGCTCCCACCTATGCTTGGTCGGTCTGGTCTCCCTCCGTCAGTACATGATCCCAAAGACCCATCCCAATCCCAAAGACAAGCTGCTTGAATCCTCCCCTCCCATTCCTTTCCCTTCCTATCCTACCATGTTACAAATATACGTTTTTTTCCTTTCATTTACTATAGTTGCTATGATAACGGCTATGGTATCATAAAATATTCAGGGTTTAGAGTAGCTGGTGGGTGGGTGTTTGTTGCCGCCTTGATTGGCAATTGCTGTTGTTGATGTTGGTAGTGGTGAGCTCTCCTGGCTTTTTTTTTCCAAAGGGGGCTCCCATTGGAACCCTCCTGTTCCCTGCCCTGGTACACTGTCAATCTGTTTGTGTAGTGCCATATCTGGCTTTTGAAGGTGTGTTGTAAATTGTTTTATAAATGTTTTTGAAAATGTGGCTTGCTGTTCAGCTTGGTCCCCCTACCCTGCCTAGCCTGCCAAGAGCTATAGTTAACCTTCTCACCTACTTGGAGGGGGGGGCTCATTCAGATGTGGGTGATGATGAGTAATGCCCCCCTCCCCCAAAGCACTCACAGTCTGGAAGCAGCAAACCCCTAGCCCAGTCCACATTTCCTCCCCCTTCCCCTGACCGTTCTCCCTTCTACCTCCCGTTTGCGACACTGCATGCCCCTGTAGATGGACACAGATTTAAAGCATAAATGAATTTATAAATGTTGGCTTGCAGGATCACGAAGGCATATCCTTTCTTGTTTGTGAATGTCCTCCCCCCCACTCAGGACATAGGACTGGCATGTGAATGCTGTCTAAAACCCCCATATAGTTCAGGAACCCCTTCTCATTAAAGTCATCTGTGACTTGCTGCGGATTTGCCACGTGGATAATTTTGTTTGCAGGGATCTCCTTAAGCAGCTGGCATACCTCACAAGTTGCCAGCCCGACCATGCAGGCAGCCATGCCAAGCTGGTTTGCAATGTAGTGGAGGCTGAATGGGCTGGCCAGTTTTATCATGGCCATTGTAACCCTCTTGTCTGGTGGGATGGCCCAACGCATGTTAGTACCCTGCCTCGCGATGTAGGGCCCCAGCATTGAGAAGATACGATAGAACGTTTCCCTTTTCATTCAGAACATCTCCAGGCACTGCTGGTCGTTCCAAGACATCAGCACAATTCGCTCCCACCAGTCCGAGCTGCTCTCGTGGGCCCACACCATGCGGATTCTGGTCCTCTTCAGGTTTCTCAACAAAGCCCAGTCAAATTCCACTTCTTCACTTTCCTCTGTGTATTCCAAGTCCTCTGGGTACCTGTATCTTATTATTGTCATTAATGCTGTTAAACCAGGAACACAACTTGCCACTGAACACTGTAGCACAACTCTGATTAATCTCAAGCGTTCCAGCAGTAATCCCCAGGTAAACACAATTTGCAGAAGTAGTGCTACCACCTCCTCCTCCTTCTGCTTACCCATGTCTTCCATATTTTCCATGTTGGAGGATGCTTCGCTGCATTGTTCTACATTGTTGCCTATGTAATTTTGGACTGGGGTACATGTCATCTGACACCCACCCACCACTCTGTCTCCTTGAGGTTTCTGTCTTCTTGAGTTTCTTCTCTGAATTGCAGAAGGAAGGAAGATTTTAAATAAATAAGGATAACAGAAAGTAGAAAATCCCAGGCCCCAACCTGAGGAGACTCCTCCCTCCCTAAGCTTTGTGGCCAGCAAAGATTCCAAAGTTACAATGTAATGGAGAGTAATATGGCCTGACTCAGCCAGCCAGCTGAATTGGGCCATTCATCTTCACCAGAGGGGGCCTCTAGGGGACTGAGCCTGGGGGCCCCCACCTGAGTGCCCCCCTTGGGACCATGCCTGGGACCCCCACTTGACCCTGCCATCTTCCTGCTGGGACATGCTCAGTAACCAGGAAGGGATACAGGATGCCGCCCTCCCTCTCCCCCACACACCCACCCACCCACCTACCAAACTTACAATGTAACAGAGAGTAGCATGGCCTGATTCAGCCAGCTGAGTTTGGTCATTCCTCTCCACCTGAGGCGGCCCCTTTGGGACCATGCCTGGAGCCCCGCCTTAACCCAGCCATCTTCGTGCTGGGACATGTTCAGTAACCAGGAAGGGGGTGCAAGATGCCTCTCCCCACCTTACCCATCCATGGCCCAACTCAGCGAGCCAGTTGAGTCAGGCCATATATCTTCACCTGAGGGGGCCCCTCAGGTACCATGCCTGGGGGCTCCCACATGAGGGGGCCCCTATCTGATGGGGCCCCTCCCTTCCTAACTAAGCTTTGTGGGTGGGGGTTGTTTAGTCTTCTTTCTTACAAGAAAATGCTGGCTGTCCACTAGCACTGGCCAAACATTTGACCTCCCTCTATCCAATAACAGTCCACCCTGCAACTTTCCAGTAATGCCATGACTCCATAACAGTTGTGCGGTCATCAGCACCAAGAAGGGCCAGTAACCAGGAAAAGCCAGTAACCAGGCTGGCTTCCTGCCTCCCTCTCACCCTCCCACTATGCAACCCTCCATTCATCCATATCATATCAAGGGATTACTCAAAGGACCATGGGAGCATATTGTTAATTGGTGTTTTATCCTATTATATTGCATTTGCTCGCAATGGCTGTACTTTAAAAAACATGTATTCACCAGTTGACTACCAATGGCACTGTTGAGTAAAAAAAATATGTCTATACTGTTTTAGCTTTATTGTAATTTCTTGTAGTTTCACAGTTTCATAATTTCATAGTTGGTAGGCTTGAAAGGGTCCTGAGCAGATCATCAAGTCCAACACCCTGCTGTGGACAGGAAAGAATGCTGGGGTCAAATGACCCCAGCAAGGTGATTATCCAGCCTCCTTTTGAAGACCCCCAGGGTAGGAGCCAGCACTACTTCCCTTGGAGTTGCTTCCAGCTCCTAGCCACCCTGACTGTGAAGTAGTGCCTCCTGATATCTAGCCTGAATCTACTCTCACTCAACTTATGGCCGTTATTCCTTGTTACTCCTCGTAGTGCTTGGGGGAACAGGGACTCTCCCATTGCCTGCTGGTCCCCCTTGGCCAGTTTGTAGACAGCTACCAGATCCCCTCTCAGCCTTCTCTTGTGGAGGCTGAACAGGTTCAGGTCCCATAGCCTATCTTCGTAGGGCCTGCCCTGCTGCCCCCTGACCATGTGGATAACCCTCCTTTGGACCCTCTCAGTGCTGGCCACATCTCTCCTAAGTGCAGTGCCCAGAACTGGATGCAATACTCCAACTGTGGCCTGACCAGTGTCCTATAGAGGGCGAGGATCACCTCCTTGGACCTGCTTGTGATGCATCTATGGATGCATGACAAGGTCTGGTTAGCTTTCCTGACCGTGTCCTCACATTGGCGGCCCATGTTCATCTTGGAATCAATAATGACCCCAAGATCCTTTTCTGCCTCTGTGCTAATGAGAAGGGAGTTCCCCAGCCTATAGGTATGCTGTTGGTTCTTTCTCCCTAGGTGCAGTACCTTGCACTTGTCAGTATTGAATCCCATCCTATTCTTGTCCACCCACCCCTATAACCTGTCCAGATCTGTTTTCAGCCTGTCCCTCTCTTCTAGTGTGCCTACTTCTCCCCACATCTTAGTGTCGTCTGTGAATTTGAACATGGTGCTTTTCACCCCTTCGTCAGAGGACTGAGCTGTGGGGGACCCAACTGCCCACATTGCTCCAGGTCGAAAATGACCCATCCACCACCACTCTCTGACCCTCATGCCAATTTGTGACCCATCTGACTGTGTAGGTGTCGATGCCACAGTCGCCTAATTTTTTAATGAGAATGAGGTGAGAGACAGTGTTGAAGGCCTTCCTAAAGTCCAGAAAGACTATGTCCACCGTGACACCTGAGTCTAAGGATTTTGTGACCTGGTCATAAAAGGCAACCAGGTTGGTTTGACAGGACATGCCCTTAATGAAACCATGTTGGTTGCTCCTAAGCATAATCTCCCCTGCTGGTCCCCCACAGATGTGCTCCTGGATAATTTTCTCAAAGAACTTCCCTAGGATCGGGGTAAGACTAACAGGCCTATAGATTCCTGGGTCCTCCTTCCTTCCTTTTTTGAAAATGGGGACCACATTGGCCCTATTCCAGTCCTCTGGCACCTGGCCAGAGCACCACGAGTGCTCATAAAGCCATGCCAGGGGTCCTGCAATGACCTCTGCCAATTCCCTCAACACCTTGGGATGGAGATCATCTGGACCTGCTGATTTAAACATGTGTAGCCTCTCGAAAGTTCCCTAACTAGGTCCTCTCTGACCCTTGCCCTGGTGGTGCCTCTCCTTAGTCTGTCCAGAATCCCAGTGTGGGGGCTGTCCCAGTCTCTGCTCAGAAAAATGGAGGCAAAGGATTTGTTAAAGAGGTCAGCTTTATCATCTGGTGCAACCACCAGATTGCCAAGCATGTCGTGCAGGGGCCCCATGTTACCCGGTGAATTCATTTCAATTTATTATGAAAAAAAGAAAGATGAGAAACAAAAAATTCTGATTTGTACTTGCTCCTGCTTGATTTCAGGGCATGGACCTGGGAATGGGGAGTGGTTTGCAGTCAGCCAGGGGCAGGAGTGCAGTAGCTTCACAGCGTGGACACAAAGCTGGTCAGGGCCTGTATTTCAGATTGGTTGACCTCCCCTCCAGGCACCTGAATAGTATGTCTGGGGATAGCCATCTGCTGCATAACACTTCAGGCCTTTCTATAGAGAGCAGAGTGCTTTTTGAAACCCTGGCCTTGGCTAATTAGCAGCTCCCTGCTTAGCTGAGACCATTCTGATGAGGACATGACAATACATAGTGTAGGAGAAGGAGGTATTACAAATTTCTTGAATTTGGATGAAAAGAAGTTCTCCCACAATGATGCTTTCTTTGAATACATTTAATTCTGGAGAGACCTAGAGGTAGCTGAAGAGATTACCTTGGGCTGCCTTGGGAGTGCTGCTCCTCGTTTCCCTCTCACCTCCTCCCTCTCACCTCATGTCCTTTGAGAGGGCTGAGAGGAGAAATATGGCAAGGGAGGACAACGCAATCTTGAACCAAATCTGATGAGCTCTCTCCGGGGGGGAGCAGGTTGCAGCTGACTGGGCAGGGGGAGGGGGAGGGGGATGGCGGTCTGCAAACCCAGCTCTGAAAGGTGCTGCATGCAGGATTTTGTAAAGAAAACATTGCATTGCAAAGAAAACAGTGAAAAAAATATTTTTTGCATCACACCTCCCATAACAGTACAAAGAAAAAAACTCAGACAAAAATAAGCTATTTT
Source organism: Crocodylus siamensis (assembly GCF_052110815.1). Taxonomy (NCBI): domain Eukaryota; kingdom Metazoa; phylum Chordata; order Crocodylia; family Crocodylidae; genus Crocodylus; species Crocodylus siamensis. The sequence goes on along the minus strand of NC_143397.1, from coordinate 45,195,488 downwards.
GGAGCTGTGGCAGCAGGCTTTAACCCTAGCCCCCCACCCCCCTCAGTGGCCACACATATGAAATGCAATATAATGCATTAAAGACTTACTAAAGTCTTTAAAAACTTGCTAAAGGGTAAAGGCCCTGGGAGGTGTATGAATGGAGAAGTTTTGCAGATTGCCTGCTTGCCGCTGTGGGTGGGTGGGCTCGTTTAGTCTTTTTTCTTACAAGACATGTTGGCTGCACTGCACCCTAGCTAGCACTTAACAAGCCTTCAACCTTCCTCCCTCCAATAACAGTAACCAATAACCCTGCAACTTTTTGCAGCTCTTTCTGGTAATGCCATGACCCCATAAAACCCCCCCATGCACAGCATCCCCACCGTGCTGAGGCGGGCGTGGTCTCCAAAAACCAACCCAACCACCCACCCAGCCCAAAGAAAACATGACACATATATAGAGCAAAAATAAAACACTTTACTGAAAACACTGCAGCTTTAACAATAACTATATACAAATTACCAATATAAAATATATACAAAACATAAACCCAAAAACTAAAGATATTTTCACTCTACTCCTCTTACTATCTTCACTCTACTTTCCTTGTTTCTTGGCTTTGAGCTGGTTGCTGCCCCCAGCGAGTTCCACCTGTGAAAGTTTTCTGCGAGGAGCGGGGGAAAGGAAGAAGAGGAAGAGGAGGGGAGTTTGGCACACAATTGAAAAAATGGACTTTTGCCTCCCCCTGCTCCCACACACATAAGGTCAGTGGGACATATTATATTACTTAAATATCACCTGGGACACTGCATATCTTGGGCATTGGGTGTGGTGGGCAGCATTCTGCTCCTGGACTTCTAGTCACAGTTCTGAAATGGAATGTGATGAAATTCAGAAGTTTTGCAATATTGAAGGAAGTCATGTGACCACCCATGCCAAAGTTTCAAACTACTCGGAAAAAAACTTACCATTACAGTAATGCTGCAGCTGTTGTCAGGAGCTATGTCAACTGCAGTGGTAACACATGACTGGGGGGGTGCGGGGTCAAAGGTTGAGGGTACATGGGGGGTGGGAGGAAAGGAGGGTACACGGGCGGTGGGGGAGAACATACACTATAGGTGGCAGGGGGGCAGAAGAATTAAGGGGGGTAGAAAATTAAGGGATTATTTGTCTCTCCCATTTAAAAATAATAACTGGTCTGAGCGGACCCATCCAGACCTGAACTGCATGCTGTGAGGGAGGAGGGAGGGGTGAAGGAGGGTAAAAAAGAAAACACAGCGGCACCTAGTGGGTAAAGGCCAGAACACAGCACCCCCTTGTGGTGAAGGGAATTAATTAGAAGTGCTTGGAGTCTCTTGCTGTTTGCATGAACAAATCCACAGTTGAAGCGGTGTAACCGGAAAGCACTGCAAATTAACACATCTCCAAGTAGTGTTAGTTTAAGGCACTAAATGGACTTTAGCGAGGCGGGAAAACCTGGGTCATGCAAACACAAATGCAGTTGCATCAACATAAATGGGAAATCTTGTTTCATCTACATAAGCCCTTAGATAATTAAACTTGATAGCATATTGTATACACTAGTGGCTCTCAACCTGTTTTTGGACTTGAGGCATCCCTCCGTAACTTTTATGAATTGAGGGGGGCACCTAATTTTAATAACTTATTTCTGTATTACAATGATTCCTTCCATGCAGAGAGCCCGGGCAGTGAGGATGAGGGATTGGCTAAGCAGAGACAAGCCTGAGTTTATGCTTATCTGCTTATCCCCTCATACCCTGTGGCACCCTTCAAAGGATCTTACAGCACTAAGAGTGCTTTGGCATCCTGACTGAGACTCACTGGTATAAACTCACCATGCATATGTAATTGTGGTAAGGTGCTTAGTTTTTTTCTCTCTCTCTTGATCTGTAACCTTTTGTGCTTTATTCTTTAAAGATAAGTGATGTGTCTTTTGAAATTCTCTGCAAAGCTCATCTGCATCTGTGTGTGTTTGTTCATATCTATCTATCATGTGTCTCCTGAAAAGGTAAACTGTAAATCAGAAGGCTCAGACCTTCAGTCAGGTTCTGGGAACACATGCATTTACGGTATGGTGGGAGTGTGAGGAGTCAAGGCTAGACCCAGGGGTTCCAGCTCTCTGGAAGTGATGTTAGACAGAGGCTGTGAACCCTGAGAGTTATCCTTAGGCTGTATCCATTTCTTTCCCAGACCTGAGAAAATTCACTTGGTACCTGAAAGCTTGTCTAACATCTCTCCTGACAGTGAGTTGATCTAATAAACAATCAACCTTACTACAGACTTGAAAACAGACACAGTGCCTGGGCTTTGTTCAGACTCCACAGTCTCAAAATGTTGGAGGGGTCAGTGGGGCCTTGGCAGCAAGCTGGTGAGTGCCTGGGAAGGGGCATTCAGCCAGAGTATGCTGCAGCTGCTTTTTCGTAATAAATAGCAAGTAACATCATTTGAAAGTGCTCATGACAAGTTTTCACTTAAGAAAAAGATGTGGAAGGAAACCAGTTTGAATAAGTAGTCATGACAGATTCTCTTACAGGGTTTAGGGTCACTGAGATATTTTTCCATACAATAATTCAAATATTTTATCAGGACTTCAAATATATGGCTCTTAATCCATTCCTGTCACGTTTGCACTTTTTTCTTGCTTCCCATTCATTTATGGGTTTTTTTCATTCCCCCTTCTATATCTTCTTTGTCTTTCTTCACAAGTTAGGAAATTGATATTCTGGAAACATGAGACTATGATGCCAAATACATGAGAATGACACATCAGATTTTTTTGTTTTGTTTTGTCATTTGATTTATTTCCAATTCTTTGATCACCCACAAAAATGGTTATTACCACAAAATGGTCATTAACAGTATTCTGTAGCCTTAGTAGACTTAGTAGACTTAGTAAATTATGATATCCACTTCTTCCCAGGCATGGATCATTTCATGTGGGCATCATTCTTGGGTACAAACCCCAAATGCAGCTGAGTCATTTTGCCTAAAATGCATGTGGGACAAAGGATCTTCAGCATTCCTACTCTCAGCTGCATATTCTTCCCAGCTGTTGTGATCAGTTTGCGTAGAAGACTATCTTTGGAAGGAAAAGGGCTGGACAGTTTTTTAAATGAAAGCAGATATTCTCTTGTAGAGGGAACAAAGGCCAGTTCTGTTAATAAGAGGCTTGCATGAGCAGCCACAAGCCTCCTTCAGTTCATCTGTGAATTAGCGGGAGTAAACAAAAAGTTTACGTAGTATAATTATACAGATTTTACCCTAGATCAGTTTAGTGGAACTTTATGTCATATGGGCAGGATTGCAAATTTAAGTTGACTTGTGATTTTCATTCAGTAGGCCAGGGCAGGCTACATCTGTCACAAACAGCATGACATCAGCTTGTGAAAGCAGATTTTTTGCATGCCCTACAGGCAGAGGAAAAAATGCTGGGTAGCAGCTACTTGTAAGAGATAGGAAAACTCAGAATTAACACTGTGAATAAGAAATAAAGACTGTCTTTCTGTCCTGGATTACTATGTATACTGATCTGGACAAAAAGTAAATGCAAGTAGTACATAAATGGCAGCCTGTATTTTCCTACCATATTTAAGATTTTAGGTGATGATGAGGAGGACAATGACAATACAGCTCCTTTCATGCTAATAGATCTCAAAGTTCTTTACAATTCTATTCATACTGGACCACCAAAACATGCAACCTGCATAAGTATGGCATGAGAGACAGCAGGCGCGTCTACATGAGACGCTTATGCATCACAAAAAAAACATGCACCAGTGCTACTGCACAGTAACTAGTTACTGTGCATTTAGTTAGTACGTCATTAAGCAAGTATTAAACTAAATGCATAGTAACTACTGTCCATTAATGAACGAGTGGACATGCCTAGCAATAACCAAACACAGCAAAACAAGTTTCACAACAATGCATATGGAGGAAATTTCAAGTATGTATGTTAAGACAAGTTTTCTATTTGGATTAATGTTTTGGCATATGCAGGGCAAGAAATTTGGAAAAAAGAAAGGTCCAGATTATAAATTTACACATATGAGACTCCAATCTCCATAATAGTTTCTGATGTGCACTTGTGTATAGAACAAGATTTTGTCACATCTACCTGATGTAGTTGAATAGTTAGGTATATTGATGTCTCTCTGCTCTCTCTTTTATGTACAAATATCCAGTTAATGATGCATCCATTACTATTCCAAGGGAGAAAAATGAAATTAATTTTTTTTTTGGGGGGGGGGGAAGGAATTCAATTTCTGCCCTTTATTTTTCAGCAAAGTTAATAAAACCACAATTCCTAAAGTATTGCACAATTCTTGTTTCAGTTGAGCTTTAAAGTGCCCCTGCTGCCATTTTTCACCACAGGGACGCTGATACACATGATGCTGGAGTCTGCTGGGCTAAATACAGACAGTTAAAAGGCCCAAGGCTGAATCAATTTAATCTTTGCATGTTAGTCTAAGCTGCATAGACTAAACCAATAAGCAAGTGAACAGGCATTCGTTTTTGACTCCAGAAATGCAGCCACATGCCTGTAGTGGCCCAGGCTAGAAGCCAGGGGGCACTAGAGCATGCCTCCCTGCTCAGCTGGAGCAAGCAGCTTGGGCCAAGGCTAGCCTGCCCACCCTGTGAGGGCTTGCGGGGTTTGCAGGGGAGGTGCAAAGCATCCTGGGCTGCTGAGGGACTGTGAGTTAACTTGAATCTGGAAGGGATCTGGGGTAGAAATTCAATAAACTGGTTTCACCCAGATCAGTTAATTCTGATACTACATCCATCCAGGTTTATCTTAAACCAGTTTTGGCCATTTTGAAAGCAGTTTATGAGCACTGAACTTCTGTTTTGTTACACGTTTGAACCAGCTTCCAATCACTTATACCAGTTTATGTGTAATTTCTGTCCATAGCCCTGGAGTGGGGTAATTACCACACTCCAGTAGGCTGGATTAATTGAATCTGCTGTGACGTGCTATAATTACAGTGCATCATAGTAGCCTTGATGCACGTGTAAGGCACCCCAAAGTCAGGGACTTGGTATAAGTCGCACATTAGTTAGTGTAAATTATATTCTGAAGGGAGGAAATGATAGGGATGGAGTGAGAAAATCAAGTGGAAGGGAGGGTATAAAATAAAGTATAAGAGGTGACTTTATTTGCCAAGGTTAATTATTTTATGTCATAAATGTGGCAATGTGGCATCTTAGGTCACAAATGTAATCTTCTGGCATGACTAACTGCATGTCTTAGTTGTATTACTATACAACAGCTATGTACCTGTATACTATAGCCACCATGCAGGGGTCTCATATTGTCATTCAACTTCATTAAGCTTTTTTTAATAAAGCTTTTAAATCTGTTCCTTGAACGTTTATAGATCAGTTCCAAGGACTCTGTCAGTTCTGCTTCATACAGTGTCTGAGTTCTCATTGACTGGAACTGTAAAACATGAGCCCCTGCACTATAAAACAACCAGTTCAAACAGGTTCTCGAGAGCCTCTTAAAGGTACAGTTCCCCACATCCCTTATCTGAATTCAAAAGTCATGTCTTCTCCACAACTTTAGTGCCCCTCATTGTTTTTCTGAAAATCATTTACAACAGAAATAAAGTATCATGAAATGTAACTAATAAAACTCAGATACCATAAAAGAAGCAGCCCACAACGTTTTATATTTTTATAAATAATTTTTGCAGGTCTGCCATTTTGGGTTTTACACTCCATAGTTAGGACTTGACAGGCTAAGGGATGAGCCCATGGTTTCTACCACTGTAAGAGATACAAAAACAAACAAACAAAAAGTCAGACAAGAAGTGACAGGGGAATACAAATTAAAACTGAATGGAAACATTGCTTGATATGATGTACAGGTTGGAATAAATTAGGTTTGTTTAAACTGCATAATAAACAAACATCTACAATACCAATTAAGTCTAAAGTTAATTGTATCTTCATCTCTTACTTAGCCAGTTGCCAATCTGAGTTTTACATGCTATTTAATGGAGTCAGAACAATAACATTAAGGCACACAGAAAAATAATTCTTATTAAGAGGGGAAAATAAATACTCTGAGTTTATTCTATCCCGGGGTGCTATGAACATATTGGCAGCTAAAGAAAAAAAACAAAGCAAATGCTCAAGCTGTGGAAGCAGTTTCCTATCTGTAACTTCCTAAATGATACCATAGTTGGATTTACAAATTGGTTTCTGTGGTCTGCAGCTACACAGAACAGAATAATTTGCAGGCAGCTTTTAGACTGCAAGAGTATTTTTAGATGCTTTGCGGGCAGGGTATCAATAACTTTGTAACACAGAGTTAGAAAAGAATGTACAAAATATAGTTAGTGACCGCGAGTACTTTAAGAGCATTTGATTCTGGCATGCACAATATAATTTACAGGGATGCAAGTTACATCATTACAAAAATACATATCGGGAAAGCAGTAACAGTGCGAAAAAATACTTTGAACCATGGCTTGAGGTAACCACCTCAGAAAATGAGTGATCGTTTTTACCAAATTTTCTCTACAACCTTTGGATGACTTGTACAACTAATTATTATTATTATTATTAATATTATTATTATTATTGCTGTAGTTTGTTACAGTAACAACTTAATACTCACTGGATTACTGGCTGATCCTTACCGTTAAAAGACTGAAGAACGCTGCCATTGCTAGGTTTTCCCTGTCCACTTGCAGCTTTATACTGAGCAGAGGATGAAGGGTAGGAAATGTCTTCAGGATCAAAAACGTTACACTTGTCACAAATATGTATGTCTCACTGGAATGTTGTGCTATTAATTTTTGCATTAAATAATCAAAACAGAAGAAAAAAAGTTTTGTGTGGTTCACAACGTGAGCATATATCTGATTATAAGTTAGCACTGATGTTTGTTCACATCTTACTAGTGTGCGGAGGCTGGAGAAAGAAACAGTCCTATCTTTGCTGATATATATTATTGGGCTGGAGATTTGATTGCCCTGAGATGGCTGCATTCTCACGAGACGGTCAATAGGAACTCCTGACACTCCTCCACACAAGAAAAGTTAGATAACTTTGGGTGTGTCTACATGTTGCCCTATGGTGACATGGTTGCTGTGCTGTGCTTTAGTATTTCCAAAAGGAAGCACTGCATCATGCCTATGGCGCAGTAACCACTAATACAGCGCTGGATGCATTGCACACAGTTATTTTAGCAGCTACTTCACCATAGTGGCATGCTATAATGGGGCAGCACGCCACTATGGTGAAGTAGCTGGTGGTCACGTGTAGATGGCTATGGACACTAAGTTGCCATAGTAAGTTACTACCCCGATGTGGTGTCATGTGTAGACACTCCCTTTGTAATGCAAATGCCTGAGCCTAGACTAATTTAGCACTAATGGTAAATTGATGATCTACTTTTGACTAATATAGATGAACCCTAACTGGTCTGATAAAGATACTCTATCAGAAGGAGGGAATGAATACCACTGAGACAAGTTATACAAGACAGAATGTTTCATTTGAAACATTCGAATGAAACTTTCTGCAAAAATTTCAACCAACCATCTTGCCTTAAGGTTGGAATCAAGAGAAAATAATGAGTTCAGCTGTAGATTTGGCATATTTGCAGTTTTCACTGACTTCCGCAATACACTGCAAATTCTACAAAAATGCAAGACACATCTATCTATGTATTCCATTGCTCATGCACATTCAGGCTGAGACTAAGTGTGGATAATTTGAAACCCAAAACTGAACGTTCTTGTAAGTTGGGAGCACATGAAACCAGAATATAATAATGAAGACTGTTTAGTAACCTTACGTATGTCACCTGTGGTACTTACAATTGGTTCACAAAGGCCAGGTGACTCTGGTTCAGAGGGCCTGATCAAGTTCAGATACACCTATTTTATGGCTCAATTCAACAAGCCACTTAATCATGTGCTTTAGTCCCACTGAGGTATCAAGTGTCTTGCCAGATAGGACTTAAATGTGTGCTTGAGTGCATTGCCTAACAGAGGCTTTCACACATAATCCAGTGCTCCAGTGTTTTTTCTTGATCACATGATTTTTTAAAATCATCAGTCTGGATTGATGACCCTAATATTTGTGTACATATATGCCAGGTCTCTCATAAGGAACCAGCTCAAATAGATCACCAACAAGTGGAAAAGAAAGTAAGGATCTCCAACAATTGTTTCATATTTTATCCAGAGCTTTGGTAATTATTTCTAGGCCACTGAAAAAACAAACTGAACATTAATGTCCTTGTACATTAATAGATGAAGCAATGAGCCTCTGAATTAACATGTTGTCAGTTTTACTCAAAAGTGGGTCATTTGAATTTCATGTAATTAAATACAAATATGAAGGCAAGCCCTTGGCTTCTGTTTGTTATGATCTGCACAGACTGTGTAAGACCCCTGTCAAGTGATATAATTTTAATAAGAATTAGGCCTTACAGAAGTCAAAACCTGTACTGAGCAATTTTGTGAAACCTTAGAGTAAGTGCATAAATATTTCAAGGAGACATAAGGGCTCAGATTCTTTGTTTCAATGAGGTTTCATTCTACCCTGCAGAGGAGGAGGCAAACAAGGAACCAGAATTTGCTCTCTATCTTACAAGTCACAGATTATTTTTAAACAGATTAATTTAATTGCATTTTGAGCTCTCAGTTATCCATCTACTGTCCTCAGAAATATTGCATAAATATTTGTAGCAGAGAAACATGTCTCAAACAGGTGCAACACATTTTGTCTCTTATTTTGTTTGAAAAGCCATCATTGCTTCATGATACTTCTGCTGAGTTTGCAGCTATCAAAGAAATGCTTTTCTAGGTTTTTGGCATTTACCATCTATCTTTACAGTGAACCTGGTGTTCAGAAAGGAGGATCTCAGTGAAACATGTGGCTTTTTTATACTGGACCCAGGTCATTCCTACTCTTCTTTCTATCTTAATATTTTTAGGAGTTAATTTATTACTACGGGAAAGTGCCAGAATAGATACATGATAGTCAGCAGCCGTGCAAGCTTCTTAATTACCATATCTGAGTGGTATTCTGCAGTAAGAAACAGCATTAAAAACAAGCTTTTTGCTTTCTTAGTTCACTCTCCCCTAAAAAAACAACAAAAAATGGATGCAGTTGTTTGGGATTTTAGCCTACAGAACAGTATGTTTCCAGGAATATTCAACTTTAAAAAAATAATCAAACTTTAATATGTGTTATTGTATATTTTTTTATGGCTTAGTCTTTAGCATATATGTTTAAGAAGATAAACTGTACTGTTTTAGGTCTCTGATGTATCGTATTTTCGTGCATATAGCCCGTGGGCTATACCCGTTTTTACAAACTTGATGGATGTGTGCAGGCTACACAAGGGTGTGGGCTGTGCAGAGTCATTAGAACAGCATAGCCCGTCCCCGCTCGTCCCTGGCTGCGGGCTGATATCACGGCAGCGGTGAGCCCCGGCGGGATTGAGTGTGGCTGGCGGTGGAGGCGGGGAGCACGGCTGCCTCCCCCCCGCTCGCAGCTCCTCATTCCTCTCCTCCCCTGCACCATTTTTAGCTGGGTCCAGCTCCAGCTCTGGTAGCCATGCCCAGCAGAGCCCCGCGCTTGAGCATGGCTGGTGGCAGCAGTGGCGGTGGCGGGGAGGAGGGCTCACAGCTCACAGATCCTCAACCCTCCCCTCCCCTGCAGGAATTAGCATCAATTAGCTCCGGTGGTCATGCCTAGCAGAGCCAGCACTATCAGGTGCAGGGAATACATGTGTGCGGTCTATACACAGACTATTTTACGAAAATACAATTTTCCGCATGTTATACATTGGTGTGGGTTATATCAGCGTGCGGGCTATATGCGTGAAAATACGGTAACCAGCATGTCATTGTTGGTGGAAATATATGTACTATGGCTAGCTTCAAAATACATCAGAAGAGTATTTCCAGATATAAGAGATATGAAAAGGTCCATCAAACTCATATGACAGTAGTTTACTTAGCTGTTTAGTGATCAGGGTCAGTCTAAGGAGCAGCTCAACCTTCAGGGAGCTGCAGGTAGGCAGCAGTTAATAGTCTGCCTAACCTGAAGCTTGGTTGTTGATGATTCAGTAAATGAGGGTGGAGTCCCAGAAGGGGTGAAGAGGTCCAGGAGCAATGTGGAAGGGAGAGAAAAGAAGAGGCTGTGGGGCAGAGGCAGGAGCACAGAGTTTGGATTGCCTTTCTCAAGGGCAGAACAAAGGTGGCAGGTTTTAGTTTTGTTTGTTTTGTTGCTTACATGTGTAGCAGCATTAAAATTGTACTTACCTGAAGGGATAGGAAGGCCTGCACTGCAGAGAGACAGAGTTTGTCCCAGTAGGGACAGTGTCTGCCCTGAGGGTGAGTGAAGCTGCTCTGGAGGTAGCCCTCTTTGTAGTGGGAGGAGTGATGTAACCCCAGCAGGGGTTAGCAAAAGCCCAGGAAGAGTCATGGCTGCGGATTGGCTGAGGAGGCTTGTTTAAAAGCGGGGAGCAGTTCTGCCCACAGGGAGAACAGAGGGAAGAGAGACAGGCTGGAAGTCAGGGAAAGGACCTCAACCTGCTGCACGGAGACCCCTGGAGCTTGGAGAGGATGCCAGCAGCAGGGACCACCCAGGCCTCCTGTGCAGGGGTCCAGATGCAGCTCACACAGGGTCCTCATAGTTACCCTGGAGCATATAAGTTATAGGTTGAGTGTGTAAATAAGTTCTAGATAGTGTATTAGTTGGTCTATTAATATATTTATTTATTGGTACCTTATTTATTGTGGGTGTGTCTACATATCACCCTATGGCAACATAATGACACATTATGTCACTGTATGGCATGCTGTATTGCTGTAGTGATCACATAGGTGTACACACGTGTGGTGGCATGAGTCTGATGCCCAACCTGCTGCCCAAACCCCAAACCCCTAAAACCTGTCCCAACCCAGTCTGGAAGGGGCCTGGGTCAGAAGGAGGGGATCAGCACTTACTAGAGACAGGAGCCCAGGCTGGAGCCATGCGCAGTGCAGCCACTTTGCTTTATGAACTCCCTCTGGGCTCAGATGGGTGGCACGCAGCTGATGACATCAGCCTGGCATGCAGGGTGCCAGAGAAGAAGAGAGGAGGAAGCCTGCTCCGGGCTGTTAGAGCCTGGGAACAAGAGACTCACCCTGGCCAGGGTTGCCAAGGAGGGCAAGACCCCAGTGAAGGTCTGCTTTGAATGAGTCAAAAAAGAGAGCTGGGAGGCTCTACGTTTTAGGGAGAATTATATTATGCTGAAGATAAGGAATGTCACTACAGAGGAGGTCTTGTTTAGTTTTAGTTTGGTTTCTTTATTTATGATACAATAGTTACAAGGAAAAAGAAGGTGGGATAGGGATATACATCTAGCAAAGGGGTGCAGTGATCCTCACTGGCCTACCTGAAAAAAGAAGAACAGCCCTGGATAGGGAGATTACTTCTGAGAATGCCACAGCCAATGGCAACATGTAGGGGGTGCACAGGGGTGCACGTGCACTGCCTCAGAGCGCTGGTGCACTCCCTGACTGTCTGTGCTTGCCACTCAGGTGATGGGCGGGGGGGCAGGTGGGAGTGCCGGTGCCCCCCCTGCAAGTGCTGGCTGATCACTGCAACTGCTCCCAGAAGTGGCTGCAGCCACTCCTGTAAGTGGCTTCAGTGATTGGCTGCAGCAATCAGCTGTCATGGGATCGGCATCTAGGGGGACCCCCCCCAGTTGGCAGGTTTGGCTGCAGGGACACCCCCCTGCCAGTTGGCAGGACCGGTCACCCATGGCCATAGGGACTTGGATAAAGATGCCTTGCAGTTGGCACCAGAAGTCAGAGGTCACAAAACATCATTTGCAGTGGTGGCAAGTGGATGGGATGTAGGGGAGGCGGTGCTGTGAGTAAAGCCTGGATGGGGACCCAGATGGGTTTACATTGAACCCCTCCTCTATACTTTTCATCAAGAATTGGCAAGTTGGGGAAAGGGCCTTGTGTGGGTGGTTTTTGTCTCTTCAAATTACAGTGTGGCCAGAGGCGTGACAACGTGATTCACAGCTACATCGCTGTAGCAGTGCGCTCTCCCAGTATATGGTGACATAGCAGTAAAATGTAACCATGTGCTACACACACAGCTCAGTAACCACCCATGCTGCGCCATGCTTTAGTACTTCCAAAAGCAAGTACTAAAGCATGGCACCATAGTAGAGTCACCTTACGGCGACATGTAGACACACCCATAAAGACAGAATGATGAAAGCTGTGTTGTCAGAGCTTTTAGGAAATGCATAAAACCCAATATCCTTCTTTTTCTTCCTCTATGCCAGATTGAATTGCTTTAATTCAGCACAGCCAATCAGTCTAACACTGCTGAAATTCTGAGAAAGAAGTGTAACCTCCTCTTGTACCATAGAAGGAGACTTTTTTCAAAACACATCCATCATGGGAAGGTCAGTGATACTTTCTTGAGCATGCTAAGTGGAAGTCATATTGAGTGTACCATTGAGTTTAGAGAGAAAAAACTAGGCTAGTAACAAGGTTATAGTGAGTGTTGCAGTTGAAGCCCAAAGGGAAATATTCTGAGAGAACTATCTGTGAACAGTGGCAGAGTCTGGAGGACTGAAAAAGACTGTCCTATTGAAAACACTCACTAATCAGGTTGTGTTAGCTTTGGCTCCTGCTGGTAGAGAAGAAAAAGCAAAAAAAAAACCTGTCCAGTGTCACAGGAACTGAAGGAGGTTGACACAAAATTTGGATGCATTCTCTCTGCTAGAGAGGTATGTGTCCCGCTCTGAGCACCTGCTGGAAAAAAGAAGTGACACAAGTGTGTTGGATCCATCCAGAGGGTCCAGAGAAGTTGGATCCAATCTGCTGCTAACCAGATTCAGAATACAAGGAGTACCAGGGATGGGGAAGCTGGTTAGAAGCTTATTTGCTAACAAGGAGCAATAATATATATATAAATATACACTGCAGTTTTTAACATTTTTCTTTATATGGTTTTCATGTATTGCTTGTTGTTTGACTATTATTGTGTTTGTTGTTATATGAAAAAGATAAATTTGGATTTTTTTTTCATGATTATTCATTGCAGAGGGCTTGATGCTAGGTGTCCTATGCTGTGTACTGCAGGTTTTTATAGCAGTGTAGTCAACTCAGAGGGGTTGTGCATTTGGCATGGCATAGCTTTTTCAGAAGCAGTTCACTACGATTGAACATTACACCAATTGTTAATAGGCAAAACACCATATCTATGGCAAAATGCAATTCCGTTTATATTTCAGTATATAAAAGGCAGTTTTTTAGTATCCATGTTACATTTCTGCTATCTATACCATAATAGCAATGAAAACCTTGGGGTTAGGTATTTTCTGGTGGTTAATGAGCATGGCCTAAACTTTAACATCTGTAGCCTGTCTCTATGATGATCATTATTGCTTGAAGTGCAGGTTCAGGATTGAGAGCACACGGGCAGGTAGATGGTGTGTGGGACCGCTTTGTGCACCTGCATAGCTGAAAACCTGATCCTTGTTCTATGCATGCAAGTTGAAAGGAGTGTTAGAACTGCCTGCAGCATTAGAGAGACATGACAGGGGTGATACAAGTGTATGCTGATGCTAAGTGGTATCTCACAATGTGTTCGCCACAACTCCCAGCTGACCCTCTCCAGCTTTGTCTTCTGTAAGTAGGAAGCTTCTAATCTTCTTTACGAGTCTGTGGCTCTAAAATCTACATTCAACTCTTGTTAAATAATGAAAATATTTCCCTTTCTGCACTTTGCAAGATGGTTCCACTTTCCCCAAATTTTCAGAGCCTTGTCTTCACTGCACTATTACCTGGAGCTCTAACTCAACTCTGACTCTAACCTGACTGCTGTGCCCACCCAAAAGTCTCTAGTCTGAGTTTAGTATTTCTTTAAACTCAGGCTGCTTTGCCAGTTAGAAAGCTTAGGCTGAAGCTTGAGCATGCTGATTTTCAAATTAATACAGTAGGGGCAGTTATGCTGTGCTATCACATACATGCTACCTTGCTAATACACAGTCTAGAGCCTATATATACAGTGTAATTATGAAAGGTCTATTGATATTTAAATCATACATCTGAGCTAGTTTTAATGTAGTTTGGGTAGTGCAATGAGCACGTGGCTGCGTGGGGTGAAACTGCCTGAGTATCCAAGATTTCTGGGGATTTTAGACAGGCTATGCTGATAACCATGCTACCCAGTCTTAGTTGTCATTCTTACCTGAGCTACCTGGTTTAAATTAGTAAAAGTGTCTAGCCACACTACAATCACACTTTTGATTGTAGCACAGGGATATTTGTGTCTTTAAGAGGCTTTTGCAAGAACTTGTTGGAACCAGTTGTTGTGTTGTGCAGAGGCTCACGTTCCAAAATGCTGATCACTTAGAATTCAGACACTGAGGTCATGTCTATCCTGCCTCGAGGCAGAGCCCAGGACTGCTGCCAAGAAAGAAGGCCTGACTACTCACTCCCGCTCTACATGCGCCCAAGCCCAGTAATTAGGCAGCATAGATGGTTTAGAGGAGTCCTGAGGACATAGCTCTGTCAAAGTATCTCTTCCAACAACACTCGGCAGTTCATTTTACTCCTGCTAAGTAAATTCCCAGAGTGAAAGAAGAGAGCAGCGAAAACTTCACCAGAGTAGAAATTGTCTGGAAATGTGGAGGGCAACTGGGAAACATTTTAAAACATTGTCTTCTGTATCTGCCAGCAAATGCTATTGGAAAAAAGGGTGATGAACAGAAGACAGCTGCTTTCTGACACTATTTTATATCAGGAGTGTCAAACTCATATTGATCTGTGGGCCATATTCCCTGTCTTGTAGTGCCAGTGGGTCACATCCACTGACACCACTGGAGCTGCCAGAGGTCCTACTCTTGCTGGGGCTCTGGCAACTGTGGCAAGAAGAGTCGCCACCACAGCCAGAGCTGCTGAAATGGGGGGGGAGTTGGTGCAGCCAAAAGCTAGGAAGTTAACATGGATTCCCACCCTTTCATCAGCCTCTCACTGCTGTGGGGAAGGCATTGGCGTGGCCCCTACTGCAGCTGCTTCTGCCAGCACTCCCTGTCCATCCCTGAGTGCTGCCCATTCCCATAGCCCTTGGCAATGGGGAACAGTAAACTTGGCAGCAGCTGCTTCTCCCTGCCATCCCCTGGGCTAGGATTGAGGGGGGTGGGGTGGGGCTAGAGCTCCTCCTGGTGGTAGCAGGGTCCCATTGCAGGGCCCCAGGAAGTGGGGGCCGTTTGCTGCCATCAGCAGCAAATCTGCTCCCGCTTCCCTGCATGTGTAGGTGCCTGCCCAGGATTGTTTACTCATGAGTAGTTTACTAATGGGTAAACTGATCCCGGGTCAAATGCATAGATGTACCCATGAAGTACCTTTTAAATAGTTTTCAGTTTTGTCAGGAAAGGATGAATACCTTGTTATTTTGTGATAGCAATTTGAGCCACACCACACTTCACAGAAAAATAAAATGCATTAATATGTTTTTACTTTCTTTTTTATATTCTGTTTTAAAACCAAGAATTTATTAATGGTCTCTTATCAAGGACTCAGCCCTGCAAAATAACAAGATTGTCTTTTCAGCAGAAGTACAGATTACCAGACCAAACACAAATGAAAAGCTTATTAATTGTAAGTTGGATGCCAGCACACAAGCCAATGTGGTGCTAGAAACAGTGATACTAGAACTAAAAAAAGAACTATAGGACATAAAAGGCAAAATGGGTAAAAGAGCTTCCAATGTTGATCTTCTCAGTGAGGTACATTAACTAAATGCATGGGTAAATTAAAATGAGAAGATACATAATTTATAGCAGTGTCAGGAAGAATAGTACTCATTACTTGGTTGAAAATGTATCAAGTTTGTTTTTTGTAAGGATACTCTCACTGAAGGGGCAAGGAAACAAAACAATTGAGGATGAGCTTGCAGATGACTTCCAAGGAAATGAGATATAGAGGCAGGGCATTCAAGTGAGGTGAAGCCCTGCTTTGGGCTTATGCCAATGTCTACCTCCTAATTGTAAATGGGTACCTGGTCATTCCGGTTGCAGAGTCAAAGGCAGCTGGATGTGACTGTGGTCATATCACTTCCTTCCTCATGTTCCCTAACAGCATCCAAAGGGACAGAGAAGCTTTACTACACAAGACTGCTGAAAAAGTACATCCTGTAGTTCATACTCATAGAAAAAATCTGCTCACTCTATGGCAGAGACCAAAAGAGCAGTAGGATGAGGCTCATTGTTTTGGGAATCACAGAGCGAGCAGAAGAACCAAGAGAGTGAGTAGTGAAAGAGTTGAGGAGAAAAACAAGGTTGTGCAAAGACCCAAAAGAATTGAAGATGTAAAAATTAAAAAAAAAGCGGAGGTGGGTTGGCAGGATGAAAGGGCCATTTCTTACTACCTACAATGAAGGAAATTCTGGAAAAGACAACTGATGCCAAATATATTTATCTTGCTATTTCAAAAGGTCCTGATAGGTGCTTCTAGAAAAACAGAGCACACATTTGTGTAGAGTAGCCACCTCTTTAGGGAGGCACTGTTTTCTCAGACTGCCATTTGCATTATCCTTGGCACCTAATATGTTTCATCAGAAAATACAATGCATTCCTGAGGTATTGAGGGTACTACTGTCTACACAGATCTTACAATAAGCAGTAAAAAAAAAGCATGACCAGAGATTCTGAGTAGCTTTGGATGGATCTGCTGGGATAAAACTAAACAAAAATATACTATAAATGCCATGTAATGGAAACAACAGCATAGCTAGGAGAAAAATTACCTCTCATAGCCAACATGCCCACCCCAACAGACTATGAAGGGGAGAAAGATTCTTTGCAATGCTGAATTCAGTAGGGAAATGTGTGCCTATTCTAGCTGCCAGAATCTGCAAAATGAGATTACTATGCAAAGATGTCCAAAGGAAGTGGGATGGAAATCTTAATAAAGAGTGTGATAAATTGCACTAGTTAATTAATGAGCCTATAGCTGTGAAGTTCATGCACAACTCTAAGGAGAATAAGAAGAGTTTACAGTGGGACAATGAAAAATGGATGCCATTGAGTTACTGAATATCAATCTGGAGGAGGCTTTGACATATATGGATGCAAAAAAATTAATGTCCTTCTTTTTGAGTGGTCACTGTTAGCTAAATATGATTGTAAACTTTTTATTGCCTATTGACAAGAGGGGAGGGCTGGAAAGGACTCCCACTGACCCCAAGAATACAGAGATTTATTTTCGGCTAGTTAGCAATTTGCAAATTCAAGGGAAACCTGAGAGAGAGGAGTTGTTTTAAGAGTATTTGACAAAAATGCAATGCAGCAAACTCCAGAGCTACACTATATGCTTGTAAGTTTGATTAAAATACTATCTTTTCTTAGGTAAAACGAGGACTGTGATTTCCAAAACAACTGAGGATGAGATGCAACAGAAAGTAAATTAAACTATTAGCACAGGGTGACTGGTACAGGGTATTCTCAGTCCCTATTATGGTTAAACGTGGAACTCTCAATAAAAGCTCAGATGTTGTATGAAGGTAGGGATTCCTAAGATGTTAAAGAAATAGTGTTTTAAAGGATGAAGGTCATTTATGGCTTTAAAAATCTATAAAAGGCTAGAAATTATTTTATGTGGGCATCAAAAGAATAGTGACATGAAGAAGCTGTTAATATTTTTTTCATATGCCAAAAAATATAAACCAAGGCAATCAAAGCAGCTTATGTTAGTGGGCACAGGAAGAATGGACCTCTGGAACAAAGTAGGAATACATTTGTTTAGGATGGATAAGAAAGTGTTTTTAGAGGATTCAACAGGTAAACAGTGGAGCATACATGTTCAGTCTTTTTTTGCTGCACTTGGTTATCAGTTGACAGTGAAATGCAGTACAGTAGTCAGTTAAGTGGAGGTTTAGACATTCCTGCTGATTATTCTTATCCACAATCTAATGAGTTGGTGGAAAATGACAAAAAATAATGAAGCACTTACCAAAAAAAAAGTAGAATCAGACTCTGATCCATATTTAGTACTTTTAAATTACAGAATACAATCAATGAAGCATGGGCTGTCACCTACTAACATTTTGTTCAACAGAAAACTGAAAACAAAAGTCTTCGTTGTTTGACATTGGAATGATTCAGGATTTTCAGCGATATAAAGAAACAGTCTCAGTAGGATTTGGACTCCCAGGAGCTGCCACCATTTCATGAAAATGGTGTTCTGTATATCTACTATAGGAAATAATGGGTGCAAGTGGGAATGGAGTCACAAGAGCCCACACAGTTTCATGAGGTCACTACTGCAGGCAAACACACATTGTGATGGAATAGATTCAATCATCTTGAATTTCCAGAAAGGAAGGAGATAACAAAACAGTCAAACCAGTATTTATTAAGTCTCAGATATGCAGCAACCACAGCAGATTGAGCAGGCTTAGTCCCAGGACATGGTAAAACCATAAATAATGGGTTTAGTGCTGGCTGCTAAAGGTGCGTTGTTTCAGGGAAGACCCACTGGTCCACTGAATACCAAACAGTACAGGGCACTTCAAAACCATATTAAGTGTTGATAGCTGAATGTTGTTATGTGCTTTTGGAATTCTGTGTCACATGTAATTGTTGTATTTGGCTGGGGAAGAATGTTGTGGGGAATTGTAACTTTTAAAGGGGTCTCACAAGAGTTAGATGGAACCAGTGACTGAGGGGTGCAAAGACCCACATTACATAGTGCTGACCAGTTAGAATTCAGACAAGATAGACATAGCTTTCGGGTTGCTAATACACTTTGAAACAAACGCCGCTGTTTGAATGTTTTGAACCCCACTTACTAACTGTAATGTAGTTCACTTTTGACTAACCTTACAGTGGGAGCATCTACATGTTCATTAACGTGCATAATCAAGCATTAAATCAATGCACAGTAGCTGGCACTACTGCGCAATAGCACCAGCGTACAGGTTTTTTACTGACGATAACTGCACACTAGCCTAATACTACTCTGTAGTAGCATATTAGTATAGGTTTTGTCTGGCATGCTACTGTGCAGTGTTATTAAGCTACTGCACAGTTAGAGCCTGCTGTAGACACACCCATTGAAGACAAGTGCTAGGTTTAAGGAATCTTCAATTAGTGGAAAAAACTGAAACATGTTCAGGGCCATTTTACCTGCAATACTGGGTGGCATTAAGTGGCTCTAATATATTTTGTTTACGCTGATCCCCTAACTCACACATTAACAGTACAGCTCTTCTGCACATGAATGTCCCTATGGACATACCTTAAAGCATGTTTACTATGGTGAACTTTTATATTTGAATATAGATCATCTCTCCTACCAACTTGCCCAGTCTCTACTGTTGGTTCTCAAACATTTCATTTTCAGGCCCACTAGAAAAATCAGTGTTGGTCCATATACCGTAGTTTGAGATCTGCTGCATAGAATTTATAGATACATTTCGTAGGAAGTGGAATTAATATTGGAAATTTCCTTGAACAATATTCTTCATAAATGTAGGTCCTCATAGATCTGATGCATAACAAATTAGTCCAGTGGGTAGTCAGTGGGTAGTCAGATTTGTTAGGATATTTTCTTTCTATTGAGAGCTGGTTGAAATAGCAATAAAAACCACATGATAGGTGATAGTTATGTCACTTAATGCACTAAAGGAAGACACTCAGAATAGAATAATTGTAGGATTTCAACCCTTCAAATACCTCTGTTGTTTCAATAATTGTATGTGCACTCATCAATATTGATTTATGTTAGAGGACAGAAGGCATTATAAATAAGGCATTGAACTGGCATTGAACTGTTACTCAGATCTGAAAATTCCACAGACTTTTGGCAAATCATTTAAGTTATAATTTTCAGATGTGAAAGTTAGTAGGATTTGGTCTTTTAGGATGTTTCAAAAATGTTACCTTTGTTCTCACTTTAGTTCAGCATCTATATACAGCATAGGTGATGCATAGGGGAGGCACGGGGGTGGGGGGTGGTAAAAGTGCCCAGCAGGGGCCCCCTGACAGTGAGCGCTCCATCTGGTAGGGGGCATGGAGAGCGCTTCCCCCCCCCCCACACACACAAAAACGGCTCCACCGGTGGCACATTGGTGAGGGACCCCCCTCTGGTCATGTCCCACTGGAGCACCCCCCAGACTTGGGAGACACCAGTCACCCATGGTATACTGGCAATAATATCCTTGTTTTCTCCCAGTGTGCCCTGTCTACAGTCTGCACTCTCTAGGACAAAGACTCTCAATCTGTAGGTATGTCTGCCTGGCAAGTTGTGGTGCCCTGCAGAGATACCTGAGAAAGCTCTAAAGTAGCTAGTTTCAGTACTGAAACTTTTGGTACTGTGCTGTCTGCCTAGGAATCTTTACATGGAACTGTATTGGATATGTAGACATATCTTTTGTTCCTGAAATGTTGAAGACAATGGGGATGCGATCTCTGTGGGGACCTCTAGGTGCTCCTGTAAAAGAAATAATTACTGTGTGCTGGTTATAGTGAATTATATAGCGGACCCAGATTATCACGTTGGCCTGGTGAAAATGTACTCTTCATTGAGTGGTCAAAAACTTGTTTAACTCTGTCCCAGCTATGCAGTTTGTTCACTTAAAGATATCATCCAAAGAAATCCTTGACTCCTTTGTTATCATAGAAGTAATGTTTCCATTTCTAGGCCTGTTGCCTGAGGGTTTTCACAGCACACATTCTACCATGCTCCTCTGTATTACGTCTGTTTTCCCTAGTGTCCCGCCTTTTTAAATAGATTTTCATTCTCTGTCTTGAAGACAAATGAACTAGCCATCTTTTAACTCAGATTGCCCACAAATCCATGGGTAAGTTCTTATAACCCTTCACATTCACTGAATTAGACTCTGCACTGTCTTTTGTGTTGACCTGTAAGGTACACGTACACAAGCCTTTATTGCACTGCTATATTATAGATACACTACTGTCCATTTTGGGTAAATGACCAGTTGAATGAAAGTTATAATTGTTAACAACAGTATGGTTATCATCTGTGTGTGAAGAAAGGTAAGCCCCACCCTCTCCATGGTTCTGAAAGTGGGTAAAAAATATGTTTATATTAGCATTAATTCAACATAACATAGGGTGAAACATTGTCACATGGGATCAGAAGAAAAAACTAGTGGGGTTTTTAAGTTTTAAAGTAATGGGAAAGCCTATTGCTTTGCTTCATGTCTGATAACACCATTGCCATGTGACAAGATGTCAAGACAGCATGTCATACCTTTGTGTGGTCCCATGTGTTTCTGACATGGAATCTGCTCATACCAATTAGAAAAACTGAGCACTTATTTTAAGCTTTTTAAAGTGCCCAGTTTGTCCTAATACATGCATATTCTAGATATTTATGTTGTAGCTTGCCAGCATCATCAGCCATGACTAATACATTCTTTAAACTGAAAAAAGCTTTACTAAGTACAGGCCTGGATAGTGGAGTGTTCCTGGAGTGCAGACATTTGAAAGACATTTTAATTTGGTGGCACCATGCAGAGGGCATTAATCTTTCTTGTGATTTCCTCTTATTGTAACAATGAAAAAGATTTTTAATGTGCAAACCTCGTTAAATCAATCATCCTTGGGAATTTAGATGCACAGTGTGATAAAGGCAACAACTTTCAATACCTAGAGGCAATTTTTTCCATATGTTTTGGATGTTGGGATTTAGGAAAAATAAGCTTTTTAATGGATATTTTTTGGTCCTATTTAAAAATGTAATAGTTGAATTTAAAGGTGCCACACTTTACTAAACAACCAAACAATAGAAATAACACAGCAAAATATTAACCTGTATCTCAAAATTTGTGCTTAGATCATAACCAGGATCTTTTAAAAGGGAATAGTTTAAAGTACTAATTACAAGGTGAGAAAACCAGTCTAATAACTCTATTAAATATATGATACTGAATGGAAGGCTATTGTTTTTTAAAATACCTTATCTTTAATCAAATGTAAAACATTACTTAATTATTAGATTTCCAGAGTGCTTGTGACTTAGCAGACATTATTCTGTAACATGTTCATATAACTTAAGCTATATTGCAAAGCTTGGATTGCATTCTTTATTCTGAGAAAACAGAAGTGTAATACTATTTGAAAAAGTCAATGATTGTGTCATTTTGCATCACAGAGAGATGGCTGACTATGACTAATCCTCAGGCATTTGTCAAGCCTAGGCTTCCCATGGGAGAAGATTTTTACTAAGTACCATAGCCTTGAGAGCGAACTAAGACATTTGATGTATTTCCACATGGGTAACAGCATTACATGACATCTAAGTAAACTTACATTATCTATTAATTGACAGCTTAGATCTGCCTAGCTCAAGGGAAGCTGACAACTTTGTGAAGATCGAGGTAGGGTTAGAGGACAAACTGTCAGTTGTCACTGGGTTGTATCTCATGAGACAACTAAGAGCCTTGTAATGTAACCTGGGTTCATCTTTTTTATCATGACCCTCCTCCAGACTCTCTAACTGTTAATGATAATTACAAATAGCAAACAGCATGATTGTATTCACACAAGTTATCAGGTTTTTATGCTCATGTGGTTGAAACTAAGACATAGAAATAATTTCTGAAGATTGGGAAAGAATACCTAAAATTATTTGGTGAGAACACCACATCCCTCTTAGAACATATATAGCTCATATTGGTATTAGAATGAAGTTTATGAGAATGGAAGGATTTCTTTTGCTCTAAGGCTGTTTTGTCAACTAGAGATCTACTGGCTGGGCTTAGTGATGGGTTTTGGAGCCTTCCAAGACAGTTGCTAGAGTCAGACTGATCAGGGTTAGAACGAGTTTAGAATGAAGAAGCTCAAGAAGCTTTGCAGGTCTCTCCTGTATGCTGGAGCATTGGTCAAGATTTTGAATGCCCAACTTTTAACACCTTAAAAGAGCTCAGTGTCAGTATTTTGCCTCCAAAACTTGTTAGTCACTACTCTTGCTAGTTGTATACTGTACTGGTACCAAGTTAAACCCATCTTTTTTCTTCAGTATCCCCCAAAGAATCTGTTCATCAAGAATTGTCTCAGGGTAGTTTAAAAAACAGGTCCACTTGTAGAATGTTTTAGAGTTCTCCCGTAGTATTTTGCTGTTATAAGATTTTCTAAGGTTTACAACAAAAGAAATTGGATGAAAAGGCAGATAGAAAACACCACAGGATTAGAACTGCTGGGAAAAATGTATTAATCATATCATTTCATTTTCATCTTCTGGTCTGGTGCAGGACACTGACCTTATCCATCTGTCTCTATTTTTAAAGTTTAGATGAAACCATCCAATTTTACTGTTATTTTGGTGTTTTGTAAATTCTACTTTTGAGCTGTCTTTGTACTCCAATGATCATAGACAGGATAGGTAATACGTTAGAGTAACCTAAATACTGTTCCAGGGGTAAGGGCACAGATAACACTTAGCCTGGTTTAAATATGGTTTATACCTGATACTGACAGATATATAAGACCATTAATCTGGGTTAAAGTCACCTGAAATGGTTCAAAAGTGTACCTAAAAATCAGTACTCCTTTGAACCCATTCATAGTGCAGTAGTTCAATGTTATGTGTGAACACCAAGCACTCTGTGACATGGGTCTAGTCAGTGCTCTAGGCAGCCCACATGCTCGCTTCCTCGCCATTCCCCTCCATCTCTGCTGCTGCCACTGACTATCATGGTCCACAACCATAACTCTACTGTCCCCTTTCCCTTCCTTTTCTTGGCAGTTTTTATTCATGTACTCCCTTGCACTGCTTGTTCAATAAAAGTTACCTTTCCTAACAACCAGATGTGTCCTCAATCCCTACTTGACCACTGCTCCTGGGAACCCAAAACTACAGGTCCAAATACTCCCAACTCTGGGCACCCTAAGTCAGCCAAGCACATTGCAGACTTTAGTCATTTGCAGTTACTGAAGTTTATTGCACTCATGTTTAGGGAGAAGGAAAAGCAGAACAGTAAAAACACTTTCAGCCACAAGTCACTCACCCGTGGGTCCCCCAAAGCATGGATTTAACCACTCCTTCCCCCTCTCTCCCTTATCACCAACTGAGAGGAATGCTGGCCTGGGTGCTCATTACCACCCCCTAGTGTTGGGTCCACCACACTTTAACACCTGAAAGGTCACTGTTCTACCTGGAATGATAGGGCACTATACATATGGAAACCTCTGATCCATGGTAAAGGGAAAGTAATTGGATAGGACTGGTTTAGGTGTGTGGGGCCGCAGAGTCTATCCCACTTAGTGTTAGGATGGACTTCCCTACTAACTTGTATCCTAACTGTTACTCTGGGAATCCTACCAATCCCAAGTGGAAAGGCATTTCTCAACCATTCCTATTCCCATGGGCAACTGGTGCTGCCTTGATCAGGGGGGATGCATGCCCCCCCTGCAACCAGTCCCGCTGACAGGGGGAGGGGGAGGAGATCTGGGGGAGGAGATCCCCCATGGCTGCTCCCATGATGGCCGATCACGTCAGTCAATCACTGCAGCTACTTCCAGGAGTGGCTGCAGCCACTTCTAGGAGTGGTTGCAATGATCAGCTGGTGCTTACAGTGGGGTACCAGTCCTCTGGCCTGCCCCCCTGCCTATCACCTAAGTGGTGAGCACTGCTGGATGGGGGTGTACTGGTGCTCTCAGGGGGTGCACGTGCACCCCTTTGCACCCTCTACGCATCACCACTGCCTATTCCCATTCTTTAACTCTAACCTCAACCTTAGCCCTAGGCTGTACTGCTCCAGGCAGGAAATCTGGCTCAGCCTGACTATAGAAACTGTCTTGGAAAACTCCCAAGTCTCATCGCTAGCCCAGTCAGCAGAGTTCTAGTTGAAAAAAACAGCCTTACAGAAAAAGGAATTCCCCCATCCTGAAATCTTACCCCATCTTTGAGTGCCCTCTCAGCCCCAACCCTCGGTGAGGAGCCTCAGGGTCCAACACTCTTACACTGAGCATGGACTGCCCTACCTATCTGTATCCTAACTGTAGCTCTGTCCAACCAATCCCAAGAAGAAACTGCTCTTAACCTCTGCTCCAGCAACAGCAGGTAGGAGGTCCCAAGCAGCCTGACTACAGGAATTGGTTTGGAAAGCCCACAAACCCCAATCACTAAGCCCCATTGGGACATCACTAGTTGCTGATACTAAAAAGCTTCCTCCCACCACCAAGCCTGACCACACTGCTGGGAGACTTATCATCCACAACCCTAGGTGAGGTGCCCCATGGTCCATCTGTAACATGGAACCGTGCCCTGTTACTGGAGAATTAGAGAAAAAGAGTAAGAAAATGGGGACTTCTCCTTTATGGCAAGGTGCTGACAGAGTGAAGGGAGCCCTTGGAGATGTAAGCCCTGAACTAGGATCAGAGGGATCAGTCTGGTGCAAGCAGGCAGATCTCTGTTGGGCAGATCTCTGTTGGGAATTGATGGAAGCGGTACTGGGAAGTAGAAACTGTAAGTAGGCCCAGAAGGACTGTGGCACGGAGATCCACAGCAATTTTGGTGTGGAAGCTAGAGATGAATGAGGGAGAAAGCAATCTGGCTGATTGATTGCAGGGTTCATTAGGGACCAAGCTGCAAGGGTGGCCAAACCCACTAAGGGCTTAGCTGGGAAACTGGCTGAACCCACTGAGGGTCAAGCAGTCTTTCTGTTTGGGATTGGTAGGACTCTTGGGATAGGGACAGACATTACACATAAACCACCAGTTTACGTGACCAGAAACTGGTTTAAATCTGTAACAGAACAGATGTTCAAAGCACATAAACCCATTTGAAAATGGCTGAAACCAGTTTGAGATAAACCTGGTTGAATGTAGTATCAGACTTAACTGATTTGGCTTCAACCAGTTTATGCAATGTTTGTCCCAGACCCCTTGCTATTTTAAGATAAACCAGACACTCCTCTGCATCCCGGCATGCTCTCTAGGCTGGCGGAGCTCTCTCCTCTACAGCAGGGCTGGCCCCTCCCCTCTGCTCCCTAGTTGCAGCTCTAGCAGAGGCTGCAGTCTGCTCTCACTTCACCAGCAGGAATTCCCACCTCCCCTCTGCTCCCTCACTGGAGTCTCTGGCAGAGACTGCAGGCATCTGCCTGGCTTGTCCCTGCTAAGGAGAGATTATTCCTCCCACCCCTCTGTTTTACACCTCTCCGCTTTAGCTAGCAGACCACATGCTGGCTACAGTCCATGTTGTGGGAGGGGACAAAGGCAGACAGATTTTTTGGAGCTAATCAACAGGTAGCTGGAAATGTCCTTCCTTGGAAAAGCAGTTTAGGAAGAGCTTGAACTAATGGAGAGAGGCTTTGTTTTCTTAATGAGTTCTCACCCCACTGAGTTAGAGGTGATAGATATTTCCTGCTGAGTTGCTCAGGATGGGTGGGAACATCAGAGCATCCTGCCATGCCCCGGCCACACCCTCTCTCAGCTCAGCATTGAAAGGGAAGGGAGAGCTGCTCTAGGTCCCTTGGCTTCTAACCTGAGCCACTGCAGTCATGTGCCTGAATTTTTTCAGTCCAGAGCGGATGTCTGTGCAGTTACAAACAGGTTCAGCCTAGCCATGTTAGACTAACCTGCAAAGACTGAAGCAATTCAGGCTCAGGATTTATATAGACAGTTCTAAGAGCGAGGCCAATCAAGATCTCTTGCCTGGAGCAAGCAGTCTGAATTAGGGTTAGGGTTAGAAAATGGGAAAAATTTAGAGCTCTTCAACTTGGGATTGGAAGGGGTCCCAGATTTATAGTTAGGACACAAGTCGGTAGTGTCTATCCCTTAGTGCTAATTATGAGGGATAGAGGGATTATGAGGGATAGACCTGAGGCTCCTCACATAGGAGTGGGGCTGGGAGGGTGCTGAGAGGTGGGATCAGGTTTGGGGGTGGGAGTATTCCTTTCATTATTTTGTCCACTAGTGAATAACTGGCTGAGTGTAGTGATAGTTTCTATAGTTAGGCTGACTGAGACTTCCTGCCTTAAGCAGCCCAAGATAGGATTAGGTTTGGAGTTACGGTTAGTGTTAGGGTAGAGTATGGAAAAGGTTTACAGCAGTTTTTCTTCTTCAGTTTCATAGCACTGTCAAAGTTATAGTTGGGGCATAAATTGTTTGTGTAGTCCATACTAATGGTAAGAGGGATGGACCTTGGGTTGCCTCACCTAGGGTTGGGGATGGGAGAAGTTCCAATAGTGAGGTTGGGCCTGGTGGTGGGGTAGGGTTCTTTTTGCACTAGGGCTATTTTGGCAGCTAGGGATGTCCCAAGAGGGCCTAGTGATGGGGGTTTTGGCTTTTTGGTAGTCAGGCTGCTCAGGGTCTCCTGCCTCCAGTTGCTGGATCATGTTAAGTTAGAGCCCAACCACATGTTAGGTTAGAGCTATCCTGCCCCTTAGGTCATACCATATAAGGAGCATGAGTGGGAAGGCTACTGCTACTCAGTTTGCTTGTTTGGCTGCTTCGGGCCTGGGCATTTTGCCAGGGAGGCAAGTATTACCTGCAAACTCTTTTGCCTGGATAGAGGGCCCTCTTGAATGTGGCCCAATTTGTTTATTCAATTTTTGGGCAGCAGTGACTCATTGGCTTTATCACATGGCAAAACTGGGGAACTGCGGCCTCAACAACCTTATGGTCCAATGGCTAGGTAACTAGCTCTGTGGTTGGACCCAGAGAGTGATAGCTGATGGAACCAAGGCAGCACGGCATATGACCAGTGGCGTCCCTTAGAGTTCAGTACGTGGACCAGTACTGTTTAATATACTAATTAATGATCTGGATTTAGGGGTTAGAAGCAGACTGTCTAAGTTTGTGGATGACACCAAGCTATGGGGAAGTATGGTTATACTGGAGGATAAGCTGGGGATTTAGGCTGACCTGGATAGGCTCACAAGGTGGGCAGATATAAATCTGATGACATTCAATGTAGAGAATGCAAGGTTTTCCACCTTGGGAAAAAGAACCCACATCATACCTATAGGCTTGGCAATGCTTCACTCACTAGCACTATGTCTGAAAGAGACTTGAGGGTCATGATTGACTACAAGATGAATATGAGCCACCAGTGCGATGCTACAGCTGGCAAAGCAAATAAAACCCTGCCTTGCATCTACAAATGCATCTCAAACAAGACCCAAGATGTCATTCTCCCAGTTTATTTGGTGAGGCTGCAGCTGGAGTACTTTATTCAATTCTGGGTTCCACAATTTAAAAAGGATGTGGAGAAGCTCGAGAGAGTCCAATGGAGAGCCACGTACATGATCAAAGGTCAAGAGAGCAGGCCTTATGAGGAGAGGCTGAGAGGCATGGGACTTTTCAGCATGGGAAAGTATAGGCTCAGGGGGCACTTGGTGGCAGCCTGTAAATATATCAGGGTCTAGAAGAATGTCTGTTGATCAGGGCTCCCTGAGGGAAAACAATGTCCAACAGTCACAAACTTCTGGAAGACCATTTTGGACTGGACATAAGGAAGAACTTCTTTACCGTCCAAGTCTCCAGAGTCTGGAATAGACTCCCCTCAGAAGTGGCGCAAGCTCCTACTTTGGACATGTTCAAGTTGCGTTTGGATGATTATCTTGCTGGGGTCATCTGACTCCAGCTGACTTCCTGCCCTTTGGGCAAGGGGATGGACCAGATGATCTTGTGAGGTCCCTTCCAGCCCTACTGTCTATGAAATACATGAAATCTATGAAACATATACAGTCCAAGATAGAAGGCTAGCCATGGCGCTTGGTGGCTGTAGGTCTGGATATTGAAGCTGAATGGCAGAAAGGAATGAGTTCAGGACTGTCTATAGTCCCCTTGAAATGGGTAGAGGTGCCTGCTCTGGGATGGTGAAGATTTTGTTTTCCTCCCAATTCAAACACAGTGGATATGGGATCCTGAGCCCACCTGACCAATGGCAGGCTCTGAGGTGCAAAGTTACAGGTTCAGCACACCATGAATAGTTTCCTTCAGGGGTTGGGTGTGGCGTGCTGAGCCCCAGTTCTGTCCATGCTTCATTATGAGTACTGGGAAGGTCTAGGAGAATGGGTCTGTTCAAAACATGGGCAAGGCATTGAGTAGCAGTTGAGGCCTGGCACCATTTCCTGCAAGGTTCCCAGCAGCATTGCCAGATATTAAATGTGAAATGGTCATATTGGAAGCTCAAAATTATCGTATTTGCTGAAAAACTATCATATACAGAAAACTATGCACATATGTATGCTGGGCCCATAAAAAAAACAACCACTCTTCCCTAGAGATTTCCTGAACACTCCTGTCTCCTCAGGCACTGGCTGTTATACCTTCCAAATCTCTGTCTATGTATGCAAATAAGTCATTGCTTCACTCTATACAGGGAGCAAATGTAACTTTCTATGAACTGGAATAGTTATTGTTTTTTGAGCACCCATCTTGGACCTGCCTGGTCCAAGATGCATAGCAACTGGATTTTCCTTGGTTGTGTGCTAAATACATTATTAGATTATCTTCCAGTTATAATCTGAAATCACAAAAGTACATCTATGCTGAATCTTAATACATACTGACATAAAAATGGCAAACCTGAGCACAGTGTCACACTGGCTGCAAATAAAGATTAAACTCTGCAGGAGTAAATCTAATTTGGCAGGATACCCCTGCATGCCACAGGGTGAGCCCAAAATGCAACTTAGTTTTGGGGTGTATCCATGACATGCCCTTAGCTGGAAAGCAGGTGTAGTTGAGGAGCAGATGATTGCCTGTCATACCAGTGCTGTTCTGCACAAGATTTTACATCCCTAGCAGGGACATGGAACTCCAGATGACTTTTACAAGTGTGCATAAATGTCTTTCTTACATAAAC
Source organism: Crocodylus siamensis (assembly GCF_052110815.1). NCBI lineage: Eukaryota > Metazoa > Chordata > Crocodylia > Crocodylidae > Crocodylus > Crocodylus siamensis. The sequence continues at coordinate 45,165,660 of NC_143397.1, read as the reverse complement.
CTTAGTTTACCTTAATCTGTTTTTGTGTCTGTGTCCCTTTAAAATAATAGACATTAAATATTTTATTTATCCTCAAATCACTTTTCAAAGGCAATCAAACTCAGGAAATGTCCTATTTAGGGTATTTGCATACATTTATTTCTGTGACAAGGTAATGACTTTACATGTTGCAATTTCTTCCTGATGGGAGCAGATATGAGCAATAGGCTTTAACTGTCACCTCCTGCAGTTGTAGTCAGTAGTTACTTTGGATTTAACACTGGGGTAACTGGGAGTACAGCTTTCTCAAGAAATGTGAGCCATATAAGTGTCATTATTTCCTCTCATTATGCTTGAAATGTATCTGTGCAAATTGTCTTGCTCTCCATGTTCATACAGTTACTGAAAACACTTGTAAACATCCTCCTGAGGAAAGTTGCATCTTCCATATGATAGATTCTAGGCCAGATGCTGAGCTGCCATGGAAAAGTACTAAGACAGCTGATGAGGCTTGCACTGACTGCTCTCTGCTGTTTCTCTAGCACATGATAGAAAAAGCTAGAAGCAACTCTGTAGAAGAGCAACAAGAAAGCATTTGGGGCAGCCAGAGCTAGCAAATGCATAGGAGAGCTCTGGCCTGTAGTGTTGTGAAGGAGCCACTATATTCACGCTATATAAGCTAAAGAGCCTCCTTGTAACAGGCTGGCTTTTCAGGGCCAGGACTCAGTGCCAGCCTCCCGCCTGTTCAGGGTGAAACCCCAACCTCACTGTCCTGCTACACCTTGATGAAAATAATGTGAATGCTATTTCTAAGGCGGGAGACTGCCCATTGCTTTATCTCCTGATAATAAGGGTGCTCTGACCTTCCCTTGCATGTGTCCCATGCCTCGCAGCTATTTCTATGTCACTGTCGCAGGGCACTGAGGCGCCTGCTCCTTTAAGAGCAGAAACTGCCTAGGGAGAGGGCCCGAAGAGCCAGACAGCAACCCTGTAGGTGCAGATTACTACGGCAGCAGGGTAACAAGGAAATTAGCCTGCACCTGCATCCGATCAACTGACCGGAAGAAGGCAGGGCTGTAGGCACATATAAATCCCAGGGCTGAGACTGGTGTGAGTTAGTTCTCTGGCAGCAGCCAGGGGAAGGAGCCTCCAGGGAAGAATTGCCCAGAGATGCTGTGGCTGCCTGGTATGCTGCATGTAGGGCTAATGGGGCTCCAGGAGCTCACCAGGTACCCTGGCCTACAAGGCACTTAGTGCGGGGGAGAAGTTTGACTCTTTTAAAGGGACAGAGCACACTCTGAATGGCTTGTATTATATTATAGCCCAGGGACTTATGTTTTGGTTGCTGTTTGGAGACTGGTAGACCAGGCTGAGGCTACTGGGGAAGGAGGATGCCTCATTGGGGCCCACTACAGTGTGTGGACCCTGGCATCAGGGGGCGTGGTGACAAAGGGGGTGAGTAGACCCCAGTGCAAGGGGGCATGGTTACAAAGGGGCTGAGGAGAGCCCAGCACCAGTGTGGGCACAGAGACAGGGCTGAGGAGAGCCCAGTGATGACAGGAGACTGACCTATAGTCAGGCCCCAGAGAGGCAATGTTTAGATACAATCTGCGAGGCTTGGGACTTGGTAACGCGGTGGTTTTGGAGCCATGCATCTAGCCCATAAGGCTAAGGGTGTCCCGCGAGGCATCCATTTTGTGCAGGACCCAAAAAGGGGTCCAAGAACTCACAGGGTTCAGCAGGGTCCATCAGAACCGTGTCCAAACACAAACTCGAGCGCAGCCTCCCTATATGATGTGACGGGCTAGCTGGCAGTGACCTAGCTCAGGGGTTTTGAAAGGGGCAAAAGATAATTGCAGGACTTGGGATCCCCTTTCCGCTGCAAAAGAAGCAGGACCTGCAGGCAGCAGTTGGACCCTCAACAGCACGGCGCGTGGCCGGCAGGAGAGCCTCCCCGCTGGGCTCCAGGATCCCCTATGAGAGGCTGCAGCCAGCAGGAGAGGTTCCCCCACCCCAGCAAGGATCTGAGCAGTGACCTGAGAGGTTCCCAGCTCTGCTTCCAGGTCCTCCAGTCAGAGGCCAGGCAGCTGGATGTGAGGCCGGGGCTCTGGGAAGGTCAAGACCCCTGGCAGCCTGAAATAGTACTGGCATTTGTGGCTGTGTGGCAGCATTTCTGCCTCCCCCATGGGAAGTCTGAGTTCAAGTCCCAGCAGGGGTGAGTGAACTAACAAGAAGCAAATCTTCATGCAGTGGAAAGGAGCCATTGTGTTTTCTCCCTCTTCAGGTACCTAGGCCCTATATTTCCCTTATTTGACATTTTGTATTTTGTGTCTTTTTATATTTCACCAACCAGTATTGTTTGCTCTGCTGTTTGTGTTTTATATTTTATTAACCTGTCTTTTGTCAATGACTGTAAGTGTCTAACCTTTGTTGAATCCTGCCCCCTTGGGGCATTGTAGTGTCCCCTATACCCTCTGATTTATGCCTGTTATGTTTCTAGTATTGTTCCCTCATTAAAAGGTATATGGTTAAGTCCCCATTGATGGTCTGGCTCTGTTCTATAGGGGAAGGAGAGTCCCAACACCTCCCACACTGCTTGTGCACCTGCTTTGATCCCTCAATTGGAGAGGGGGTACCTCTTGGAGCACCACCCAGGTTACAATTATAATTACCAGCAAGATGTCAGGTGAGGAAAAGGGTGCCCGCTGGGCAGGATTGGCATGGTCACAGAGCCCTAGGGGCATCACTGTCATCGCTGGGGACCCCATCCCATGACAGTCACATCCAGTATTTCCATATTGTCAGTTCCAATATTTTTGTCACATCTGCTTTATCCATATTATCCCAGCTGATACATCTGTTTCCCCCAAGCCAGTGGTTCTGCCCCTCACTAGGGCCACTTGTCTTTACCATTCAACTGGTCTACTCTACACACTCGGCCCCTCACTGGGTCCCTTACCATGGCTTCACTCTCACTCAGCCCCTCACGGGGCCTTCTGCCTCACTGGGCCACTGGGGTCTTTCACCCAGTGGGACTCAGGTGGCTGACACCATGCCTAGCCCCCTGCACTGGAACCTTCTACCCTATTGGCTCAGATGGCTGCCACCATGCCTGGCCCCACTACACTGGGCTCAGGTGTCCCCCTCTGGGCTTGCCTGACCCAGAGTCTCTTCCCTTGTCAGTAACCCACCCATAGGCAGGGGCTGTGGTTTTCAGGCACCCCTCCTCACTTTTCACCAGGGTCATAACTGGCTTGGCATTTCTGGGGGACTGTTCCACCATGAACAGCCCAACCAGACCACCCATTCCCAGCAGGGTGCAGTTTTAGGATCAGGATCCTCCAAACCATCCCCATAGCTCCTGTCCGTGCCTCCAAGATGTTCCAGGAGCAACTCAGCCTGATGTTGACTCCTGGCCTGCTCAGCTCATAGTTTCATAGTTGGTAGGGTCGGAAGGGACCTGAGCAGATCATCAAGTCCAACACCCTGCCATGGGCAGGAAAGAATGCTGGGGTCAAATGACCCCGGCAAGGTGATTATCCAGCCTCCTTTTGAAGACCCCCAGGGTAGGAGCAAGCACCACTTCCCTTGGAAATTGGTTCCAGCTCCTAGCTGCCCTGACTGTGAAGTAGTGCCTCCTGATATCTAGCCTGAATCTACTCTCACTCAACTTATGGCCGGTATTCCTTGTTACTCCTGGTAGTGCTTGGGGGAACAAGGACTCTCCCATTGCCTGCTGGTCCCCCTTGGCCAGTTTGTAGACAGCTACCAGATCCCCTCTCAGCCTTCTCTTGTGGAGGCTGAACAGGTTCAGGTCTCATAGCCTCCCCTCGTAAGGCCTGCCTTGCTGCTCCCTGATCATGTGAGTGGCCCTCCTTTGGACCCTCTCCATGTTGTCCACATCCCTCCTGAAGTGCGGCACCCAGAACTAGATGCAGTACTCCAACTGTGGCCTGACCAGTGTCCCATAGAGGGGGAGGATCACCTTCTTGGACCTGCTCGTGATGCATTTATGGATGCATGACAAGATGCGGTTAGCTTTCCTGACTGCATCCTCAGATTGGCAGCCTATGTTCATCTTGGAATCAATAATGACTCCAAGATCTTTTTCTGCCTCTGTGCTGATGAGAAGGGAGTTCCCCAGTCTGTACGTATGCTGCTAGAAGCTCTGACTACTGCTTTTCTCTCTGAGAGCCTGGGTTAAAATGGAGGCTGCTGTGCCCCCTCAACCAATCCCAGGGTCCTCCTAGGGTCATGTGCTAGCCTTGATGAGGCTAGCACCCACCTGCAGGCTGCTCCACTGTCAAAAAGAAACTTAAAGTGGCAGGCACTGCAGGTGCCCTGCCACACTCCTATAGCAGAAACTCATTAAGCTTATGGCTACTTTGAGCCAGCGCAGCAGTGGAAAGTGCCTGAAGCATAGCCTAGAATTAGGGCCCCTGTCTGTTGTTAGGTTAATTTTATTTTGCAGTGGTTGGTATTCCTAGTGCTTCACAGTACAAATGAGAGGAAGTTCAAGCTATCTCAAAGAACTTAAATTTTTACTTGAGATATGACTAAATAAATAGAGAAGGGGAATAAACTATAACAGTATGAGGTATAACTGCCCATACTAAAGCTATGCATATTATTATGCTGGTAAAAGCAAAACAAAAAAATTAATATATCCCTCCTTACCCAGTATACCCATAAGTAACAAAGTTATATCAGTACAAAAGCTATGAGAGAGTCAGGCCAAACAGGAATTTCATTCAGTCTCTGAACATTTTAAGTCATTACATTCATGATTACTTATTGACTGAAAAGCAATAGATATGACTAATTTTATTAAGATGAAGTTATGATTACATTTTTATTTAATTTTATTTTAGATAACATTAATAAAAAATAAACCAATAAAACATTTAATTTATTATTCCAGTACTTTGTCTTGTAGTAGCAATGTTGCATGTAAGGAGATGATGAACTACCAGGCCCAGCAACAGCCAGCGAGCCCAGACCAATGGTCAAAAGGGAGAAACAGGTAAGTGATGGGGGACGGGGCATTGCTGAGACTAGGGGGTCAGTGGGCACAACCGTTGGAGGCCTCAAATGCCTCTACACGAATGCTCGAAGTATGGGGAAGAAGCAGGAGGAACTCGCCCTCCTCCTAGCTGTCACCAGCCCTGACATAGTAGGGATCACAGAAACGTGGTGGGACTCATCGCATGACTGGGCGGTGAGTGTCAAGGGCTATAGGCTATACAGGAGGGACAGGATAGGAAGGAAAGGTGGAGGAGTAGCACTCTACATCAAGGAGGAATATACTTCCTCGTTAATTAGCTAGGGGGTAGAGGGGGGAGACTCTGAGGTGCTCTGGGTTAGAGTAAAAGGCAGTCCAGGGGATAGAGACTTAACGGTGGGAGTCTACTATAGACCTCCCAACCAGGGAGAAGAGCTCGACCAGGAATTCTTAGGTCAGCTCACAGAGGCAGTGAGGGCTAAGGATGTGGTCATCATGGGGGACCTGAACTTCCCAGACATCTGCTGGGAGGAGCAGTCAGCCAAGTCTGATCGCTCACGTCGGTTCTTAGCCAGAGTGCAGGACCTCCATTTAACCCAGGAGGTGCACAGCCCCACCAGGGGAGACGCCTTGTTGGACCTGGTGCTGGCCACGGGTGATGACCTGGTGAGGGGGCTGCGGGTGATGGGCCACCTGGGAGACAGTGATCATCGCTTGCTGGAATTCACCATCCAGCGTAAGGTGGCAAAGGGCTGCAGCAAGGCAACAGCCCTAGACTTTAGGAGGGCTGACTTCAACAAGCTAAGGAGGATCGTTGGGGAAGCGCTGAGGACCCAGAGGGGAAGGGAATCAGATGTCGAAGGTGAGTGGTTGCTCCTTAAGGAGACGATCCTCCATGCCCAAAGGGAGGTAATCCCAACAAGGGTCAAAGGGAGCAGGAGGGCACATAAACCCCCATGGCTCACTAAGAGCATCCGGGAATGTCTCCTTGCTAAAAGGGAGGCATATACCCAATGGAGAGATGGGGTCATCACCAAGAAGGACTATGTTACAGTCGCCCGAGGATGTAGGGGGGCAGTCAGGAGGGCCAAGGCAGAGATGGAGATAGGACTAGCTTCCTGGATTAAGGACAATAAGAAGTCCTTCTTCAAATACATAGGGGGTAAAAAGAGGGTCCCGGGTAATGTGGGGCCCCTGCAGGACACGATGGGCAACTTAGTCATCACGCCAGATGATAAAGCTAACATATTTAACGATTTCTTTGCCTCTGTCTTCCTAAGTAGGGACCAGTTCAGCCACCTCCCTGCTGGGGCCCCCCTCGGGCCCCGGGAGAGACACGCCTGGGCCAGGGGTTAGCGAGGAGTTAGTTAGGGTACTTCTGGAGAGGCTGGACGTGTTCAAGTCCGCTGGTCCGGACGATCTTCACCCTAGGGTTCTACAGGAACTGGCCGAGGTCATTGCGGGACCCCTGGCGCGGCTCTATGAGCACTCGTGGTGCTCTGGCGAGGTGCCGGAGGACTGGAAGAGGGCCAATGTGGTCCCTATCTTCAAAAAGGGAAAAAAAGAGGACCCGGGAAATTACAGGCCAGTTAGTCTTACCTCAATCCCGGGTAAGCTCTTTGAAAAAATTATCCTGGCACACATCCAGGAGGGCCTTGCGGGGGGATGCATGCTCAGGGGCAACCAACATGGGTTCATCAGTGGCAGGTCTTGTCAGACCAACCTGGTGGCCTTTTACGATCAGGTCACCAAATCATTAGACGCAGGGGTTGCTGTGGATGTAGTCTTTCTGGACTTCCGGAAGGCTTTCGACACTGTCTCTCACCCTGTCCTCATCAAAAAGCTGGGAGACTGTGGTGTCGATGCCCACACGGTCAAATGGGTCGCCAACTGGTTGGAGGGCCGCACCCAGAGGGTGGTAGTGGATGGGTTCTTCTCGACCTGGAAGGACGTGGGCAGTGGGGTTCCGCAGGGCTCGGTCCTCGGGCCCGCACTGTTCAACATCTTCATCAGTGACTTGGATGAGGGGGTAGAAAGCACCCTGTTCAAGTTTGCTGATGACACTAAGATGTGGGGGGATGTGGGTGCACTAGAAGGGTGCAATAGGCTACAAGCTGACCTTGACAGGTTGCAACGGTGGGCGGATGAGAATAGGATGGGGTTTAACACTGATAAGTGCAAGGTGTTGCACATGGGGAGGAAGAACCGGCACCACACTTACAGGTTGGGGAACTCCCCTCTTGCCAGCACGGAGACGGAAAAGGATCTTGGAGTCGTCATTGACTCCACGATGAACATGGGCCGGCAGTGTGGGGAGGCAGTCAAGAAGGCCAACCGTACCCTGTCATGCATCCACAGATGCATCTCGAGCAGGTCCAGGGAGGTGATCCTCCCCCTCTATGCGGCACTGGTCAGGCCGCAGCTGGAGTACTGCGTCCAGTTCTGGGCGCCACACTTCAAGAGGGACGTGGACGATATGGAAAGAGTTCAGAGGAGGGCCACTCGTATGATCAAGGGTCAGCAGGGCAGGCCTTATGAGGAGAGGCTACGGGACCTGAACCTGTTTAGCCTCCACAAGAGAAGGTTAAGGGGGGACCTTGTGGCCTGCTACAAACTGGTCAGGGGGGATCAGCAGGTATTGGGGGAGTCCCTGTTCCCCTGTGCGCTGCCAGGAGTGACCAGGAATAACGGTCACAAGCTGGCGGAGGGTAAGTTTAGATTAGATATTAGGAGGCGCTACTTCACAGTCAGGGTGGCTAGGGCCTGGAACCAGCTTCCAGGGGAAGTGGTGCAGGCTCCTAGCCTGGGGATTTTTAAAAGGAAGTTAGATGAGCACCTTGCCGGGGTCATCTGACCCCGGTGCTCTTTCCTGCCAAGGCAGGGGGTCGGACTAGATGATCTACCTAGGTCCCTTCCGACTCTAGCTACTTTGAAACTATGAAACTATAAGGGGAGCTATCCCAAACATTTCACAATGCATTGTATAAGTGCTGATTATATTTTGTAGCTCAGTTATCAAGCGCAGTAATGTGTTTATGATCAGAGATATTGTAAGTATACATTTTCTTTTCATGGCTTCTCTTGCTGCATATATCTTACAGACTAGAAAAAATCTGATTCCAAATTATCTCAAGATTTATACTGATTGAACAAGACAATTACATTTCAGATGTCTAGAATTTCAGAGACTTCTCACGCTGTAAAATACTGCACAGTCTGTCAACAGTAAAAGAAAGATAAAGATCAACAGAAAATAATTAATACAGTGATTAGGTGTAATGAAAACACAAAGCATATGACCTTGTTAAGAAAGCAAGGGTTGAGAAGGGTTGAGAAGGCTGTTATAAAGACAGATAAATATAAGCCACTACATAAAAAAAGGGTTTTAAGGAAATGATAGGTCAATATTTTGGACATAACTGATAAATAATTTATTTATCACTTCAGAAATCCATTTTTGGAAACTGCCCTGTGTGCATTTGGGTGTTAATTAAGTTCCCTGAATGCATTCTGTGACCATTAGAACTTAGACCATAATGTATTTTAATCTCTTAGAAACATATTTGAAAATATGAGAGCGCAAGAGAGAGAGAGAGAGACTGTATGTGTATCATGGCTCCTGTGATGGATTCAGAGTAGCTCTGTAATAACTTTAGGTTTATTATGTTTGTTGTATAAATACATTGGCTTAGTTTAATAACAGACTATAAGGATAAACAAGGAGAAAAATTGCCCTTCATCAATCATATGAGGGCTGTAATGGAACAATGGCAGAACCCATAGTTGATGTACGAGGAGGGGCATTTGGGGGAACAGGGGACATGTGCCCCTCCAGATTTCTGTGCTGATGGTAGGACACGCAGTGTGGGGCTACAGCCCAGCCCAAGCCTGTGCCCAGCCCAGCGGTGATGGCAACAGTGGCATGGAGTTGTGCCCCGCCCCCCCCCCACTGTCAACACTTACATGTTGTCTATGGAGCCCCCACCTCAGGAGGCTCCAGTCCATGCACCCCACCCCCCCAGCACTGGCTGGGAAACCCCTAGAATGAGCTCCCTCTTCTCCCTTTCCTCCCACCCATTCTGAAACGGCACAGGCTGGGAGGGAGGAGAAGCTGTTGCCAGCAGCTAGATTCCCCCTGGAACCAACAGTGAACTTCTGTTTGGTCCAGGGATCGTAACTCAGACTGCTTCCTGCAAAGTGTTCTCAGTTACAGCAGAGAGCTGCACTTCTGTCTGTTCTGTGGTTTCCAATCACTTGTACTGGTTTATGTGTAATATCTTTGTGGCCAAGAGGTCCAGTCAGAAGTGGCCTGTTTTTCAGTTGGAGGACTGAGTGCTGAACAGATAAATTCTCTGTCAGTGCTGTTCTAGCTTTCATGTTAGTGTATTATCAGCCTGAAGAAGCTTGTTCAAGTTACCAAGACAAACACAAATACACGAAAATGAAAGGAGTAACAAAAGGTAGGCCACAAATTCATTTTTCAGGTTCACTAATTTGAAGATCCTTACCTTTAATATCCCATGCTGCCAGACTAGACTAACATGAATTCCTTTAAATCTGAATTTCAGCACACATGGGGAAGCTGTTGTATTAATAACTGTGTACTGAAACACTTCTATTTTTTAGCAATTCCAACTATAAAGGTTTGCAGACTTGTAGGCAAAACAGTAGATTTTTTAGAATCAGAGAGAGGACAAGTGGTAAATATAGTATAATAAAATGCCTCCCTCAATGTTTCCTATTGGCTACTTGTCAATTCGTTTCCTTCCTACAACTGCACAGCACTTAGCGCATCCTTTTATAAGCCAATGATCCTGAGATGTTTTAAGCTTTAATTTGGACATTTACTATCCACTTTCACAGTTGCAGCATAAATGAAGAAAAATGTAGTCCAGTACTCACAAGAAAACAAGCCCACTAAATACTGCCACCCTGTATAAACATCCAAGTATTTGTTAGAGTTTTATCATGGCAGGCAAACAATAAATCAGGCTTGTGACATGTATAAGAGAAGCAAAAATTAAAGATGTATTTTCCTGAAGGAAATATTTAGGTGGACTATTCTTTTTTTTTTTTTTTCATTTTTGGGTTTATAAACCATGTTTGTATCCCTTTAAATTGTAACCTTTACTCAGGCTCCCATACAGCATATATAAACTATATAACTGACTGCAAGTATTCAGTATTGATCTTCCCATTTGCTCTTTTCACAGGCAGGTAAATGGCGTAAAATTTAGCTCTTCCTAGAGCTATGTCATTTTACTAATATTAGTGAGGTGAAAGATCATATTAACAACAAAGATTTGTCAGGTACAATATTTCCCAAATATCTCTTTAGACTATATTCTCTTGGGAACCTGCATGGCGATACCCTCTGGCAGCAGAACTATACCAGGAGACATGATTTGAGGGGCTGCATGTGGGATGTACACAAGCCATGTTGTCTACTGAGGAAGCTTTCTGGCCATGGCTACAAAGAGTTGATTGAAGCAGCAGTTCTGCCACTCAGTGGATCCTCTTGTCCTCTGTGCCCTGATGTAGGATATGCAAAAGATACAGATATTACCATCAGCAACAGCACCATCAGCACCCAAGCTTTCAAGGGACATCCATCTGCCTCTATGTACACATGCACAGTGCTCAGGCATGAGTCCAGCATGGGGGAAAAAGCAAGGAAGTACCCCTGCATCACTCAGTCTGGTTCACAGTCCATCAATATATTTAAACCATGACATCTTGTGGTGATGACTCTTAAGTTATATACCAGGTTTGGGGGTGGAAAGGAGTTGTGGCTATGATAGAGATGCCTGGGCAGTTGATATTTTTGTTTGGCACAGGATCAGAAGACTCATGGTTCCCTGTTTATATTTCATTACATTAGGTCTTGATTTTGGAGGAGGGGAAAGCAAGTGATATTTTCCCAAGCTTGGCCCACATGTTAAAGTTAATGGCTTTAACAATATTTTCATTGGTTAGAATCATAGGAATGAAAATGACCTTTAGGCTAGGGATAGACATTACATATAAACTGGTTTAAGTGATCAGAAACTGGTTTAAACCTGTAACAGAAGAGAAGTTCAGTGCACATAAACCAGGTTCAAGATGGCCAAAACTGGCTTGAGATAAACCTGGTTGAATGAACTATCAGACTTGACTGATTGAGTTCAAACCAGTTTATGCAATGTCTGTCCCAGACCCCTTCCTGCTTTAAGTTAAAATAGATTCCCCCAGCATCCTGGCATGCTCTCTGGGATAGGATCTGTGCTCCAGTGGAGCAGGGCTGGCCCTGCCCTTCTGCTCCCTAGCAGAGCAGGGACAGTCAGGGACAGGCACGGGTGGAGGTGCTGTCACCAGATGGTGACCCCTCTCTCCCCTGTCCCACCAGCATGTACCTGGATTTCTCCACTGACTGCTCCAGCAGTGGGGGCATGGCCAGCCCCAGCACTGGCCTGGAATGAACTGGCCACGGAGGGGTTTAATTGCCCCCTCCCTGTCCCACCAGCAGGGACCCAAGCCAGGGTCTGCCAGGTGCCCCCCCTCATTGCTGCAGTGGCAGGGCCCCTGAGGCAGAGGGAGCAGAGAATGGGGTTACTTCCTCCTTTACTGCCACTGCCCCCCCCACCCGGGACCACAGCTGAGTTTGCCTGCCCCAGCTGCCTCTGCTGCTCACTCCTGCTAGGGGCAAGCAGTGGAATAAGCCCCTCCACTGGATGCCAGAGTGAGTGGGGAATAGCCCCACTCCCTGTCCCCCTGTCTAAGGGGCCCTCTGGCCACTCCCTGACCTCTGCCACTGGAGCAGCAGCCTGTCACAGGATCCAGAAAGTATATGCCTCTTCCCAGTGGGGGGTTGCACTGTAGGGTGGGCATTCCCCTCCCAGGAAGGGGCTTGTGCTCCAGGAAAATCATGACGGGGCTGCTGCCCCCATCACTCTCACTCCCTTTGCACTGTTCCAGTGGCCGGGAAGGGGTGGGGTCAGAGGCCAACTGATAGGGCCCCTAAGGTAGGGAGCAGGGAGTGGGGTTATTCCACCCTCTACCCCTGTGGCACCACAGCAGGTTCTGCCCACCCTGACCGCTATCACTGCTTGCTCTGTGCTCAAGCCAAGCAGCAGAATAAGCTCCCTTCTTCCCCCTCTCTTCACCATCCAGTGGAGGGGGCTTATTTTGCCACTTGTGCCAAGCAGGGAGCAGTCATGGTGGGCAGACCCTGCTGTAGTACCCAGGGGGAAGTAGGAGTAGAGGGAGGAATAACCCCCTCCCTGCCCCCTCTGCCTCAGGGGGCCATGCTGGCTGGTGTTTGGCTGTACCCAGCCCCACTGCTGCAGCAGAGGGGGAGTGCCTGACGGAACTTGCCTTGGGTCCCTGCTGGTGGGACAGCGAGGGGGGAATTAAACTCTTTCCCTGGTCAGTTCAGTCCAGGCTACTGCCCGGGTTGGGCACACCCGCCCGGCACAGCTCCTCTGTAGCCGAGGGCATGCTCTAGTGTCCTCTAGCTCCTGGCCTGAGCAACTGCAGGCATGTGCCTGTTTTTCCCCAGTCCAGAGGGAATGTCTGTGCACTTGCAAATTGGTTCAACTTAGGCAGGTTAGATTAACCTGCAAAGATTGATTCAATTCAGGCTCCAGCTTTTTGAATGTCTGGCCCTAGCCTTAAGGTCATCTCATCCAATTCCCTATGGAAATGCAGGTTGTCTGAGTTAAACTGCAGTGAGTGGAATTAGCCAGTCTCAGGGTCTTGTTGCATGGTAATTTTAGGTGGCTCCTGGAGCTCTTAATACCTGTATTGTCTGCACCGTAACACCTGAATCTAGTTTTAAGAACTCCTCAGGTGTCTCAAAGTTATGCCACTCCAGGACAGGCTTATCTTTGATCTGTGTTACCCAGCTTGCATTACATTAAGATGTAGCCACTCTAGGCCAGTGGTTCTCAACTTTTTTTGTTCCAGGACCTATTTTTAAACATGGATGGCCAGTCCTGACCCAGTGCCCCTTACTCATGAACCACTGCCCCTCACCTCTAGGACCCAGCCCTCCAGTGTGTGGGGCAGGGGATGGGTGCATGGGGCAGGAAAGGTGTGTGTGGTGTATGAGGCACCCAAGCAGCCCCTCACAGGCCAGCCTGTAAGGGAAAAGCCAGTTTCTCACAGTTTCTCCTTTAAAGAAGTGATAATCCATTTTTCAAAGTTTGTTTGTGACCCTTTCATATATTTGTGTGATCCACTTTTGGGTTGTGACCCACAGGTTGAGAAATGCTGCTCTAGGCTACACCTTAGTGCAAACAACCTACCTGCCCCCACTCCCTTGCTGGCCTGGAATGGGCTTGCTGACCCCTTCCCTCCCCAGCACCTGAGGTCCCTGCTCACTTCCATCCCACTGCCTTTTCCCTCTCACTTGTGCCTGTCCACATTGTTAGTCCCAGGGGAGCAGGCAACCTGCCTGACTGGCTGCTGCTGCCACCACCTGCCTGTATGGCTGGGACTATCTAGGTGGACTCAGCCCGGAAAAGAGCAGCAACCCAGCAGCAATGGCTAGACAAGCAGGTTAACTCTTCCCTGCTTGCTCCCCTAGGACTGACAGTGTGGGCAGCCACAAGTAACTGAGCGGGGCAAGGAGGCAGGAGCCCCAGGTGTCGAGGGGGACCTGGAGAAGCCCTGGGGACAGGGGGGAAGCCTGGAATTTGGGGGTGGGAGTCACACTTGCTGGCCTGAAGTGTGACTGCTCCAAATTCAAGCTGGCATTAACACTGATCAATATTTGTGTGGCTTAAAGTGTAACGAGCATAACAAAGGTGTAACAAGGCCCTCAGAGATTGTTTCAGGCTTCCTGTAAATCAGGCAGGCACCAATCATTGCAGGCAGGCACCAATCATTGCAATGCACTGCATTGCAGTCTTGTTTCAAGACTTAGTGTTTTCCTTTACAACCAGAAGAGTTACAACTTAGTTTAAAACAAAAATGAACAAAAGCTGAGAATCTGAAGAGAACGATAGACTCAGAATATGCAAGGTTGCTACACTATTACAGCTTTAAGGCCTGACTGATTCTATGTGAGGTTAGGGTAGATCACACAGAAAAAGGATTTCAGCCCTCCTTCTGACCCCCTGTTCCCAACCTTGGAAATCCTACTAGGTTCTGAGGCAATTATTTTTAGTAATTAAAATTGTGTGGGCTAAATTAAGTCCTCAGTCATATTACCCCTCTTTGTCACCAGATATACTTATACCACCTCACTGAAGACTAATAGGGTTTCAGAAATGTAACCTAGGGTACAGTTATAGTTTGAAGGTTTATGGTTGCGTAGGTATGACATTTATACACTGAGCACATCTGGAATGGAATCAGAGACACAGAAAACAATTTCATAAAGCGATCTTTCAGGTTAAAGATACCAACTTATGTATAATCATATGTCAAACTACTGATTTTAATAGCATGGGAAAAATCCCAGTCCTATACATCTGATACTGGCTATAAAGCAGTGTTATACATCACAACCTGCTATTCTGATTTAACTATTGCATTTCTGGACTTGTATTCCTCATACAGACAAGCCTCTCATTTTCAGTCAGTCAGAGTGGTGAAGTTGCTTGGAGTTGTGGAAGAAATACAGGTCACAATGTGGAATGCTGAAGGGACATTGCTTCCTCCCTTGAGAGAGAAAAGAGAGGAACAATCACGTTTCCCAAAACACTTTAATGAGAAACAAAAGCTGGAGCTTTATTTTACAAACACACTTTAACAATCTAACACTGAATTATTCATACCAGTTTTGAAATACAAACTTTATAACCCTGAATTAATTGCCCTTGGTGGTGAGTGCATCTAGACTCATTGTAAATAATTTGCCAATTGAAACACAAACACATTCTGCACAAGGAAGATGTTAACACAAACAGTGTCATAGACTTAACAATATCCTAACCTCCTTCTCCTTAACTACTTTGGACCAAATTCTACTCTTGAAGGCAGTGAAGTAACTGGATTAACGTGGATGCAACAGGGCAGTGTTTTTTCAGGTGTTCTTATTTTGTTTGGGAGATAATTGATTCTCTTAGTCCATGGACTTAATCAGATTTCCATTCAGCCCTTCTAATCAAAATTTTCTGGCCTCTTTTTCGTCACAGATCATAGTACTTTGGAAGGGCTTAAAATGGGATAATTCTTCATTTAAGCTCTGTAACCCAGGCAACTACAAGAAGTCCATGAGAAGGGACAATTTCTTGATATATGTTCCCTAAACCATCTTTACTCTGTGAAGCAATACAGTGTAACAATGTTTGGCTTATAAGATGTTAACTAAAATAATATTTATTTGGGCCTTTCTGCAGAGAGGATGGAGGAACCCTAGAAAACAGACCCAAAGGGGCAAGCCTTGCTCTATACACTTATGGTACAATAACTACTGCTATCTTTTTCCATTACAGAATTCTCTGGAGTGGGTTATCCATCGAGTTCATAGTACCAGTAAGTAGAGAAGTTTCAATATGATGAATAAATCTATAGTACAGTTGATCCCAAATATATTGCATATTGCAAAAATATATTGACTCCTGATGTTTTGATTATTTTATTTCCATATGATCTCTGTGGCACACTGTGAACACTGTTGTTTGCTAATTAATCAACTTGTTCTTTATAAGAAAAATACAAGAACATTAGTTTTTGATTAAAATAATTCTGAGGACTATTTCTTTTATTAGGCTGTTAAGAAGTCAATGAAAACTGAAATTCTGTCTACTAGTGAAAGCTAATTTATGACTTTTAGTTAATAGGCTGAATCCTGAACTGCGCTGAGCTCTTAGTACTTCTGATGCAGGTAGGGTAAGGAGGAATGTAACGAAATCATTTATAAATTTCCCTAATCCAGGAACCAAAATGATTTCCACGTATATTTTAAAGTCTGCTGGTATCAACATTCCCATTAGGACTAGATGGTCACAGCACTGTTCACTGTAGTTCTGTCCCTATTGTGGAGGGAAGGGAGTGAGCGCCATAAAGCCAATTATGCCAACTTTATGCCACCAAAGTATTTATCTACATCAGAGGAATCCTCAACTCTCCCTTCAGTTCAGCCTTCTCAATTACTTGTGTGGCCAGAACAGATATCTATTATAGGCAAGAATGTTTTTGGTGAAGGTTTGGTGTTTAATACTCAGTTACTGATAGCAAATTCTGTGTTGAAAAGGCATTCTTACTGTCTTTCAGGCTAGGGACAGAAGTTACACATAAACTAGTTTAAGTAATCAGAAACTGGTTTAAACCTGTAACAGAAGAGAAGTTCAGTGCACATAAACCAGTTTCAAAATGGCTGAAATTGGTTTAAGATAAGCCTGGTTGAATGTAGTATCAGACTTAACTGATTTGGGTCAAACAGTTTTATGAAATTTCTGTTCCAGACCCCGTCCTGGTTCAAGTTAAATCACAGTCCCCCAGCATCCCAGCATGCTTTCCAGCCCTGGTCTGGTCTGGTCTGGTTTGTCTGGCTTCAGAAGGGAAGGGTTGGGGCACAGGGACCAGAGGGGGCAGGGAGGCAGGGACTGCCCCCACCCCTCGGCGAAATCCCGGCTGGGGTCTGGGGCTAGGGAGGGGGGATCAAACTTCCCTTCCCCCAAGTGCAGAGGAGCCCTGCCCTGCCAAAAACTTACTGCTGGTTGCAACTGTGGACTACAAATCCCAGAGGCACCTGGAAGCACGAAGAAGAAATGAGCAACCCTATACAGTCCTCCTGCTGTGAGTCTGAACTGCAAATCTCAAAGACCTTTGGGGCAGCAGGAAGAGGAAGTGAGCACACAGCCCATGTTGGCTACCTACCAGGGAGCTATGCTTTAGCACTCCCTGGCTTCTGGCCTGAGCTACTGCAAGAATGTGGCTGCATTTCCTGAATCAAAAGTGAATGTCTGCCCAGTTATTTCTCAGTTTAATCTCCACAGTTTAAACTAACCTGCAAAGACTGAATCAAGTCAGCCTCAGACTTTTTAACTGTCTGTACTTAGCTTCACAGATCCACAATTTTAGTCTTAATCTTTGGACAATACTGCTTTTGAGAAAACCTTTGGAAAATGTTCACAAAATATTTGGCACGTGTCTTCACAGGAAGATGGTAGGGCTGCCGCCTGATATCCTGAATGGACATTTTCCTTTTTCCTACAGTCAACACCTTTTAGAATTTTAAAATGATATGTTTTAAATCATATCTTTATGTGTTTTAAATCAGGGATGACCATTTCCCTGAGTCTGATATGTAGTAGCTGAGAGTATTTGGATAGCCTGTGGCTTACAACACTCTTTTCTTGTTATCTACTTCTGTATAGCAGGAAAGAATTTGAATTTTCTGTCTTAATCAACCTTGATCAAGGCTTGCTTTAGTAGCATTTACCCAGAGATTTGGAGGTTTACTTTAGTTTAAAGTAAAGATTAAAAAATGAAGGAAGGGTTATTTAAAAGGTTTTTGACTCTGCACCTGATAATGTCCAAGGTAATGTCTGCACTGATTTCAGGGGGAGCAGATTTAGGCCAATTGGCAACCCAATTCGATATGCTTATACAGTATGAGGCATTTTGCAAGATTGTTTTGTCTAAACCCCTTATCAGGGCTAAGTTTTATTCTTCCCTATTTGTTTAGGAGCAGGGGTTAGACATTTTGCATTTGTTATTTATGGGCTTCCAAGTAAATAAACATACCAAAGACAAATGTAGTGATTTATGTCAAATGCTGCCAGAATGAAAGACACATATGAAATGTTTCAGGTACATAATCTATAAGAAGCTGTCAAGGAGCATCTGATTCTACATATCTTTTCAACCAACACAGTGATCCAAATGTAAATTCCTTTACTCAGACACATTATATAGAACTGTCATTCCAAAAGTACTGTAGTGCCCATAAAGCTGTGGTTCTCAACCTTTTCAGACTCAGGGCACCCCCCCTACAACTTTTTTGAATTTGATGGCACCCCATTTGAGAACCACGGTTATGCTGTCCCAGCCTACCTCAGCATGGTGTTGCTGCTGTGGTGCCTCTGCCATCAGGTAAAAATGCCCCACATTTCAGTCACAGCCAGACTGGAAAGGGCTGTCACACACCTTCCTCCATTATGGTTGTCTAAAAAGCTTAAAGTAGGCAGGAGTGTCTGCTCCTGCCACAGCCTTTCCCAATCTGACCCTGCATGATGTCTTCCAGAAACAGAGAGTGAAGGTGGAACACATGATAGGGTCCTACAGCACCTCTGTTTGAGAACCACTACCATAAATCGATGCACGGCTTATGTTAATGTGTATATGGAACTTTGTGATATGTAATATGGTTAATTTTTTGGTAATTACATTTTTCTTAATTACACATATGGACCCCACACCATACTATCACAGCATCCCACCATCTACAAAGTATTTATCCTTATGCTATCATTGTTCCACATCTTGAAGATGCAGAGAAGTCACACAGAAAGCTTGCAGAACAGAATGAAACTGAATCTCGATATTTTGTGTTCCAGGTTATCCCCTTAACCATTGTTAAGCAAGTAATTTCCAGATACTCCTATAAATTAAGGATCTTGATTTCACTTCTGTCATGACTGTGGGCCTAATGCTGCTAGAAGCCGAGTGTCTTTGCTCCCCTTCGTAGGCAATAGAGATCTTGGATGCTCAGCATCTGCCAAACAGCATGGAATTTGCTGACACAAAATATCTTTTTCTTTGCTGACATGCCATATCATAGGTGGCAGGTGACAAGACATAGTTGAACGGCTAGAGTGTGAAATGGTTTTGCCTTCATTCACAGAGTTATGACACACATGCCATAAGATGCTTAGACCTTTCCTTAAGAAATAAGGGAAATATTATCAGTGAAAAAAACCCACTTGATTGACAAATTAATTATGGGAAGTTTTGTATTTAAGAGGAAATAAAAGCCCATATGGTATAAAACCAGTGGCACTGTGACAACCAACTTGAAACTGCTAATGTTAGAACAATGATTCTCAACCAGGGTGCTGCAAGAGCATTCCAGCTAAGCCGCTGAGTGTCATGCGTTACTAGCACCGTTAGGTGTGCAAACACCTACATAATATTAGTCACAAGACAAAACCAGAGATTTCAAATAGAAATCTCTAGTGTCCAAAACATGTTGACTTGTGATCATTTTGCAACAGAATTGCTCTGTCGTTTGTCCATAGTAAAAAAAAAAATGAGTGAAAGCTAAAAGCTGGCATTTTCTGAGAGGTGCCTTAGATCTAAAAATGTTAAGAACCACTGTGTTAAAAGTAGCCCCGCCAGACATGGTTTAGTAGTCAGAGTACCACTTGGCTACCTAGAGTAGGTGATAAATCCAGTTTATCATATGGCTCTGCAATTATCAAAGACATCACATGACATATGTGTGATAAATATACTTTCATTTTTGTGTATCTCTTGAAGGTATTTCTAAGGTGCTTATTGTTGCAGCACCTGAAGTCTAGAGTATTATATTATCTGGTTACTCACAGTCCTGCAAATATTTGAAGTGACTAATTAATTCTGGATGTGCAACTTGTAACTGATTCCATGATCTAAAAATCAGGCCGCTTTAAGGTTTCTCAGAAGTCAAGCACTGAGAATCACTTAGAGAATTTGAGGCAATGTACATTGGGCAAGTTTTGTGGATTCTATTTTAAAAAAAAGGTTTTATTTTTCAAATAATATAGCAACTATCCTGTTGCACCTTGGCTGCTACAGAGATGGCTAGGAAGCTCATGCTGAATCTGACAGCGAGAACATGATGAAAAATCAGGCACAGGTTTAATTATAGGTTAAATACTGGTCATTTTTCACCTGAATCTGTCCAAACCCAGATCTGCCAGAGCAAACAGAAGCACATGGTAGAAGTTCTACTGTCTTTAAAGAAAAGGAAGATATACCCTTCTTTGAGTTATGCACAAAGGGCAGAATAAAGACCTAAGAATAAATCCCAGCGCTATATATTTAAGCTGTTGTATGTTATAATTGTAAGCTTCATTGCGATGTTATGAAAGAGCACTACAGCCAAGTTATTTTCAATATAAAAATTTAAATCTTTTCTCTCTCCACTTTTTGGTGCATAAACAAAGCAATTGCTTAAAACAAGATACTCATAATTAAGGCTTTTTATATCCTGCGCTTGCGTTATATATGGCCTTCCTCATGTCTGGATGAATATGGCATTACAGAGGAAGCCATCAAACTCATGTATAATCATACTGTATTATTTTATTTTTGCCTTTGCTGACCACTGTAACCAGTATGCATCCAAACCTCTGGCAAAAGACACAAGGAAGATGAACATAACAGAAACAGAAACAATAAAACTGTTGTTTTTTTCCTTCTACATCTGAGTGGCAATACAATTCATCCAGAAGGGGGAGCTATCAGCCTGCATGCCGCAGAGTCTAGCAGACAGCCTGTTATCTTGTCTACTGCTTGAAATTTGTCTGACAGGGAAATTTCAACACAAACCATGCGATTCGGTGCTGGAGCACGCTGGACCTCATCTGCTTAAAAGATGCACAGATATAGTCATCACACTTCATAATTTAATAAACTGCTAAAAAATTACACACATTTTCATTTTAGCAACTTAGGTCCCACAACTAAACTCACGATGCTACAAAGACATTTAAATTTTTCACTAATATGTCATGAGCACTGCACCCATTGCAAATTAATGAGTCTCTGAATAGCACTGTGCATTTGTCATTTGAATTTATGCTAATGCAGTGAGGTCTCCTGATGATGTTGATAGTCCACAGCAGCTGCTCAAACTATAGAATATACATGCATGTTCCTCCACTTTTTATTCTTCGTTCCTTGGATTTTTCTGGCTTGTCATTTGGGCTGCAGTCCTGCAGCTGGTTATTGATAGGGCTGCTAATTATCTTTGACTTTACACTACAGGCTTGACCCCCAACACTGAGCACAAGTAATGGATCAGTGTTGAGAGAATTATGTACATCACACAGTGACAACCTCAGACCAGGAGGTCAGAAGAAGTTCATTGAGAACCAATGGTATTTACAAAGAATGTTGGCATGGTAACAGATAACATATTTTTTTCCCCCCAAATAAATTATACCAAGTGTAATTTATACCCATAAGTCAGTCTGAGGCCGCGACTACACTCACATGAATTATATATCACAACCACAGTACACGCCATTTGTTTCTTCTGTATGCAAAAACAGTGGGGTTCTATCATTTACCCTCTTCATATAGAAGAATGGAGATTTCAACAGCCAGCGCATCCTAATGGATGTCAGATCCTGGCCAAAGGCTAGCACTCTCCATCCTTAGTTCAAGCAACCTCCTCTCCATTTTCAGTTCAAACAGTGCCACTGGGTAATGAAGAACAGTGTCAAAACTGAGGGCACACGGGGGCCAATTGAGGAAATAAAGAAGAAAGTGGGAAGGCAATTGGTAGTACAAGCTTCAAAACTTGTTGGTTTTAAAGTGAGCCGGAATATATTCAGAATTTGGAATATTCCAAAGCAAACTACAGTCTACACCATCTTTAGCTCTAAACATGACAATTATAGTGCCACTAATATATCCAGGAAACAATTATTTGAACTGCTTAATCATTTTCAAATGACTCAGAAAAATTAAGCAGGGAGCTGAAATGAGGAGCACAGAATTGAAGATTCAGCTTGTTAAAAAGCATTCCATTTTACACAGGCCTCTAATTTCCACGAGGCTAGAAAGGTTTAGTAGTTTAATTGTGGAATATCTGAGAGCAGCAACACTACCGCAGCAAGTACAGTATGGCCTTTTGTTTGCACTAGGTTCTTTTATTGAGAACGAAGCTGTGTCACATAAGGGAACTTGAGTGAATTTTTTGATAAATGTCTAAATTAGACAGACGAATGCATCCTACTGTCTCTTAAATACTATCAGGGAAGGTTTAGAAAAAAAAATCGACCAGTTAATCTCAAACATTACAGAGAAGCTCTTGAACTGAACAATGGAATACACAAAAGGGAAAAGATAGCAGACTGACTCCACTGTCTTGAAGCTGCTCTAGGCAGAACTCTCAAGAGAGCTACTTAATATATATATCTATATATTCTAGCACCATTCTAAGGGTTAAAGGGCCACTTCAGAGGAACAGGCTTCACTAAGCAGCAGCAAATAGCTACTTTACTATAGCACTGCAGTTTTCCCATCAAGGAGGGTAAAGACATTTTCACTGTTCTTGAAAAAACTTTGAAATGTAAACTTGTTCGATTGATGGCTCCTTCTGGTCCTGGCAGCCTTTTTGATAGCTGGTGCTCTTTCTGGAATACTTGTTAAAGATGTCTCTGTAGCGGAGATGTTGTTTTTATGTGATTTTTTTTTTTTAAAGTCAGTGCATGTGAGAGTGGAGACGGGCTCTCGTCTTGTATGCAGCAGACTGACAGGGGAACACCTACTTCTGCTGCCCTTGTTCATTGTAATATTTTACATGATTAGTCTCTCTGAAAGCTGTTTTTCAGCCTAAACCTTCAATCCTCTTTGAATTTAGCCACTCCCACAGTGATTCCTGCTTAGAAATATGAGCCCTGGCATTACTGCAAGCTGCTGCAACATGCTGTGCATGTCAAGGTCAGAGGCAGGAATAGGCACCTGCCTCAAATAATGCAAGAGATAACTACAGCTGTTAACCACTTCTTATAATGAGGACTGACTACAGTGAATAGGGAACTGGCATGAATTCAGACCCAAGTCTAAAAAGTTAATGTATCAGGCTCTTCCCTTTGCCGGTAGTGATAGGAGCCTAACTGATGACCTTTAGAAGCAAATAAACCCATCATTCCGGTTCAGTGACTGCAGTTCTATTTACGGCAGTACAACTATGAAAATGACTTACATATAGCAACTTCATTCTCATAAGGCTCTTAGGTTTGGAAACATTTTATTTTGCTCATGTAAACTCTCTCCCTAAGATTGTCACAGCCAGTTTTCTTATCTCTTATAGCTCTTCATTCTGGCTTATTTTAATCCCCTCACATAATTTTAGCAGTGATCCCACCAATTGGAATAGGAAATGGTGTCACTAACATGGGAGCTTTTTGCAGAGTAACATCTTGATGCCAGCAATTTTCCACAGATCTGGAGGTTCTGATTCTGCTCCCAAAGAAGACTGGAGAATCTGGTGTATTCAGTGCTGTAGCAATGAAGTTTGGTGCCTGGGGCAAAGCCTGCAGTGGCAGCCTGCCCTTGCCCCATGCACAGAATGGGGGAGCACACGCTTCCTCATGCTTGCTCGGGAGTGCATGGAGCAGCAGGAGCTGCCCTTCCTCCATCCCCGTACCCCCCAAATGGGCCCTGCCCCAGCTGGGCAGAGGCTGTTGGTGCCTCTTCACTTCGGCGCCCTGCTATCCCCCCACTTGGTGTATACATGTGACAAACAATATTGTCGTTTATAGAAACATCTGGTCCTTGGATACTGTCTCAATGGTTTACAGTGGAGTAGAAGGTCCACTCCTCCATACTCCTGCCTTAGTGTCTATGTCGAAGGTCCTGGTGACCTCTCACGCATACACCACGATCCAGAAGGATCGACAGTTGCCTACTACTAATCAGTTATAATCCAAGACAACTAATTTATTTTTCCTGGCACTTGACAAAGCTAGTAAGTAGCTATTGATCTTTATTAAGAGATTATTCTTCTGTGCTGTCGTGGCAATATCAATTACAATACAATAGTTACCATAGCACAATGTAAGAAAATACTATTTTTTTACCGTAAATTTTGTCAAACAAAATATTCTGTAGTCCACCCCATTCTTAGATCTTCAGAAGGATTTCAGGTGCTAGAAAGTGAATAATTTAACATGCCACAACAATCCATGATGTAATGGCAAATATATTGCTGGTGTGATATTTATGGTCTAAAGGTTGCTTAAAAAAAACACAGCTAATCCTGATAATGTGCTGTGTTAGCCACAACTTTAGGTAAACTATATTATGCTCTGAAGTCTCTCTGGGCTCTAAGGAGATTTCATAGATTTCATAGACATTAGGGCTGGAAGGGACCTCGGGAGATCATCGAGTCCAGCCCCCTGCCCAAAGGGCAGGAAGTCAGCTGGGGTCATAGGATCCCAGCAAGATAAGCATCCAATTTACTCTTGAAGGTGTTCAATGTAGGTGCTTGAACCACATCCGCTGGCAGACTGTTCCAGACCTTGGGGGCTCGGACAGTAAAGAAATTCTTCCTTATGTCCAGCCTGAAACGGTCTTGCAGGAGTTTGTGACCGTTCGACCTCGTCATCCCATGGGGCGCTCTGGTGAACAGATGTTCCCCCACATCCTGGTGGTCACCCCTGATAAACTTGTAGGTGGCCATCAGATCACCCCTGAGCCTGCGCTTTTCCAGGCTAAAGAGTCCCATGGCTCTCAGCCTGTCATCGTAAGTTCTGTTTTCCTGATCTCTGATCATGCGCGTGGCTCTCCTCTGGACTCTCTCAAGCTTCTCCACATCCTTTTTGAATTGTGGAGCCCAAAACTGGACTCAGTACTCCAGCTGCAGCCTCACCAAGGCTGAGTACAAGGGGAGAACGACGTCCCGGGATTTGCTCGAGAAGCATCTATGGATGCACGCCAGCATTTTGGTCGCTTTACTAGCCGCAGCATCGCATTGGAGGCTCATGTTCATCTTGTGGTCAATGATGACCCCCAAGTCTTTTTCTTCTATAGTGCCAACCAACGTAGCACTGCCGAGCCTTTAAGGGTGCTGCAGGTTTTTCCTCCCAAGGTGGAGAACCTTGCATTTTTCGGTGTTAAACACCATGAGGTTCTCGTCTGCCCATTTGCTGAGCCTGTCCAGGTCAGCCTGGATCACCCGCCTATCTTCTGGTGTGGATGCTTTGCCCCAAAGTTTGGTGTCATCGGCGAACTTGGCCAGTCCACTCCTGACTCCAATGTCCACATCGTTAAAGAAGATGTTGAATAGTATGGGTCCCAGGACAGAGCCTTGAGGGACCCCACTGGTCACAGGGCACCACGATGAGTGACTGCCATCAATCACAACCCTCTGGGTCCGACCATGAAGCCAATTTCCCAGCCAGCGGATCGTGGTGGAGCCAAAGCCACAATCGGCCAGTTTGGCCAAGAGGTGATCATGGGATACCAGATCAAAAGCTTTTTTGAAGTCAAGATATATGACATCAATCTCTTCTCCCTTGTCCAGGTGATAGGTCACCTGGTCATAGAAGGAAATGAGATTGGTCAAACAAGACCTACCCACAACAAACCCATGCTGGCTGTCCCTTAGAATGTTAGCCTGGGCCAGTCCCTCAAGGATGGCCTCCTTAATAAACTTTTCTAAGATCTTCCCCAGGATAGAAGTCAGGCTAATGGGCCTGTAGTTAGCCGGATCCACTCTCCTCCCTTTCTTGAAGATCGGCACCACATTGGCCTTCTTCCAGTCTTCGGGCACCACACCAGAGCGCCAGGAGTTTTCCAAGATCCGTGCCAGGGGCTGGGCTATGACGCTCGCCAGCTCCTTGAGTACCCTGGGGTGCAGGTTGTCAGGGCCAGCTGACTTGAAGGTATCCAGCTTCTCAAGGTGTTCCTTCACGAGGTCAGCATTGATGGAGGGTAGGGGATCCCCCTCACCCAGATTTCCCTGTCCCATAGCAGGCATGGGCATCCCGTGTGACTGATGAAAGACTGACGCAAAGTACCTATTTAATAGGTTGGCTTTTTCCTGGGCGTCAGTTGTCAGTTGCCCCATCTGGTTTAGCAGGGGTCCAACATTGCCCTTGCTTTTCCTCCGGCTCCCCACATATCTGAAAAAGGACTTTTTGTTGTCCTTGATGCCTGAAGCTAGTTGGAGTTCAGTTGCAGCCTTGGCTTTCCTGGTTTGCTCCCTGCAGGACCGGACTAGCGCGGAGTAATCCTCCTTGGAGGTGAATCCCATCCTCCATCCTTTGTAGGCTTTCCTTTTTAGCCACAGTAGGTCCGCTAGGTCTCTGGAGAGCCAGGGGAGCTGCTGTGCCTTCTTGCTGCCTTTCCTCTGTGTTGGAATAGATTTAGCTTGTGCACTGAGGATCGCTTCCTTGAGAAGCAACCACTCTTCTTGAACTCCCAACTCCCTGGGGTCATGGTCCCTGAGGGCCTGACTGACTAGCCTCTTGAGCTTGTCAAAGTTGGCTTTTCTGAAGTCAAGGACTTCTGTGTTGCTGACTGACTTGCCAGCTTTACGGTGGATGGTGAAGGTGATCAGCTCGTGGTCGCTGTCACCCAACTTCCCATCAATCACTAGGTCGCCGATTAGGTCGTCCCCCGTAGCCAGTACCAGGTCAAGCAGCGCTTTGCCTCTCATTGGCCCATAGACTTCTTGAGTCAGGTAGAGGTCATCCACGCACGAGAGAAAGCTTTGCGCCCGCTCAGATTTAGCTGAGTGATCTTCCCACGAGATGTCCGGGTAATTGAAGTCACCCATGACAACCAAGGTCCTGGAGCAAGCCGCCTCAGTCAGTTCCTGGGCGAACTCCTGGTCAAGCTCGGGACTTTGAGTGGGAGGTCTGTAGTAGACTCCCACCGTTGTGTCCCCTGTGCCGAATTCCCCACGAATTTTTACCCAGAGGGTCTCTAGCTGTCCATGCCGGTCGCCAACATCAGCTTGCAGGGACATGTAGCTTTCCTTCACATAGAGAGCTACACCCCCGCCCCTTTTTTCAACACGATCCCTCCTGTACAGGGTATAGCCCTCTATCCCCGTGGTCCAGTCATGGGTGGAGTCCCACCAGGTCTCCATTATCCCAATGACATCATATTTCTTTGCACTGAGCAGGAGGACGAGCTCGTCCTGCTTGTTGCCCAGGCTCCTGGCATTAGTGTACAGGCAGGCAAGTGTGTCCTTGGGGGCTCTTGCCTTGCCCACAGATTATACCAGGGCTGGGGCAGGGGTGGGCTCCCTTAAGTGCCCCTTTAAGTGCCTTGGTCCGCTGGCTTTGCAAGGGCTGTTCAGCAGGCCAGCAGGGGCAGTAGTCCCCCCATCCCCCAGCGGGCTTAGTTTCTTACTCCAAAATGATAAATAGAGTTAGCAGAACCTTACAACCTCTTTATATTAACGTGGTCACAGAAGTCGTGAAGGCGAGTAATATTAAGCACTTCCATGTTTCTCTCCATTTAAAAACCATTAATGAATCTTCATAAAATTCCTTAGAACTAGGTAGGTATTATGTTTCTAACAGGGCTCAGTGAA
The DNA here is from genome assembly GCF_052110815.1 of Crocodylus siamensis. Lineage (NCBI taxonomy): Eukaryota > Metazoa > Chordata > Crocodylia > Crocodylidae > Crocodylus > Crocodylus siamensis. The sequence goes on along the minus strand of NC_143397.1, from coordinate 45,138,484 downwards.
AATACTCAGACTCAAAAGTTTTCACTGAAACTATTGTGAAAAATGTCCTTTTTTCAACAGCTCTACACTTTACAAATGTGGAACCTTAACTTGTAGAGAGTTTAAGATGAGTCAAAAGATGAGGACCTAAAAATGGAGGTTCTTAAGATCAGCAGCCACTTCTGTAAGACAGAGATAGACCCTCAGCGGATGTAGGTCAGGCTAGCTCTATTGACATCAGTGACTGACAGACACCAGGTAAAGATGTGGCCCTCTGGCTAAGTGTGATTTCTTTAAGGCTATAAAAGAAGTCAGGTGTCAGACCTGGGATTCAAACTCAGGTGTACTTAGCTTCCAATTCTGTTTTCAGAACTAAACAAGGATTAAAAATAGCTTAAAATTGGAACTACATCTAGGGTCTCCAAATACTGCTAACAAAAAATGGTAAGCATTATGCTTCCTGAGTCTGTTAACCAAATCACTGTCACAATCATGGTTATATCCTTGCACAGAAACTGATTCCTAATGAACTATTGCAATTTTCTGGATATAGAAATAGCATTCAAATTAATTAATGTCATACAAAAACTTAAGAAGCTATCAAGGCAGAGTTAACCTTCTGAGCAAAGTCAAAGACAGTACTAAGCAGCTAAATTAAGGATATAAGTGGGATGGCAGAGTTTACAGAACCTACTGGAGGGGTTGACTCTGTGATCCTTATTCATAGTGAGCAGGAAATCAGTTATACAAGTGGTTCGATCTTTTTGTGAACTTTTAAGTTCCCCAAATGAACTCCTCTCTTTGGAGGGCCACAAGATCACATATATCAGACAGAAACACTAGGAAACTGGAAGTTGCAAGTGTCTCTTTTAATCCATGGAAGGGTACAGCAAGCATGCTTCACATGTGCTAAACAGCTGCCAGTGAGGTATTCTCAGCACCACAATATGGCTACCTGTGCAACTGAAAATTTGGTTGGGCTGGATTTGGTCCCTGATCCTATAGCTACTGTGGAATCCTCACCTGATCAATCAAGGTAGAAGTGGACCTGATCCAATGCTTCAGTTGTGAATGCAACCCCTCCCACCTGCCAGACCTCTAGAGCTCAGGCACATCTCTGCTCTAAATTAAACATTTTCTCCAAAGCTATTTATTTGATTTTCTATGTGCATCATGTCCAGATGCCATTGGTATGTTTGAAGGCAGCTCTTGCTTTTTTAACTCCATATGTGGAATGAATGTTTATTAACATATCATATTGGATGGGATTTTAACTCAAAGGGAAAAAATAACTTTTCCAGACACTTGTTTGAAACACAGATTTTGATTCAGTTAGCTTCTCAGAACTAGCAACTTAACAAAATTCTTTTGTCTCAACAGACAGAGGCATCAAATGCAGCCTTTTCCTCCACCCAGTTCCATAGTGCTGACATTATCTGGTGAATGGTGTGTCGGATGAGCAGCTCTGATTCAACTGCTATCCCTGTGGGTTTGTGCTTTTCCTTGCAAAATAATTCCCTTGCATAATTCCTATGTTCTGTTTAGAGGCTTGGAAATCTGGCTGCTTAGCAAAATTAAAAGGCCCTAATTTACCAGCCATCAATTCAGCAGTCTGTAGTCTGGGGTGGGCAATTATTTGGGCTGGAGTTTTGGTGAACTGTTGAGGGCTGAGGGGGGTGGGGGCCAGGCAGATGCCACTTGATCATGTCTAGTCCACTGGCCATTGCCGGGAACCTGAGGAGGGAGGGCTGCAACCCACACTGCTCCACTCTGCCACAGTCAGGGCCAGGTCGGGCCAGGAAACAGCGCACAGACTCCTTCATCCCCCCCACATCCCTTCCCAACCTGACTTCATGTTGGTGCTGCACAATCCTGGCACTGCAGTTGCTGGCAGGTAGGCCCACATGGGATGGGATTTGATGCACTGCAGAGTAGCCATCCTGCTCGCCTGTCCACAGCAATGAGCTGCTACTGCTATACCACAATGGGAAAGTCAGAGATGGCTGCCCCAGGCTGAGCACCCCCTGCTCGTGAATTCACCTCCTAGTGGTGCTGCAGCAGCAGCAGCAGCTCATTACAGCAGGTAGGTACATTGCATCGCACCCCATCCTGTGTGGGCCCAGTTGCTGGCAGCTGTGGTGATGTGGCTGCACAGTCCTGGCATCAAAAGGAAGCTAGGCAGGGAGAGAGGGAGGAGATGGATGCGGGGGCTAGAGGAGTTTGTGCGCTGTGTAGCCCAGCCCAGCTCAGCCCCAGCTGCGGCAGAAGGAAGCAGCATGGAGCAGAGCTCTCCCTTGTCAGACTCTCAATGGCAGCTGGTGGGCTGGATAGGATCAGTTAGTGGGCTGGATATGGCCTGAGGTCAGTATTTTGGCCACCCCTGCTCTAGTCTCTTTTGCTTTATATGTAAGTAGAGTTACCATGTTACCTCTTAGTGCATGTGTGTACCAAATGTAACATTTTGTGTAGCTGGTTTGAAGCAACAGATAAAATACCATGTTTGTGTTATGTAGTAGCTTACACTATATTAAGTAATTATTTATATAGGTTCAGATCCAGATGACTTTTTTTAACTACAAGAGCCATATATTTTATACTTTTTTCTCCCTAGCTATGCTCCAGGTCACAGAGATTCTATGTTGCACAGACTCGTGGTCAAACTGAAAAAAAAAATGTCACACCATACTTCTTAGTAAGTTCTCTTGTCTCTTTCAACTAACCAACATGAAAACCCCTTTGCTACAATCCTCTGAAATACTAACAAGTGTTCTGTGGTTTCTAACAGATTCTTTTTTTTTTCCTTCATAGCTCCAGGGTTACCACCCTTGTAGGTTTGGAAAATCTTTGTTCACTTCATTATAAGACACTTTTGTATACCTTCTAAACTGGATTCTGGCAGCAAAGAGGAACAGGTATGTCATACACCAAATGCTTTTTTTCCTTGTCCCTAACATCCTAAGATATTGAACACTTTTATGTTCCAATGGAGACTTCTTTTATCAGTGACCGATATTTTTCTCTAGTCTATGTTCCTACAAACTCCTGACCTGTTATAATTTCCTCATTTGAAGTGTACTTTTAGCCAGTATTCCTGTTGGGTATCAGGGAAATTAATATTTTGGTTGGAAAACCATTTTCAGAATATCCCAAATTAGTGCGTCAAGGGATGCTGACTTAGTGCACAATTAAAGACTTTTAATGTTCTTAGTTACGCTGAGAACTAAAAATCAAAGTTTAAAGCATAAAAGCCAAACCAATAAGCTGTCATGGGATTTATTGAATACTTGCTTACAAACCTTCCCTCCAACTGATCTGTGCAACCTCTTAAGCTCAAAAACAGAAAATGAAATCAAATGACATCCCAGAATAGTGAAAACAAAATTTATACATACTAAAACACATTACAAAAATATGTATGAAATAAAATATGTAAAGGATGAAAAATAACCAAGTTTATCTTAAACATATGCTTAGTCAGGCACATATTCTTATTAAACAGTTATAACTCTGGGCTATTTTCAGAAACTGAAAATACTGTTTCTCTTTAAAGCTGGCCACTTCCTTTTTGACTGTCTTCCCATTCTGAACATAAAACAGGTGCATATTTGGCTTGTTCACAGCAAAAGAAATTCTGTCTTTAATACCTAGCATTACATGTATTTCTCTGTATCTCAGCCATCAGAGGTGATTCAAAGTTATTGAGTGTCATGGTAGTGACTAAGCCAAGGTAGACAAGAATTGGCTAGGGTTACAGCTGTGGCAGGACCTGTAAAGAAGCAGGTGATACCTGTATCGGGAAGCTGCCAATTATAGTATGTTCCTTGGATTTCTCATTTTCTAGCATTTAGGTTCTACTTTATTCTTCTTAGAAAAGGTGATTGGACTGATTGAGATTCCCAGATATAAACTACCAAGTTTTTTAACATCACTTGCAACAATAAGAAAACAAATCTGCTTCATAGGTAGTGAAACCATGTATGAATATGTATTTGGCAAAGTTATAAGCAACTTAAAATAGGGCCATATAATGGAAAGGATTAGTGTTAACTATAGATTTTGCTATCTGCACCACCTCTATTAGGGTAGCACATTCCATACATATCAAACATATTACTGTTTATAGGTAGGTAATGTAAGGGGATACAACCACCTCCTTCCAACCCTGCCACCTAGAACTATATATAAAATGCCAACATACCTATACCTTACATAGTGCCTGAGAATACCAGATGAACCAGAGGTATCAAGCAAGGCAGAATAGTTTCTGATCAAAGAAAGGAAGGTCAGAACTGACCATAGCCATATCCACTGTAGAAAAGAACTGGATGTAGTCAAGTTTGAAAGGTAAATAACTAGATCACACCTGATAGAGAAAAACTGACCAACAAATTCTGACCAGGAGGAGGACCACAACTCAGATGGTTAGAGCAAGCAGAACTGAAAGCCCATGAAACACATGCCATTCTTTTCAGCAGAAGCCAAAGCCTGGGACTCTGTCTTCATGGAAAAGTAGCCATCTTGCTTGCCCGCAGTCACTTTCTCTTACTTGCTGTCATTCTGGTTCCAGAAATCTTGCTCTTTTTAGTGGCTTCATGGAACAACTTCCACAGGAGTGGTTGTAGGGTGGACTCCTACCTAGCTTTCCTCATAGCCTGGTGACTAGCACAGTGTTCTAGGAAATGAGAGATGTGGATCTGAATCCTGTTAGTATGAGAAGAGCTTAGACTAGGTTTCTGACTTCCTGGACAAGTGAACTTACCATAAAGCTATTAGGCAAATCTTTACCAGCTGCTTTTTGTGTTAAGATGTAAGTAATCAGGTGCCTTAAACACACAGGGATTTTCTTCTGGAAGATTAAGTAGAATCAAACCCCAAATTCAGGATAAAATTGCCTAAACAATATAAAAGTTTTTAGTTTCTGTGTGTTACTCAAAGAATACTGAAAAGGCTGAACAACAGAGGACTGTTCACAATAGCTTAGTCTTGCTTCACTACCAAAGAAGCCCTCCTGTAGGGAACACCAACACTTGTGGTCCTTCTTTCTTGCTTTCAAAATGGCCGCTGACAGGATGGTTTGCTCACAGCTCTGAAAGCTCCTTCCTGTGTTGTAAGCCTTTCTCCTTCTCTTGTTTTGTTTTCCCTCCAAGACAGTCTGACCCCTTCCCCACTGTAGTCCCGCACTTTTCATGACTGTTTCCTGCCTTTCCACCTGCACTGTTTCTCAGGCCTTTTCTCCTGCAGTAACACTCTGCCCGCCCCTCCCCCTCCCTCAGGTTGTTTTTTGGCTTCTCTCCCTCTCCCTGCAGCTTTCTGTTGCTTATTGTTTTCCCTTCCCTTCCCTGCCACATTGCTTACCTTTCTCCTCTCCCTTGGGGTTTGTTTGTTTGTTTCCAGCTTGTTTGTTCCCTGCTGGCAGATGGCTGCCCATCCCCCACCCCTCTGTTTCCTTGCAGGGTTAATCCTTTTTTTGCTGGAATGGCTGAAACCAGCTCTGAGCAGTTCACTGCTGGGGTTTCAGCCCCTCTGGACGGAAGCTTTGGTCTCTGGCTTCATGCCCCTCCCTCTACTGTAGCGGAGGAGCGTGCTGCTGCTGTGGGGGCTCTCATAGGCTGCAAACATGTCCCCTGTGCTGCCCAGGTGAGTTCTGGTGAGAGGTCAAGTGTTCCCCCCAGGGCTCGAGGGCCTGAGGGTTCTCAGTGCCTGACGTGTATAGCTCCTCCTCCTCGGATTTGGACTTTGATTCTGCCTCTGAGGATGAGTTGACAGAAGTCCTCCCTCAGGAGGTAGTGTCTTTCGATTCAGCTAAAGTGCCCCACTCAACAGAGAGTATTCCCACCCTGGAGGCGGAACCTGTTCCTGCTTCTGAGGAACTTCCCAGTCCTGGTTGCTCTGTTGAACGCCTCATTGAGTTTCTAGACCAGATCAAGAACCACCAGAGGGTTGCACGACATTTACATAAATGGTTCCCAGACCCTGAGACATTTGTGGTGTCCACTAAGGCTGCAGCAGTGGCTATCCAATCTAGGAATGCAGCATTATAGTTTTTGCCTTAGCAAACGTGCAGGTGATGTTGGGCACTTGTTACAAGAAGCGACAGCTGGGGAGTTGTAGGCCCAGTCTTTCCCAATGGCTGCAGAGATGCTGTGAAGCGGACAGCACTCTTTGATTTCCAGCACAATAAAAGGCTGGACATCACCTTTCTGCAGAAAAGACACACCAGTGCAGCTAATCAATCTGACTGGCATGCCATTTGGAAAGGCCACAGTTTCTTGAGTCATGGCACCTCCCTCAGCACAGGGGTTGTGATCCTTCTGTTACTACAGCTGACACCTGACACAGAGGTAGTCCAAGAGGTCATCCCTGGCCGCCTGCTCACCTTTGACATCTAGTTTGCACAACATCACTGGCTCCAACTGCTGGAGACGAATGGGATGCCTTCTTTGAGACCCTGGCTGACTTTTTACAGAGTGCTGCTGATGGTGATGACTTTTTCCTCCTGGGCAGGGACTTTAATTGCATGGTCGATGTGCATCTTGACTGGAATGCGCCAGAGCCCCGTCCATCCTTGCCTCGGAAGCTGTGGACCACTTTGGAGGCAGTGGATCTTGTTGGTGTCTGGTGCCATCTCCATGCCAATGTGAGGCAGTATACCTAGCTGAAGGTGACCGCCGGTGGGCTCTCCATGGCATGCCTTGACCACCTGTATGTCACCAGGCACCACCTACCAGTCCTGTGCAGCAGCTATATTACCCTGGAAGGACTATCAGATCACAGCCTGTTTTCTTGTGCGCTGAGCCTTCCTGGCAGGATGCATTCCTGGGCACCCTACTAGTTTCTTGCAGGACACTCACTTCCATGACTGCTTTGCTCACTTCTGGAAGACATGGAAGGCCACAAGAGTCACCTTCCCCTCCTGGAAGAAATGGTGGGATGTGGGAAAGATGCAGATTAGAGTTTTCTGTCAGCAGTACATGCATTTGGCAACAAGTGAGCTTCGCCACCATGTTTAGGAGTTGGAGGAGGATGTGGAGCAGCTTGAGGTGGCCCTGCATGATGTTGGTGATGATGTGGGGATGCTCGAGAGCCTTAAGCTCCATAAGAAAAATCTGTGGGAGCTGGCAGGGCATGTAGGCCAGGGTATGAAGGTCCGCGCCCGCTGCCAAGCACTGGCAGGGACTGACGCCTGCCCCAACTCACTTCTTCAGCTTTGAGAAATGATGAGCCACACAGAAGGTCATTGACCATCTTAAGACCCCAGATGGCCCAAAACTCACAGTTCCTGTTGAAATCCGATGCCATGCCATCACCTTTTACCAGGAACTGTTTGCAGCTGAACCAATTTGCCTAGTCTACTAGGTGCTCACATGATGGCCTCCCTAGGCTTTGCTTATCAGAGGCTGACTATCTTGAATGAGAACTGGGGACCTCACCTTGGACAAAGCCCCTGGCATTGATGGGTTACCTGCTGAGTTTTATAAGACCTTCTGGCCTCTCTTTGACCCCTGCCTCCTGTGTGTCTTTTATGATTGTCTCATGGACTAGACGATGCCAACCAGCTGTTGCTGAATGGTTCTCATTCTGCTGCCTAAGAAAGGAGACCTTGGCTGCATCAAGAACTGGTGACCAATGGCTCTCTTGTGTGCTGATTATAAGATCCTGGCCAAGGCTTTGGCTAACCAGCTGTGCATCTTTATGACTTAGATCATCAGCCCTGAGCAGAGCTACTGTGTGCCAGGCAGGACCATTCAGGACAGTCTGTTCCTGCTTCAAAACCTGCTGACGGCTGCAGACTTCTTCAGTCTCAACATTGAGCTTGTCTCCTTGGACCAGGAGAGAACCTTTGATTGGGTCAGCCATGACTACCTGTTTTGGGCCCTTGAGGTCCTTGGCTTCAGGCCTGTCTTCACCTCTGCCTGTATTGGGGAATATCAAACCTCCTAAAGATGAATGGTATGCTCTGTGCCCTGTTCCTGGCCTGCAGGGTCATCCGCCAGGGCTGCCCTCTGTTGGGAATGCCGTATACCTTGTCCATTGAGCCCCTACTCCATGCACTGTGGCATTGCCTGACCGGACTAATTCTTCCATCTGCCTCCATCTCAGCGGGCTGCTTGTTGGTCACCCAGGTGATGTCTAGTCCTTGGTCACCTGTCAACAAGCCTATGAGCATGGTTCTTCAGCTTGTGTGAATTGGACCAAGAGCGACACCCTTTTTCTTGGTCCTGGGTCAACCTCCCCCCCCCCCCCCCGACTTGCCCAAAGCTTTTACCTGGCATTTGGAGGGCCTCAAGGCCCTGGGGGTGTTCTTTGGGCTATCAGTCTTCCCAGCATGGAACTGGGAAGAACTTGGTGCCAAGGTGGAGGCATGTCTACAGTGATGGCACTGGCGTCTGCCCAGCCTTTCCTACTGTAGGCGGGTCCTTATTGTCAACAACCTGGCAGCTGCAACATTGTGGCATTGTTGCATTGTATTGGACCTGCTTGAGATGCTCCAGAGACTCTTTGTGGACTTCTTTTGGGATGGTTGTCATTTGCTCCCCTGAGCTGTTCTTTATTTGCCAGTGGCTGAGGGGGAACAGGGCTTGGTTGACCTGGTGGGCAGGGTGGTGGCCTTCTACCTGCAGGCCCTTCAAAGACTCCTCTACTACGATGACCTCTTCCCCTTTTGGCATCTAGTTAATTTGTTTTTGCACCAGGTGGGGGGCCTTGGTTTCTACAGGGAGCATTTCCTTCTGGACCCCACCCTCCTGGACTGGGGTGTCCTCCTGCTTTTCTATTAAAGCATGGCACAGTCCTGGCAAATTGCCTTCTACCTCCTGCCCCAATCCAGGAACCTGTGGTTTCTGCAGTTACTGCAAGAGCCCCTGGTCTATAACCCAACCCTGCAGTGCAAGCTACCAAGCCTCGCTTCTAACAGCCTTGTTGACTCCCTCCTCTGATCACATACCATCTGGCTGGGACACCTCCTTGACATGACTTGGTCAGACTGGTTGTTAGCTGAGACTCTTGGTGCCCACCTGGGCATGTGCTCAGTTTGCTGTGCCACCTGGCTCCTTGGGGACATGAAGGCCACTCTCCCAGCAGATGCGGCAGCTGCCCTGGAGGATCACCTTCAGGCTCAGAGAACCCCCCAACTGGGGATATCCTGGGCAAGCCTTTTCCACCACTGCCTGTTGTCCTGGTTGTGGATGGTGACCTGGGTGGTGGGCCCGGCACCTTATTGGCTCTTCCCATGCTTCCTGACAGTGGCACCGGCATCTACTTCGATGCACTCCCCAGGAAGGCCCTGTATCTGTGGGTGATTCACATTTGCTGTGCCTGCGCTCTTGCCACTCGGCTTGACATGGTGTGGTAGAAGCACACAGCAGTACTGGCACTCATGCCAGCCCGCCCCATGTGGCTCATGTTTTATAAGCCCCCCATCTCCAAAAAGACCAGTGACCTCCAGTACTGGTTGCTACATGGGATACTGGCCACTGGCACTCTTGTCCACCACATAGACCCAACTGCATCAGCAGTCTGCCCCATTTGTACATGGGGAATGGAGGAGGATCTTCATCATGCCTTCCTGAGATATCCTTGGCTTTTGCCACTATTTGCTGCCCTCAGCGCCTTACTTAAGGTGTTAGACTTGGCCTTCTCACAGGCCATTTACTTGTTCTTCCTCCCCTACCAGGCAGCCATTGCGGGTGTCATCGAACTTCTTACTCGGCCAGGCTAAGATGGCCATCCTCAAGAGTGGCAGGAACTGGCTTGCTGGGGCCAGCTCAGGTGACACCATGTGGCTCTTTTGGTTTTTGGTGCAGGCATGCCTGTCGCTGGAGTTTGAGCATGCAGTCCTCCAGCGGATGGTGCCTACCTTCCAGGCACATTGGGCAGTTCAGGGGGTGCTCTGCAGTGTTGAGGGTAGCCATTTTGTCCTCACACTGTGATACTGCTAGTCCTTTCCCTGGGTAGAGGCAGGGGTCTCAGTAGGCTGATGTACTGGATTTTTTATTTTTAGATTGTGAGGGCAGGCCTTGCAGGCCAAAGCCTTGTTTGATGTACCTGGGCCCCTGTGTGGGCAGTGTTTTATTTCTTTGTTGGATTGTTACCCCGTTTCCCCTTAATAAACCTTTATAAAACATCAAAAATCTATCTTTCCTTCTTTCCTTATTTTAGTGATGGAGGGAGATGTCCAATTTGTTATAGAACCCATAGAGCAGGATATTATAGCTGTTTCCCAAGATCCCAGGGGAAAAATTCATATACAGCTGATTAATCCACATCTAGCACTAATTCTAACATGGCAATATCAAAAGACATAAATAAGCTAAAATGAGGTTACCACCTGGATAGCAGAATAATGTAAGGCCATTGTGGCTGAGTACCGGCATTTACAATTTAGAAGTCGGTGGGGAAAGGGTTTTTTTAATATTAACACATGTAAATAATTTGTTTTGTCTTGGCTTATAAATACAGTAATTGTTTGAATTATTTGAATGTATTAACTCCAGACTTAATACATGAGAACTGACAATCATTAATCCAAACAGGCATAAAAGGCTCTGTATTGAGAATTAATGTTCTGGCAAGAAGTCCCGCCCTCCCCCCCCATAAGAGTAGAGTAGCATTAAACAGATTGCCATTTTGTAATAATATACAGAATATATTGCATTATGTTTCTTGGATTGGATTGTTAATGTGATTTTTTTAATACTGCAAATTCAGCTTAATACTTCTAATTCAGTTTCAAATTTCTAGTTTTTACTTATTATATAACTGTATCCATGTTGTTTATTGTATGTGCATCATTGATTTTGTATGAAGTAGGAAATAATGTACTGTTCATTCTAATTATTTAACTATCTTACTTTACACATCTGTATCTCACTTTTCTCATTTCCCCTCTGATACTCTGCTTACTCTATGCTTCTTCATTTCTTTCCACCCTCCAAAATATTCATTCCTACCATATGCTCTTTCCCTTTCTTCATCAGGCTGGCCTTCTCTCCTTTCGATCCTATAAATACCATTATTTTCTCCCCTTCAGAAAGATAATATTAATCATGAATGGTTTTAGATGTGCTATTCTATCACCTATACTTTTTTAGACGGATGAATTTTGTATTTAAGAAACATGTAAAAAATATTTTTCCAGAGGAAAACACAACGCACAATATTGTAGTAATTATCTAGACCACTGATTCTCAACATTTTACCACTCCAGGCACCCCTCCATAAGTTTTCTGAATTTAGTATCACCACATTTAAAAAACAAATTTATTTATTACAGTGTTTACCTCCTCATATAGGGTCCAGGCAGGCTTGGGGGAAGGAAGAGTTGAGCACTTACCTCCTTACACATGCACTGAGCACCTACCTACTTGGGTTGGGCATGGAGAAGTGAGCCCTTACTTCCTTGCACCCTGTGGAACCCTTGAAAGGATCTCACAGCACCCAGAGATGCCACATCACCACAGCTGAGAATCATTGATCTGGACAGCAATGCTACCTCTGTGCTGTTAAGGGGGCTTCAGCATAGATAGTGTAGATAAAATTTAGATTCCTCTATTCAGAAAGCTCAGGACCCTGCCTCTTGGGCTAAAGAAGAATCTCCTTTAGTAAACTTAGGACACATGGTTGACAGTTCTGATGCCATCCCATGTGAGCATTGGCATATGTTACAGACCTGGATGAGTCCCTTTAGTGGGTAGTTACTAGCCTGTTTTTACTAGACCACTTTTTGGATCCCACATACTTCCAAGTCAGCCAGAAGCGAAGCAATGTTCCTAACTTAGACCCCTAAGGCACACTTCTGTATGCTGAAACACTATCTGGCACCCTTTGCTGGTATGTGAGAAGACACAATTCAAGTGTCTCAGGCCTTTAAACTAGTGCTACCCTTAGGTATGCAAGGCAGTCTAGGCTGCATGACAATGCCGCCTCTTTGTTGACAACTCTTGTGTTTATGGGAAGTCTCACACATGTGGTGTTCTTCTTATTTTTTTTTAAGCCTCGGTTTCTGGAGTCAGGTGATAATGGGAGAATGTCAGTTTTCCCTTTTTATAAGGTAAGCTTCTAACTACAAAAGTTGTGGAGAAAAGCCTAAAAATGTATACCTAAAAGGTCAAGCATTAGAACACAAAGTAAGAGCAAAACTAATGAAGAACATAAACTATTTTTAAAAGTCTCATCACTTTTAAATTACTCTAATATGTTTGAGGGTTTGGGGTTGGAAAAATAATATCTCCTCATAAACGAGAAAGGAAAAATGCAACCGGAGCTTGGAATGCTTTCTTCCAGGTGAAAAGAATGAGCAAGCCAAGAGCAGCTAGTCACAAGATGGTCATGCTATAGTTCAATTGCTTGGCTTTGCTACATCTAAGAGGCCAACTGCAAGCATGGCATCCCAGGGGGAAAATACAAGGGCAAACTTGCCTAGAAAATCTACTGTGGGGGAGGTTTTTCTTTGTCTTGCATTGCCTTAGCATATCATGGCGAGGTACAGACATTCAGAAAGCCTCAGGTGGAATCCATCTAAGTTATGCCGTTTGCTGCAAACAGCGCAGTTTAGATCGGTAGCAAACAGAACACACGTTCGCCCTTTGGTGGAGGCGGTGGCAAATCTTAGACCAGGTTCTGCCATTTTTAAATCAGTCTGTGTGTGCCAAACCTTTGTTCTGTTATGGGTATAGACTGGTGGTTTTGTGTGTTGAACTTCTGTTCTGTTATGGGTATGGACCAGTTTCCGATCACTTATACTGGTAAATGTGTCACGTCTGTACCAGGATCATAGGTTGGTAAGAATAAGTATTTTTAAGTGTTGTAAGTATTTTTAAGCATGTAATTATTTTTTTTACTTTGTTCAGCACTGCACTGAGTTAAGATGGCTTGGGTTCCAATATATTGTACATTCACATTCTGTAGTTCACTTTGTCCTATTAGGTTCTTCTTCACAGTCTAATGGCTGCCTGCATTTTCATCCAGCATTTAACTCTTTTATTCCTTACCCACACTTACTTTCAAATAGACCCTACAGGGAAGAATGTCAGCCATGTTAGAAAATGGTCCAGCTCTGGAAAATGGTAAACTCTGAGGGACGGGGGGAAGCAAGCCGGTTTAATTTTCATTTTGCCTTTCATTAAGCTTAACCATTTTAAAAGGGGATCTTTTACTAACACGGCTGCTTTTAGAACCAGCTATCTCATTTTTTATAGCTGGTTTCCCCTGGCTTTGATTTTTATGTATGGATTGTATTTGATCAGATAACACCCACTGGAGATGTTGCCGTCTTTGTTCAGGACACCAGTTTTGTAAGCTGTAAAGCTGATAAACAGTTATATGTGTCTTGTTTCCTTCTTTGTAAAGAGAGTCTATTGAGACATCAGCACATCTGGGGAAAACATGTTTTTTAATATTTTGGTAGTTGTTATTCATTTCAAATGCAGGGCTATCATTTGATGTCTACATCTTAAAGATGCAAAGGGATGCCTTGTTGGCAGTAATGAATATGAGTCTAACGGAGAAGAAGAAACTGAACCTGCCTTCAGGTTCCTTTGTTATCACACTCTCATCTAAAGAAAGGACCTTTGAGGATATTAAAACTTGACGCTTTTTCTGTTTGCCTCATGAAAGATAAAGCTTTGTTAAACTTGTATTGCTTTGTTGTCTCTTTAGTTCAGCTGCCTTACACAGCAGTTTTTCTTTTTTTAAAAATCCTCAGTATAGAAGATGAAACAAATGCCATGCTCTACTGACTGGCATATACCAACTAGAGGCATATTCACATGAGAAAACTGCTTGACAAATATTTCATCTATCTGAGATATTTTCCAGCTGAGTTGCCTTCCTATTCTGTTCCCACCACATTCTCTGCATTGCACAGTGGAAAAGCAGAGACATTTAACTTTTGCATGGGACTGGGAACTTCAGACTTTGAAAACCAGGTCAGTTTTTTCAGCAACGTTTTTTCCCAGCTGGCACTCAAAAATGGAAACAAACTTGATTTCAGTTATTTTCTCTGTATACAGATGTAGAAAAAAGAGCAAATTCAGGAGGGGTTTGTTATGCATCTTAAAACTGCTTGACTCCAGTTGCTAAAGACTCTCATGCCCTATGACAAAGCTTATTTGTATTATTGACAAATAAAAGACCAAACAGAAATGGCCTTTTCACCACTAATATGGGCTTACAGCAAATATTACTGCTTGGTAACAGCACTGGAAGGAAGAAAGGAAAATACTGAGAAAAAAATTATTTGGGTTTCAAATTAATGATGGAATTGATTTTATTTTTTATTTTTATAGAAGTAGCATTGTTTTCAATCGTTGATGAAATTAGCTAATTGAAGTCTTTTAAAATAACTTTATATAGGTGGTTCCTGGCATGTTGTATCTAACTATTAATAAGCCAATATAGTTAATGATATTGGCACCTTTGTCTTTATAGGAAAAAGTAAAATAGCTATTTAAGAATACAAAAACAGATGACTCAATAAGTAAAAATTAACACATATATTAGCTTTAATCTTCAAAACACTTTATAAACATTAACAAATTAATCCTCACAGCACTTCTCACAATGAAACAATATCTCTAATAAATATTATGCCAGTTTTATAAATTAGAAAATTAGCATAGAAACTCTGTAGTTTGCCGTGACCATTTAGTTTAGTATGTGACCAGATAAAGTTAAAACAGCTCACATTTTGAATAGTAAGTATTTAATTTCTTATTGGACTGTGTATAACCATCTACAGAACAAAAAAACAAAAAACAAAACAAACAACACTTTTGAAAATGCATTGTGTAAATTTGAATAAGTTAATTTGAGGAAATCACTGTTTGCATGTATAGCAGGGGTAAAAGTCAAATTTATTGTTTTAATTATTTACTGCAGAATTTATACTCAGCTTAGTTATTAGTAAGTTGGTTGATGAATCAACGTATAGCATGAAAGGAAAGAGCCTTAATAGACAAATGCTGTTTTTTTTACCTTCAGCGCAATAGTTTAATCTGTTTTGCAGGCGCAAGTAAAAATATTGTTAGTTTTAGGTCAGTCCATTCTCAGGGAAAGCAGTCAACCATGCAGAGACATAGTATATAGTTTGGCAACATCTGAGACATCGACTCATTATCATGTTAACTCAGAACCTAGTGACTGAGTGCAATGGTAGGAATACTCTCATGTTGAAATGATCTGCTCTTAATTCAATGTTGGAATAAATGAAGAACTTAGTTTCAACTGCTGCTGGAATCTTAATTTTTACAAGGATAAAAAGTTCATTCAAAAGCAGTTGAGCTGATGGAGATTCCCGTTCTCTAACTGGATTGAGCTTGGAATTTTCTGCTCTAGGCAGCTGACAAAAACTGGGTGCATCTACATGTGTGCTTTAATGCACAGTAGCCTATTTTACTGTGCATTAAAGCATCACTTAAAGCCATGCACATTCATTACTGTGCATGAAGGCAGCCTAATGCACATTTCTTTAGTACTTCACATTCGAGGGCTCCTATACATGTATGGAGCCTGCTCTGAAGCACTGAAAATCCAGTGCATTGGAGCAGACTTGATTAATCGCACCCACACAGCATGTGTATCATTGTCTCCATGCATGCATGCATTGAAAACATGGTGGTGAGGTGATTTGAGATAAAACATGTTCAATGAGCTTTAGTTCAAAGTGCCCCCGCCATCATTTTTTCAATGCGGGGATATATGATGCAACATATGTAAAAATGCCCAGAGGTACTAAATGTGATGCACATTAGAAAAAGCACCTTATTGCACATATAGTACAAAGCAACATAGTGCCATGCTAACACCAGTGAAACAGTGTTTGTGGCTATGCAGCAACTGTCAAGTCACAGGTTTAGCCTTTTCTTTTGTCTGGACAAAAACTAAGTTAAGACTGAAATAGAGCCTGATAGTTTCTGAAAATAAATGTAGAGTGGTCATATATAGCAGAGGTGGCCTGCAAGACCTTTTATTTCCTTTTCTTGTTTATTTTCCTGTAATCATTTTATTTTCTTCTCATAAAAGACTAGCAGAAAATGAGGGAAAAGGTAACAACAACAAGGAATCCCTTTTTTTGGAACTCTGTATAGTTAAAGCAAGTATCTAGCAAAGTATCTGGCAGGTAGACCAGCCAAGTTTTACAACAATGAAGCCTAAACTTGTAAAGTATTATTGGATGCTTAAGTAAGCGGCCTGGTTTTTGAAAAACTTGACACCCAGTTCCAGTTGCCATGACAGGGGAAAAAAACTGCTTTACAAATATTTCATCAATCCGAGTTGTCGCCCTTTGAGGGAGAGAGGAGCTACTAAGTGGTTGTAGCTGATTTCAAAAATCAGATCACATATTTAGGGCCCAAATTAGAAAATGTTGGCCCAAAGTTAAATTTTTACCTGCAGCCCCCTCCATCCAACTTTGAGTCAATAAATCATGTGGTGAAGTCAGAAATCATTTTCTCACTAAAAAAACCTGACTGAATTGAGGTTCATGATAATGTACCAAATGTTAGCCTGGACAGCATTTTGAACTTCAGATTATTTATCCTTCATGAGAACCTGCCACCTCAGCCCCACTTAATCAGCCGTTGGAAACTATGGTACCAGAATCACTCAGATTTATCATTCTGACATTCAAGCCACCTCTTAGTTTGTTTTGATAATTTACTATACACATCCCCAATTATTCAAGGGAAGAGAAAAAGAAGTATTTGAATAAATAGTAATCCACAATCAAAGCAGAAAGGCACAAGCTTTGCTAATGGCTATTAAGAAGGTTAGGTGCTCACAGTTAAGAGGACTGCTGAGAGAATCAATCACATATACGTAGTCTAAACCCATATGGCTACATTTAAAAGGTATATTGACCTGCATATACGGGGTATTAAAATGACCTGGTGGGTATATATAGAAAACCCTGGTAGTCCATTGGTTTTTGGTACTACATAATAAAATAAAAGGCCTGTTTTACAAAGTTATATGTTGGGGTATAGCTTTGCACAAGATGGACTAGAGAGGAGACAAAAACTCTCCTCTAAACAATAGACTCCAGTATGAAGTAGGTCTGAGGAGGTCAGAAAGCTATAGGGTCAGGCTCCTTTCAATATTCTGAAGTTATGCCCCAGGAATAATGGCATACAAGAAGTTTATATCTTTGGTTTTCTTTTTATTATGTTTGGGAATTCATACAGATGTAAAACATAATTCCATAAGAATTATATTGTTGGTTTTCATTAATGGCTGCTTGTTATGAAGTGTAATATTCTTACCTTTTAAAATGAAGTACAACATAAGCCTGGACTGGCCTTTCCTGTTTTAGGATCGGGGCCAATAAGTTACTCAATAGGGTGCATACACAGGCTGAAGCAACATAATAGCATCACCCTTGGAAACTCTATAGAGCTGTATTGGTAACCACAAGAGCAAAGGGGCACTTCTTCACAAGGGTGTCTTTCATTGGTGCAGACGGTCAACTAGAGGGCAAAACACAATGTTGCAGGCCAGATATAGATGCCAAATGGCAGAGCTATTTGGCAGAACAGGATCATATACATAAAGCTGACTGAAAAAATGTGGTCTCAGAAAGAAAGATCCACTGTTACTGCAGGAATCCAAATGCATTAGATAATAGATTATTAGCTGGCTTGCACTGGAGGAGGAAAAATAAATGAAACAAGACATAAACTACCACCTTAAGGAATGGATAGAAATTGCTGGCCAATTTGGCCTTCTCCCTTTTACCATTTTGTTTTTGCTGCTGATGGCTGTAGGAGTCTCTCAGATGGAGAGTGCCTTTTTTTCTTTGGCTGGCAAGTGAGAGCTAAACATGCAGTTTCCATCTACTCTAACCACTTGACCTACTTCCAGGGTGTTCCCCTCCACCTCCATATGTACAATATTTTTGTAAGTCGCTCTTTGGCACGATTAAAACTAATCTGTCATCCCAAATTCTGTTTACCTGTTAGAGAAAAGGTTGGTGAAAGTTGTTTATTAGTTGTGATGCAGTTTTTATGAAGGTGGATCTCTATCTCCAGTAGCAATCCCCTTTGCCTGATTTTACTTTTTAGACATAGAACTGCCAGATACAATATATATGATATAATAAAAACACCAATTGCATAGTGGGAAAACATTTTGATATTGACAATACGTGCTCTAAATGCTTGTCCAATAGAACGTCCTTATACTGCAAATGCTATTTTTTTAAACTATGGATATACTCTTAACATTATCATATAATTACTTGTATATTACCATTTTTATATATTTATATTTTTGGAGGTATACCTGATATGTTTAGGGTACAGATCCCATATACGTCAAGCCTGTGTCCAGAAATATCCACTGATAGGTCTAGGGTAGCTTTGTGTGCCTCTATGCACGTCAATGTAGACACTACCCTATGTAATTTATACATTCCCTATTATAACTCTGTTAAGTCACAAGCAATATAATATACAGTTTAGAAGTAAAATTGCTGCTACCACAGTGGTAAAAAGTAGTTTCTCCTTGAAGTGGAGAAGATTATCTTTGAAAAGCCTTTTAAAAAAACCTCTCCATTTCTGTTATTAGACCATAAGAAAAGATCTTAAAGAAGATAGGATAATTTTCCAAATGTACAGATCAATAAAAATAGGATGTTTACAGAAGTTTTAAACTAACCTAGCTCCCCTATTGTTAAGCAACATCTCATACTACATGCTAGAAACTCTACATGCTTTTACGGCACTTTTCCATATTAATTGCTCAGTTTTATCAAAGTTGGTAATAATTTACTTATTATCAGCAATAGGCTTTTATGAATAATATTTTTTTCCATGAAGTTTCTTTCCCAGGATTTTTGATAGTTATATCCTCACATCATTTATGTTACTTCTTTTCATAGGCTGCACTAAATATTCATGTATAAATCAAATCATTGTTATTTTGACCAGTTACTTTTATTTTTCCATTTAGAAGTTAACCCATCATTTTATGTCCTTTTTACTATAATGGCCACATTTATGGAATACTTATTAGTGCATTTCATTATTTGGACTCACATTCTATGGTGAAAAATTTCAAATAAATTCTTTTGTGTGAACTCTCACACTATATTTAATACAATATTATCTACCATTTTTTAAACTACAGTGCTTCCTAATATCTTAAGTAGATTTTTTCCTTCCTGTTTAATCTTTTCTGTCTATTAATTTCCTAACCTGAAAATGACTTTTATACCACAAATGTAAAAATCTTGTAGCCAGACCATGACAGAAGAAACATGATGTTTTACTAGGATGAATACAAGCATTACATTTAGATTGACCTAGCCAAGGTTTGTTGATCTAAATGTCCTGGTATGCAGGCATTTACAGGGTTGAAATCACCCTAAGAATGACACGCCCAATCCTTACCTGGGGTCCTGGGGGCCTCCTGGGACAGCGGCGGCACCGATCCAACTTCACGGAGTCTGGCCAGCAGCCAGAGCATGGTTCTGGACAGCCAGGCTGTTTCTGGTGGTGCATGCTGCTGCTGTGTGAACTATGTTGCTTTTTTGGTGGTGGTCTTTTATGACTTCAGGATTTCCCGGTGCCAAATTTTGATGCTGTGCAGCAAATTAGCTGCATGATAAATGGGTGCATGTGCACTGCATGTGGTTTGCATTGCCTCAAACAGCCTCGAGGCACTGCAAACTGCATGTGCACGCTCATCTGGATGTATCCAGAGGTTTGATGTAGCCAGAATAAGAAAACAACACAGACTTCTTGACTTTCTGTGCTGTGCCTTAAACATAAAATCATCTCTTTCTCATTCTAAAAGCTTTGATTCTCCTTTTCTTCCCACACAGAGTCCTATAGGACTCAATTCATGTACATTTGACTTCAGATGGGACTGATTCAAACCCTTAATTATTGTTATTTATAAACAATATAGTAACAGACCAAAGATATGTCAAAAGAAGCTTGCAAATTAAATAGAAAATGCAAGTGAAGGACTTAGTTCCATCCCAGTTTTAGAGATAGGAAGCCAGGGATCAGAGAAATGAAGTGTTTTGCCCAAGGCATTCCTGGCAGCACTGAGAACTGCATTATAGGTTCTGAGTCAAGAGTCCTATGTCTCAGGATGGTACCTAGGGTATCTTTGTTCACACAAGAAGGACATGCGAATCAGATGTGGTCAGATGATTGAAGTTCTGGTTTTAAAAATTAGGTTTAATGTAATTATGGATGTAAATATGTGCACAGGACTGCACTTGGAATGATACTGCTGTTGTGAGACGATTTTCAGGGAGACTGAACCCTGATTTTAATTGGCTTGGGAAAGGGGTGGCAAAAAAGGTTAGATTGGCCTAGGTTGACCAGCAGTGCCTGGCGTCTCCTTCAGATATGCTGGTTGAATGCCTGATGTGGTTTTCTTAGTATATTAGTCAACATGGTTTAAAGATGAAACAGCAAAGGTTTATTAATACAGTAAAAGTGGGGCAATTTGGGAAAGACAGGGACCACGATACCATACAAGTTAGTACATAAATGGCAAAGCTCTTAATAATGGGATACAGCAAGACTAATGAAAGCAATAATTTACCAAAGCAACAGCCCTTTGGAAGCCCCTATGGATTTACTAGGATGAAGCTTTTCTCACCATGGAGAGGCACATACACCATTCAGGAGTTCACCAGTTTTCAGCTCAAAACCCAGCAAGGAGATTACTGCTCTCCTTTTGAGATCAAGGAGGTCATTACCATCCAAGGCAAAGCCGAAATCAATCAGGAGATCTCTACTCTCCTTGGTCCAGGGATGCACCACACATTGACCCAGCTTCATACACATTCAGTTCTGGAGTGATCACTCACACTGAACTCCCAAGGTACACCCAGGAGATCACCACTCTTCAACTTGAACACAGCAGATGCGCCAAGGAGATCACCAGTCTCACTGAATACATCAGATGCATGCTGAGGCACTTCTGCAGTGCTGTTTTATAGCACTAGTTCAGCAACTCACAATCTCATCATGCCACTCGCTCACTCAATTGTGTGCTGACAATGCCCGTCAATCATTTGAGTTGTTACTCTTTTGCTACTTGTTCTGCTGTCAGTCATAGTGCCTGTGCACATTTACCGCAGGATTTTTTCCGCCACTATCAGAGATCTAACTACGCATGCTCACCCCTTCTAAATGGGACACCAGTTCAAGAGTTTAGCCCTTCTTGAGTATTCCTGAACTAACCATCCTTGCGCATGAGCACGTCTTATGGCACCCAAAACAAAATCACAGTCTACACTGCTATTGAAGTCGGTGGGAATTTGAAGGACTGGGTCCTAAATAGGTATGCAGAAATATTCTAATCACCTGTTCATACAGGCAGCTATGACTACAGATGCTATGTTTAATTTTGAAGATCAGTTCTGAAATACTGAAAAAACTACTGCCAAATTACTGCATGCAGCTGATTCCAAACTAGAAATTGAAGGAACAAATAAGGAAGCTATGTGTATGATTCTTCAACTATAAATGTTTGACTTACAAAAAAGTTTATTTAGCTTTTTTTTAAAAAAAACTTCCAAGTAATTAAACAGACCAGTGAAGATTCTATAAATGTAGCAAATTCTGTAAAAGTGCCATAAAAGTGATGGGTTAACAGTCTATCTGAAAAAAATAGCAACAAGCCAAATTAACAGAGATTTTATTACACATGAATATTCAGTTCTGTCTCTAAGGAGAGGTAAGAAACAAACTTAATGGAAAGAAAAATGTTTTTCAGAAACCCATTGCTGATAATTAGTAAAATTGTTACCAACTTCAATAAAATATGATGGTGATCATGCACATCCCCAATTTGCTACAGAAGCCACTGCTGAACAAGGGATATTCCAAGCTGCTACAGACTGATGAACGGACTTCTGTTTAGCCCTCCCAACTCCAACCACAAGTTTGTTGTGATCAGGTGGGCATTCACTTCTTAAGAACTACGCTTTAGGAAAGTATTAAAAATCTTGTTAAAAAAATTACTCAGCACATACATTGGTACATCATTGGTACATCCCACTCAAGTAATCACTGAGTGTTAGTAAAATATTAATTCATGTACAGATAAGGTCAGCATTTATAAATTAAAAACAAAGGACCAAATCCTGAGGTCCTTATTCAAGTGTCTACACTGTTTTACTCAGCTTTTATCCAGGAAAACTCAAGATAATTTCCTTGGGGATTTGGTTGAGTAAAGACTTCAGAATCTGTGTCATGAAGGGCTGGCTAACAGTTCAGTTATGCTCAAGGTGGTCCTTACCCAAACTCTAAGGTTCCTTTAAAAATCCTAGTAGGAAAGCACAAGCATGATGTTAACAAGGGGATGGAAATATTTCTCCTGAGAAACATACAGTGCCTCCATGAACATAGCATGAAAATACAGCATTCATGTTTTCCTTTGTGGGGCCATCTCTACTTGTAAAATGAGGGGGGTGAGAATAAAGCAGTCAGAAGTGGTCTGCGACCATACCTGACCCCTGTGCAGGAGCAGGGAGTCTATGGAAACACTGAGATCAACTTTCACTTTTGATCCCATAGTTTATAGT
This sequence comes from Crocodylus siamensis, assembly GCF_052110815.1. Classification (NCBI taxonomy): domain Eukaryota; kingdom Metazoa; phylum Chordata; order Crocodylia; family Crocodylidae; genus Crocodylus; species Crocodylus siamensis. The sequence continues at coordinate 45,115,959 of NC_143397.1, read as the reverse complement.
TTCTAGACCATTAATACTGAGATGGGATTTAGTGGAAGGTTGGTATAGATTTAAGAATTTTTAAAGATTTTTACTGACTCTAGCACAATGGAGCCCTGACCCTAGGCAGGACCTCTCAGCACTAACATTTCACAATATATCCATATTGCATGGGGAATCTCAGTTCTGACCTTTCTTACCTTCTGTGGACTTGACATTGCAACTTTCTTTAATGTCCTTTTCATATGGAATAACAATAATATTGTGCTTGGAACTAGAGTTGAGTGGATTGGTTTTTGGGGGTTTTTTTAGTTTGAAGCTACAGTTAAAAAATGCCTAGCACTTAGCAGTTCCCATGAAGAACTATAAGGGGAGCTGCAAGGCAATAAGCACTTTTGAAAATCTTGGCACTTCACTTGGGTGCCTCAGAGATGTCTCTGGAAATCTGATTATAGATCTGAAACCCATCACTCTAATTTACCATTAGAACTAATCTCTATGAGAGACTAATGGGAAAAGGCTCTTAGCTAGGCAGGCAACATGATCCTAGTAGACAAGACCTACATTTCTGTTTTTATGTTGATTACTACGGGTATAATGGGTTTACATATATACATATAATGTGTGATTATCATGTCTATCAAAAGCTTTAACACAGTTCTCTTGACACAACCTGAGAGGGTAGTAGGGTCAGGCTGATGCACTGTTTATGGCATTATTCATTGTCTGGTTATTGGTATGCAATAAAGACAATATACTCCTCTTCCACTTGCCATTTACCATGCTTTGTTTTTTGTGCCTTTCTCTTGAAAGATGTAGAATGAATTCTTGTAGAAGAATCTGCAAGGGACCATAGCAACAAAGATTAATTGCAGACATACATTTTATAGTGCTTTGACTGGAAACCATATGAAATGACAAGTTCAGTTAAAAAATTGGCTCTGTCATTTTCTTAATTCCATGCCAGTGTATCTGTTTTTATTTGATACATCTCACATTGTATTGTGCTCCAGTCTGTTTGTATACCATTTTACTCTTCCTTTGCTTACACTGAAATCACCTGGGATGGCTTTCACATTGGTACTAATCAAAACAATTGGAGAGGAAGATTTTTTTCTTTACCTGCTTACCAAAAGTGTCTATTGATAGTGTTAGACCTAGCAGTAGTATTTTCCATAGCCACTAAAGTAGAGCAACAGGGTTTTGCCAGTGGCCTCCAGTTTTACTTCACAAATTTACCAGTAGGTGTCACTATAACAGCACTAATGCTGACTCCTCCCTAAGACCAAACCTAAAGGTCATTTTCTGTAGGTGAGACTCTCAAGACTGAACCCAGCCTGTGTCTTTCTTATTATTGTCACAGAGACTATGAGGCTCTTTCTAAACTTCCAAAAAGAAAAAAAAATATAATTGTTTTTTCTAGTCCTTCAGTGAGTCAGTTTTATGAAGCAGGGGAACTAATCCTATATTCAATTTCATAGCAATTGAAGAATTTAAGTATTAAGAAGACTGTTACTCCCAACGATTCTCCTTCTGACCCCAAACAGGAACTCAGTTCTTTCATACTACTCTTTTCTTCCTATCTTCTTTTTGACATTCATAATATACAGAATCCTGAGACAGTTTCAGAAATGTGAGTTCCTGGGTCTGATGCGGCCCTATAGGCACAGATCATCTTTGCAACATGTCTTTGTCAGCTACAGGCGGGATGCCTGTCTGAGATGCCCAGAGTCTACAGTTTAACTCTTTGCTACAAACACTCAATATTTCAAATGAGTTTATAATGAAAGAGTGTTTTCATATTCTAATGGGTAGGCAGAAACAAATTATTTCTTTGTGTTCACCTCTTGAACCCCACCACCTGTACTAATAATCAAGTAGAAATGACAGACGCTGCTACTTCTCTAGGCTGAGTTTAAATTTACCAAGTACAAAAGTAAAAATTAGAAGATGAAAAAAATGCTAATTAGTTCATAATCAGGATGCCTGTGCAGTAAAAAGTCTTTGTAAATCAGACACTGTTAATAAACTAGTCGGTGTTACCTTTCCTGCTAAGTCTGCCTTGATCAAATCATGCAGTTAACTTCTGAAACATGAACTCTGAAAGCCCAAACCTGTTAAAAAAGCTTTCTGTTGCCAAACAAAGCAGAAAGCTTTCACCTTTGGAATGGGCAACTTCTATGATAAACTAAATCTGTGCTTTGAAGAAAATAAAAGTAGAACTGAAATGAATGGTATGTATATGTGTCTGTGTGAGAGAGAGAAAGAGAGTGGGCGACTGAAAGTGTGAAGTGGAAGAAGCACTTCTATCCTTCAGTTTCCTTATCTGTACCTTATAACTAATACAAATATTATAGACTGTAGTATTTCCAACAAAAATAGGATACTCTGACTGCACAGTCTGCTGCAAACCTGAATCATATGAACCAAGTGGAATATTCTGTTAGGTTTTGTATAGATCTTGTCTGTGCACCTTTTAAAATAGCTTTTAACAAAAACAGTGAATTTCTGCCATTGAAAAACATCACTGTGTGCTTACTGAACAGCAGAACAGCAGAGAACAGAAGTTCAGGTGACAGGAACTTCAGTAAATAAATCTAATCATTCACCTGTATCATTTTATGGTGATTTTTTCATTGATTTTTAAAGAAAAGCAGGTGTATGGTAATAGTGACTATTTAGCTCTGCAAACTCAAGGAGTCATGTGGTTTGCTGCTTCTGTGATCTCTCTCTCCCACCCTCGGAGCTCTGCCATATTTTGGCAAAGATTCAGTTCCTGTATTAGATAGCTAGGTGATTATGTAAGGTGAGAAGAAAAAACACAGTGACACTTTAACTCCCTGCAGAGCTCCATTACTGAAATGTTCTCTAGATCTGTTAGGCTTGGAAGAAAAGAGCTAAAATGTAAAGATTCAGATGTGCTGCTAAATGCGTAGTGCATGGTGTAATCCAGGAGTAAGTATTATCTCAGTGACTGTCTAGTGAACCTATACGACTCACTGATGTATTATATTCTGCCCATGTGCTATTTTCCTCCTGTTAATTCTCACATATAACAGGATAAATGTCCCCCTCATGTAGTTCATGGAATGATTAGCCTCCTTCCAGATCAAGACGTGGCCATTCAGTCTTTCTCCAACTGAGACATATATTGGCAGCCTGCCATGAAATAAATAGCCCCATGAGTTAGAGTAGGGATAGATCACATCTATTGCATTCTTCTTGTATACTTATTTTCTTGATCCAGTAGCTATATATTGGAAAAACATGGTAGGAAATGCAATAAATACACATACAATTAGAGCAAAAAATACAACTTTTTTTGTTACCTTTCCAAATCTGCTGAAAAAATACAGACTAACTCTGTTATCTTGGGATGGTCTAATCAGAGCTGGCAAGCCAAATGAAGTCCATTGTCTCTCCAGCCTCTTTAATACAAAGCAGAAGTCAGTAGACAATACCATTCCCAGAATCTTGTTCAGGCAATCATGAAGCCAAATGCAATGATTATAATGTCCTTGATAGTTTGTCAAGATACTTCTCAGCTAGGTAAATTTTGGGCACACATAGGTGGGATTTTCTAAAGCACTCAGCATTGACTTAATTTTTGCAGTCAGCAGTAAACTTCTATTAAAATTGATAACAGTAGAGTCCGGCCAACACTGAGAACCATTGAAAATCACACTGAGATTAAGATAAGATTAAGTAAACCCTTTCCCTTTTGGAACTGATCATGGGCCATATTTTCTTTTATATTATTTTGTCTTTTTTTGTGGTTGCAGGGCAAATATTCGGATGTTGAATGCTCTGGTTGCAACACCTTTTTATATTTTTCATATGTGATAGATATTTTGCCTGTATTTTAATCATTGTTTTTTTTCTGACTCTCTTTTGTCCAACCCTTTCCTGTTTCAAGGGAACATATTTCATCCTCCTACACCCTTGCTGGCAATGTCAGTTATTCAGAAAGGGACACTGTCTTTCAAATTTCAGGAGCTTTCATCTTGTACAGGTATTGAAGAGTCCTCAAATCGTTAAGTTATACATAAGGGAAATTCTGGTAACATTATTAATGCCTGTCATTTTAAAGATAAAAGCATTTCCTCACTTTCCTTGTGATCTGATGGATTTTCTGGCATGTAAAATTAGTACCTTTCAGTCTTTGAAACCAAGTTATGTCTTAGTGACCTGATTCTCCTGAAATCAACAGACAGCCCCATGCAGGTGTGAATGTTTTAAAGAGACCTGATTCGGTTTAGGTGAAAGATATATTCTTGAGGCTAAGGGCTACATTTTCAGAGCTGTACATGCAAGACTAAAACAATTCCTGTTATTGTTGGCAGGAGTGGAATAGCTAATTTGCCACATGCAGTGGAGCTCCAAAAAGTGTAACCTGAGCATTTGTATGAGTTATATTATAAATGTTATGGTATTTTGTTAGCATTACAGTTATTTTGAACTAGTACTGTGTACTGTAAGTACCAACTACTTCTCAATATCCCAGTCTAATTGTGAATGAGATAACTCCATTATAACAAATAGCATTACCCTCTGAGTGACTTACAAAGAACACTATCATTGTACTTTTGCCGTCATAGTTATGATTCAAAGACACCTTCATTTTATAACAACTATTTTCAGTACCTTTCATTCTAAACGCACCTCTGAGGCTAAAATGTCACATTTGTTCTCAGTCTGGGGGAAGAAGAAGAAAACAAAATAAAACCCACAACCTAACAAATTAATGTAATTGATTCAGTCATGCGATCATCAAGTTAATATATTTTTAAACCATTTTTTTAATTTAAAAAAATATAACTTCTGCTTCTTTCTCCATTACAAAATCTCAAAGCAAGCTTGATTTGGCATATACCTAACCCTCAGTGAAGATCATGTACTCCCATGGGCTCAGTTAAGATTGGTTAAGAATGCAGAAGCTGTCAGCGATTGAAAATAGCACTTTACATATACTCATTGGGACAAATTCTATTATCTGTTATGTACTGAAATGGTAGGTTTTCAGCTGTGTTAGTGGCATTTTTGGCATCAGAGGGCATGTCTACATGTGCATTTATGCCAGCTTAAATTTACTGTGCAGTAAATTACTGTGCAGTAAGCGTGACTAGGCTGGCATCTACACATGCAGATGACCTGGGACTAAATTTAATCTGAGGTCAGAGCAGCCTGCCATGTGCCCCTGTGGTCACCGGGGTTGTAAGGGTGGGGGGAGGGAAGCTCCAGCCTCTGGGCACATGGCTGCCAGCACTTGGGACTAACTTTAGTCCCAAGTTGAAGCCTGGAGAGGCAGCCAGCCAGGAGCCCTGGGCAGACCCAGCACAGAGGCCCCAGGTTACTGCATAATGCAGGTATCAAATATATGCTCAAGTTGGCGTAAGCCACCATATTTACTGTGGAGTACGGGCATGCATGTGTAGATGTGCATCAATACTGCACAGTAATTTTGATTACTGCACAGTAATTGCACTTGTGTAGTTGAGCCCAGAGAGATGTAGATTCAAGGCCCTTCTGGGTGAAGGGTGCCTAGACCTTTGGTCTCCTGCTTCTTGGCTAAGTGCTCTAACTACTCTGCTACTGGGGCTAAAATATGGGCGGAATCCTTTCATTTTTTCAGGACTTATGCTCAGTTATATGCATACATAGTCCAAACAGTGCAGAGCCTATTGAACATGTTCAGTAGCCATAAATGCCAATTATGCGGCTAAAAACTAACATTTGAATGCATGGAGATTAAGCCTTCTTCCATTTTTGTTCTTCTTTCTTCTCAACCCTTCCCTTCTATATATCTAGATCTATATACAGAGATTTTTATATATATAGCTCTAGATAGATAGATAGTTAGATTGATCAATCTATATAGCATGTCTTGGCTTTCATCAAGAAATGGTAGAGGAGAAAAGATGTAGTAGCCAGATGAAATGTCCAGGAAGCAGGGGACAAGCAGGGTTGTGGTCTGTTTTCTTACATGCTCTTAATACATACATATTCTATTTGGTGGTATTAAAGAACCACTTCAGACTCTCTTGTGAGTTGGCAGCAATTTTGGCATTAGATTCTAAATGGTCATCATGGGATGGTAAATCAGTAACACTCAATTGATAGATCTAACATCCTGGGGACTGCTTGAGGCAGGTGTTGGGAGGCCTTATTTTGCTGGCATGAAATGCCAATTCATATTTTTTCAGGAGCATTAAATTGTACTGTTTTAAACAGGAAGTCTATGTTAAAATGCTGTGTAAAGCCATTATATTGTAGCCAACACTCCAGGCTTTTCTAATTAGGTCATTTGGAAAAAAGATGACCTTTTAGTTTCTGTGCTGTTTTTCTGGGGTCACATGTTTCTAATTATCATTTGTATTTTACTTTGCTAAAGCTGTTGACAAGCTGTGACTTTGTGCGTGTGTGTGTAAGAGAGAGAGAACATACTCTATAGAGTCAGTAATGATCCTGACTTCAAACATGCAGCAAACAGAAGAGGACAGAAACAACGTGTTCACTAATTTTAATGTCAGTGCAAGAAAGATCAGCTGAATTTAAGTAATGAATAAAGTAAAAGGAGATTTCCAATATTCATGACCTTTTAGGTCAGCTTGATTTCATCTCATCTGAAGTCACTGCACTAATATTTACTCTTTTAGAGTGCTAGGATTGGAATATGTTGTAAGAACAAAAATCAAGGGGACTTTTGATCCTCCTTAAAAACAGCAGTTATAGAAAGTAAAAGAAATACCTACTTAAAGTACAATTTAAAAAACAGAACAGAAACTCTTGGCATATTACATGATGCACTTTGAATGTTGAAAAACCTCCAATCTTCATACCATGACCTTACTGTGGGTCAAATCATTGTCTAGCTTGCAGTTCCCTGTAAGGGAATATGGAGGAGGTGGGGTGGGGGGAAGGACTCTACAGCCCTGCATTGGCTCTCCATTTTAGGGCAGGGCAGCACAAGGAGACATGTGAACTCTGCAGAATACCGTATACTCTGTCTCAAAACATGAGCAGAAGTATGCAAGATCAGATGGGTATAGACATGACACAGGGTACTTCCCCCTCAGAGCAAGAGGGAACTCAGGAGGCAGACTGAATCAAAAGAATTACTATTTACCTAATGATAGACAACACTATGAAGCCTCTTGCTTAGGACTTTAGGTGGAATCAGAATTTAGCTGTATGCTAGTGAACCAGTTGGAACATGGGAATTCAGAGCTTTTGAACAGAGAAAGAGGTTAATGTGTAACATTCAACGTTCTAGTGGACAGCTCTTTTAACACATACTTGGCTGCTAGCTTTTCATCTCCAGTTTCTCAGTGTGAAACTCACCTCCAGTAACTGGAGTAACTTCCTCTGAAATCATAACCCATTTATAAACACGTGGGATGTAAGTCCGACTGGTATTAATGTCTCTCCACCAGCTGAGGATCAGGCTCCCAATTGGTAGTTAATATAGTGTATATCACTATTTAAGCTCTAGCAGATAGTAAAAGAAGTTTTAGTCATTTAGAAGAGTTTTTGACCTTAGCAATAGTAAACTAAGTCCCTGTGTGCTTTTCTATTATCATGCGACAGGAAAGGATTTCTTAAGGTGATATCTTTTATTGGACCCACTATGTATTTGTGATAAAGTTACATAAGCTTTTTAATGCAGCACATACCTTTTAGCCCAACTACATAGACATATCTTTTATCTCAATTACATAGTTGGGCCAATAAAAGATATCCTAAGAAATCCTTGTCTCGCATAATTTCTGGACCATCATGACTACAACATCACCCTTACACTGCCATTTCCATTATTATTTATTTAAATAGTAACTGTGCATAATATAAACAGGATCCTTTAGATCTGAGAGGTACTCTTTTTTGTTGCAGAAATGAGTTTAATATTTTATGGGAAAAAATATGTTTATGGAGAAGATTGAAGAAAAAAATGTTCCCATCTGTGATTCTTGCTTTATGAAAATTTTATTCCAGTTTTATGTGAAAGAAAAGTTGGTTCCTGTTTCAAGAATGTATAAAAGACAAATAAATAGTAACTAGAATTTGATTTTATCTGTCACCTTTTCTTGAGGACACATCCCAAAGTGCTTTGCCAAGCAAAGATTAGAAGCTCATTGTGTGGTGACGGCATAGACAAACAATTGTTATTACATGTATGGCCCGGATTCAACAATGGATTTATATTAGTGTTTTCAGATGGAATTTTCAAAATAAGGTTTTAGTGTTACAAAATCATGAACTTCCATATTTTATTGTGAAAAGTCGCTATGACAGTATTAATGAGTGACTGGTGCCTCCTGAATCTAGGGGGGTACCCGCAGAAGTCACTGACCCTGTCATGGAAGGCTTCAGCCCTACTGACAGCATTAGTGTTGGCCATCGGGGGGGGGAACCAGCCCCGTTGGGGGGCACATACACCCTTGTGCGCCTGTTACCAGTCGCCTATGACAGTATTCAATTTTGTCTGGTGCTTGGCTGTCCAGTGAGTGGTTCCATTCAGAGGTACAATTTACTGGTAGCAAAATTACTTTTAAGTTTTAGCTAATACATATTTGACACTTTAAATGGGTTTTTAATATTAGCAGTAGCTCCACAATTAGGAGCCTCCAAAATGCTAGCTTATAGCTTGCACTGAATTGTTGGTAATGTTAATATTCTGAGTGAGGGTTGGCAGTGTGGATGAAAGCTACCAACAACACAGTGTGAGCTGTAAGCAAGCATTTTATCAGCACCATACGCATGTCTTATAGGACTCGTAGTGCAGAGCTATCTCTGCATCATACTCTCCATCCGCAGTATTGGTGGTTATTCTGCTCCAGTCCTAAACAGACTCATGTAATAATTTTGGGCTTGATGCAATCAGCTTTACTCCCTCTACTCTTAACTCCTGTGAGTTTGAAAAGGACAAAAATAGACTCTCTAACATTATTATCTCAAGTAAATATTACTCAATAGGAGTCTTTGTCTTAAGCTTGTTTAGTGCTTAAGACGGTTTCTGGCATTATAAATAACATTAAAAAAAAATAAGCCATACATTCTGATTTTAGCAAGAAATGTCCAGACTGCAACAATGAAATGTTGCATTTGCAGTTTAAAACTCTCTTTTCTAGTGAAACTAACAGCTTTAGGAAACTCAGACACCTGTTACTTTTATTATCTGAGATGAGCAGCAAAATGTTGGTACTAATTATGGAATGTGGACACTTATCAGTTTTTTGTTGTTTTTAACACAGCTCATAAAATCAAGCTGTAGATAAGATCCACTCCTTTATTTTTTTATTCCTTTGCAAGTTGAAGCATGGCAGTATGAAAAAATGAAATCAGTTCCACTTATGAAATAAATGGAAGTTCCCAAATTCTGGTAAGACTGCTCACTTAAAATACAGAACAGATTTAAGTGGTTTGCTGGATCAGTGCTCATTTAAGTAGTAGTTATTTGCATGTGGCAATATTCACATCAGATATATCTATGGTGGTTGTTTTCTACTTGGAACTGAGACAGGTGTTTAATTCAGCAGCTGCAGTCATGACTGAGGTGTTTAGGATCCACTTGGCTCACTGTGTACAGGCAGGGGCTAGAAAAGGTGCCCAAAGCATAGTATGTCTCATTTCATCTCACAGGAAAGCCATGTCCAGTGGGATCAATCTATCAGCAGTTCAAATTGAATAATGAAGTTTGCAACCTAGAATGTTCACACCCTGATTGACAACTGTAACAGTGACTTGTCAAAGCAAAGGACAGCACTCATGGCCAGAGAACTTATGCCATTTGGTATTGATATTGCTGTGCTTAGTGAGACCCAACATGCAGGTGGCATGTTTACATCCTTTTTTTGGAAAGGAAAAGTCAAAAAAGACACACAATACCTCATTTAAGGACTAACTTGCACCCAACTTATCAAGATCCACCAGCTTATCAAGAGTCCTTGAAAGCCATTAATCAGATGAAGAGCAAAAAAAATGTGGTCCTGATAGAACAGTAGTTGAAATGTATAAGCATGGTGGGAAAAAAAGAAATCTTGAAACATGTAGATTCTTGCTAAACAGCTGTAGGAGAAGTGTCATGAGCAACACTGAGACCTTTGTATGGCCTTCATGGACCAGACTGAGGTCTTTGATACAGTCAACAGAGAGGTCCTATGGAAGATCCTGACAAGGTTTGGATGCTGTAGCAGGACAGGCCCTGAGTGTGGCTGTATCATTCCCTAGTGGCTTCCCTGATTTTGCCCTTCCCACCTACTCCAGCCTCTCAGGGCCCCACCCTGCTGTCTCACTTGCCATGGTTTGATGTTAAAGTGGGGAGGCTGCCCTGAAAGGCCTGTGAGGTTGGGATGTTCTTTCTACCCTGACCACATAGTCACTCTGTCTCTAGGTCTCCTGCCCCATTGCCCTAGTTACCTTATAGAATCATGACCTCCATCCTCCCCTGTAGCCATGCCCATGCCTCATAGGTGTCACTCAGTATAGATTTGGAGGGAGTCCCCCAGCCCACAATGCAGCATTTGGCCTTTCAGGCCTTAAAACTTTGTCTGGCTTTTGGCCTTGCAGACTTGGCCCTTTTACTCTGTTTGGGCCCCTGAGCCCAGTTCCCTGCCCTAGATCTTGGCTCCTGGGCCCCAGCCCTGGTGTTGGCCTCTCAGGCTCTGGTCCCCTTGGCCCCAGGATCACCCTTTCAGGCTCTGGGCCTACTCACAGTCTTTGGGGCTTCTTGCCCTCTGCCCTCTCTGCATCTGGTCCCATGCACACAGTATGATTAGTTGCAGGCTCTGATCCCCAGTTTGCAGTCTGTAAGGGGCTGTTATTCACTGAGCTCCTGATGTATTCCCCCATTGTAGAGGTAAGTTGCTACCAAGTCCCCTCTCAGCCTTCTCTTTTTTAGACTGAAGAGGCCCAAGTCCCTCAGCCTTTCCTCGTATAGCTTACCTTGCAAGTCTCTGATCATGCTCTTGTCTGGATTCTTCTCTGGTGGCTTTTCTCTGGACTCTCTCCAGATTTTCCATGTCCTTGTTGAAATGCGATGCCCAGAACTGGATGCAGTAGTCCAGCTGCAGTCTCACCAATGCTCAATAAAGGGAGACTGGATGGTCACCTCACTAGGGTCACCTAACGTCAGTTGTCTTTCCTGCCTAGTGCACGGGGGCCTGACCCAGTGATCTTGTGAGGTCCATTTCAGCTCCTTACAATTTATGAATATATGAATCATTATATGCCCTGTCCAATGCAGTTGGTGTTGTATAAACATGGCATCAATGCTGGTGGTGTTTGCTTGAGCCAGAATAACTTTCTTGGTTTTGCCTGAGATACAATACTCTGGCATGCATCAACTGATGTTTGCCCTGCTGGCTACAGCAGCACACTGATGGCTCATGTTCATACTATGGTCTATTATTACCTGTAGGTCCCTTTCAGTCATGGTGCTAGTCAGTATGGTGCCACCGGGTCTCTAATTATGTTAGGGATTGTTTGTCTCCAGATGGAGCATTTTACACCTCTCAGTGTTGAATTTCATTTGGTTTCAGTTCACTCAACTTGCCAGCCTGTCTAGGTGTGCCTGTCTCTGAAGCCTATTTTCAAGTGTGACCATGCTCCCCTATAACTTGGTGTCATCCATGAACTTGGCTAGTGAGCTCTTCATCCCCACATCCAAATCTTTGATAAAGATGTTGAAAAGCACTGGACCAAGCACAGACCCCTGAAGCATACCACTGGACACTTCTCGCCAGGATGACACAGACCTCAAAGAGGTTCATTAGACCTCTTTGGGTCCTACCCTGCAGCCAGCTTCCTACCCACCTAACTGTCAAGCAGTTAAGCTCACAGTCCTCCAATTTTCCTGGGAGAACATCATGGGATACCAGATCAAAGGCCTTTTGGAAGTCTAGGTATGCAATGTTGACCTCCTCTCTCTTATCCAGGTGGCAAGTTACCTGGTTGTAGAAGGAGATGAGATTGGTAAGACAAGACCTGCCTGCAACAAATCCATGCTGGCTGTTGTTCAGAATCCTAGCTTCTGCAACCATATTGCAAATAGATTCCTTGATGAATTTTTCCAGGCTTTTCCCTGGGATGGTAGTTAGGCTAATTGGCCTACAGTTGCCTGGGTCCTCTCTCTTCCCCTTCTTCAAGATGGGCACAACTCTGGCCCTCTTCCAGTCTTCAGGGACTTCCCCCAAGCACCATGAGTTCTGGAGGAGTTTCACCAAAGGTCCTGCAATGACTTCAGCCAGCTCCTTCGGCACCCTCAGATGAAGTTCATCTGGCCCTGTTGATTTATAAATGTCTAACTTTTCTAATTGATTATGCACCTGCTCAATGTCAACAGTAAAAAGGTGGTCATTCCCACCATGCCCATTCTGAACCTTATCTGGTATGATTTTCCCCTTAGTCCAGTGAAATACCAAAGCAAAGTAGCCATTCAGGAGTTCAGTTCTCTCTTGAGTGTCAGTAACTAGTTGTCCTGAGTTGTTAAGCAATGGCCCCACGCTTCCATTTGTTTTCCTCCTGTTCCCTATATACCTAAAGAAGGATTCCTTGATTCCTGCTGCCAGTTTAATTTCAGTCACTGCCTTAGCCTTTCTAATCTGCTCCCTACAAGTGCGGACCATTGTTACATAGTACTCCTTGGGGACTGTCCCAAGCTTCTATTGTTTGTATGCAACTTTCTTCTTTTTCCAGAGGACCATGATATCCCTATTAAGCCAAGAGGACTTACCAGCCCTTCTGCTACCTTTCCTCCACATGGCAATGGACTTGTTTTGTGCTTCGAGGATTATGCCCTTGAGGAACGACCACTCTTCATGCACTCCTTTCACCTTCAGTCCCTGGTCCTGCAGTGCTTCCCCTACTATTGCCCTGAGCCTGTTGAAATTCACTTTTTTGAAGTTCATAACTTCAACCCTGCTAGCTGATTTGCCAGCCATGGCCAGGGTGACTGGCAGTGTGGGAAAAGCTTCACTCAGGGAATTCATGGTGTGGGGGACCTGGCATGCCCAGAGATGCCTCTGGTGAGAGGGCAGCCTGGATGTCACATAGGAGACAGCCCATACTATGGATGGAGCACATGCCTAGCCAGGTGGTCAGGGCCTCAGGTGAGAGCCAGGCTGACTGAGCAGGGTCAAGGAGATGACTCAGGTGGAGGACACGTGCCTGGATGAGGGTGGCTGTGAGGTTGGCAGAGGCCAGGCCTCCCATGGGGTACCTCAGAGCTGGGTTGTGCACCAGGGGCTCCTTCAGCTGGATCTCCATCTCACTAGCTTCCTCATCCAATTTGGTAGGCTGGGATGTTACCAAGAGGTTAGCAGACTCCTCTGTGGCCCCCTGGGTCAGACCTCTAGAAGAGAGGCATTGTGTATCACTTTTACTGTCACCCGACTCTGGAAGCTGGGAGACAGGCGAGGGGTTGGTGACCCCGGCTGTCACCTCCTGCACCTCCAAGTCATCTCCATCTGTGGTCACATGTAACAGGGTCACCAGCATGACAGCTGGAATGGAGTCAGGCTCCCCAGCAGGAGCCCCCTGGCACCAGCAGAGGAGGGTCCTGGTGGGGATGGGGTGTCCTGAGAGGCCCCCTTCAGCTTCCTCTCTTTGTTCTTCTTCTTAGCGGCAGGCAGCCCACCCTTCATAGGGGGCAGGCCAGACTGCTCCTGGCCCATCTCCCTGAGGCCAGCCACTTCAGACAAGGCCACAGTGGAGGGTGGCTGGGAGAAGGCCTGAGCCCCATCATCCAACATGGCCTTGGTGCCACAGCCACCGGCCACCCCAGCTGCCTTGGCTGGGGCAGGCAGGGGCAAGTGGAGGCATCAGCCCCTCCACCTGGTGGGCCTCTATACCAGGGAGGTGGTGGGCATCATAGGTGGAATGGGCAGGGGAGAGGGCTGGGGAATAGTCCCAGCCCCTCTGCTGGATGTGCTGTCACGCCAGGGACCTCAGCCCCCTTGGATGAAACAGAGGCGAAAGGATGTCGGGAAGAGCTTCCAGCCTCGCTGGGTGGGGCCCGTGTCCCAAAAGTGGATGCGCAATCTGTCAGTGTTGTTGAAGTCACCAGTGCTCCAGCCACTCTCCTCCTTGGGCACTGGGCTGCCAGGTGGGAAGAGCTACCACACTGGAAACACATAGTCTCCCCCATGGAAAAATAAACCACAAACCTCTGCCCATCAAACGTGAGGTTCAAGGAGTGAGTCAAAGACTTCAGGCCCTCTGTGAGCAGCATGAAAACCTGCCTTTGAGAAGACAGGAGCTTTGGATCCTTGCTTCCGATCATCAGTCAGCTAAAGGAATTTGTAGGAACCCCATACGACTCAAGTTCCTTGGCCAGCTCCCAGTCGGTCACATGTTGGAAATCACCACCCTCACTGCCTGGGTGCCTACGGACATGCCAGGATAGCATATGCCCGCAATGTCCAGACCCTCCACGCACGGCCTGTTGACCAGGGTGCAAGTGCTCAGGTAAATCACTGGGATCGTGTTAACATGACCCATGTAACATATGTTACACTGTCCCAGGAAGTTCACTAGGGCACCTACGCAGACCTCAACCTTGACCTTGGGAAGAGTGTGAACTATCAAGCCATGGTTAAGAGGGAGGTCTTGAGAGGCACCCCATGCCAGCTGCTGGGTGTAGGAGCAGCCATTCCTGCTAGGACAGGGTTAATTTCAAAAGCTAAAGATAAGGGAATGAAAAAGAAGGATGTGTATATTAACTACAAAGATAAGTGTCTGGGAATGCAGCCATAAAAAGTGAAAGTGCCCAGAGGAGGAGGGTAGGGACAGGGAAAGGGTGGACTGAAAAGATTCAGGGGAGGCTTATGGGGGGTTGGTAATACAACATAAACAGAAAAAAAAAAAAAAAGGGGGATTAAGAGAACCCTTCGAAGGGCAAGATATAGAAAAAGTTAGCTCCCCGCAGCAAACAAGTAAGAAAAAAAAGAAATAAATACAGACAAAGAAACAGTAAGAAAAAAGCTGTAAAGTAGCAACTCACAGACAAAGAAACCGGAAGTGGAGGGGGAGGGGAAAGAAAGCGGAGAAAAAGAAAAAACACCGCAAAAATACAAGAAAAGAATCAGAAAGGGAGCTAAACAGAGGCAAGAGACCTTTAGACAGGTGGGAGTCAGAAAAGAAAAGAGATAGGAAGCTGGGGAGTCTTACACTCAGGATCACCCCATGCAGCTCCAAGTGAGCCTGGTCCAAAGCATCCGAAGTGGAAGGAAGGAAGAAAGGAAATGGTTAAATTGACCTACATCCTAGCAGTTTTGCTGACCAGATTATTTAAAAGGCTAAAGGGCTGCAGATGTCAAATCCATACATGTATCATTTAAATGATCACGATAATCACAGCTTATAAAATAGAACTGAAATGCTTCATTAGGTACTGACAGTTTCTAAACCATGTTGTCACTTTCTGAGAAAGTGTCATACTGGCATTTATTTTTTTTTCTAGATACGAGAGAAAGAAACAGAGAATTGAACTGAGGCAAGTATGAGCTGGAAGCAAATCATAAAGGTCCTTTATAGAGATTACCATTTCCTTTTAGTAATGCAGGACAGTATCTTAAATAAAGCATCTCTTAACCTGTTAAGCATTTGAATCCCTTGGGTATCCTGTAGCTATTCTGTTGAAAATAGTGTTTGAAGAAGTACAGATTTGAACAGGGTTTCAACAGTCTGTTCTTCACACAAGGAGGAGTGTAACAGGTCTCCCTCTCCAGCACCATCTTCCTGGATATCCATGCCTTACGTGGGGCGCCCTTGGAATTCTTCTGTCCCGCCCTAACCTCTCCTGCCACGTCTTGATGGAAATGATTATGCAAGCAGGAGACTGCCTGTTCTATTGGGTATGTTGGGGTCTCTCCTAGGATGGCCTGACCCCTTTTTCCCCTCTCTAGCTAGGCCTCCCTGTCCAAGCCCACCAAACAGGGTTTGACTCTGAAGTTCTAGCTTTTCTGTCCAGTGCCTGGAGGCTTATGGCCCCCTTTTCTGCTCCTTTCTAGAGCCTGGTGCTACCTGGCCTAGAGGCATGGGTACTTGCCCTACAGCAAGGGGGTCACAAGTTCAAAACCAGGGTGTGACCCCTACCTGTCCAAACAAATATATATATACTTGCACCTGCCCTTTTTTTAAGATCATCCTTTGAGTGCTGGGGTTTGTGATGTCCCAGACTGGCACTTGGGCTCTCCACAGCCCTGTCTCACTCTGCACCTCACTGGCACTGGGGCTGTGCCCCTCCCAAAAGGCTGAGTCCTCAGTGGCACCGGGGTCTATGCCCCCAAAAGCTGTGCCCTCACTGGTGCCGGGGTCTGTGCCCCCCAAAAGCTGCCCTCGCTGGTGCCAGGGTTCCTCATTCTCCCCAAAATGAGGCCTCCTCCATCACCTAATAGCCTCACCCAAACCTCCGGTCTTATTCAATAATCACAACAACAACAACAAAAAAAAGCTCAATCAATGCAGCGGGTCAGCTTACACGAACTTGCTTTGAGTCTCGGCTCTCCACCGCCAACTACAGTCCTGGATGTGGAAGCAGCCGCCTTCTCTCAGGGGCTTCTGTAGCTTCCCCCTTCCTGCTGTGGACCACTCCCCAAACTTCTTCCTGGAGCTCTCAGAGGCACTGCTTCCCCTTCAGCTGCTGCCCCCTCACTGCTGTTCAACCCCAGACTTTTATAGTCCTGCCTCTTCTGGTCAGCTGACTAGCCATTCAGGTTCAGCAGTTAACCCCTTCCTCACCAGCCCTCCGTGCCCAGGAGGTTCTGCTTCCGCGTGACAAGGTTGGGGTTCCCTGTCACAAGGAGTAAAGCAATGTGTATGAGCTACTGCATTCATATTAAAGTAATCATATTGGACTGTGCCATATTTTCACAATGGTGTGTGCTCCTAATTGGTGGGCTCAGTTCTGGTAACTGCCTGTGGGTAAATTGGATTTGTTATTTATCCATTATTTTCTACCTTGTGAATATCTGGATTGAATGTACATGGTATTTCATGCACAGGGCTCTGTGCCAAGAGACTCCATTTGGATTGCAAGAATGTGGCTCTTTATTTGAAGTGCCGTGGGCTTGTAGCTATGAAGTGCAGTGTGTGCTTGTAACTATTGCAAAATCTCTCAAGCACATTGAGCTTCCCAGTGGCACTGTCCAAATAAACCCCCCCAACAATACTTCTTCCAACCTACAGGAACTTGTAGTTTGTTACACATAGTATATCCCACATTAATTGAATGATGCTATATACACAATTATTGGACAGAAAGTAATATTTTGCTCACTAATGGGATATTGTATTTATTTCTGAGTAGAGGGTGAATAAAAATTATGTACCCCTTAAGTTCCACATAAACCTTTGAGACACATTTAGGTGGCACTTAGCACAAGGCCAATCTGACCAAAGGTGTTTCTCTCTTTGGAGCCTTTAAAACCTATGGCCAGGTAGTGTTCATAGCTTTCTCTCCATTCTGATTTTCCTACTAGTGAAGGACATGATTTGCTAGTTAAAAAGCAGCCAGGCAGAGTTATAACAAGCAGGTTTTTTTTCACCATGGGCAGAAACAATGGCTGGGGCACCAGCAACACCCAGGCTAGTAGCAGTGATGGCTGCCAAAGTTGTGCAACCCTTAAGTCAGTGCCTAGGCTGATGCCTGACTCACCCACCCTTCATTAGACTACTATAATTTGGTAGTTTTACTGTACAAGGAACCTGAGGAGGTATATACCTGGAATAGCTTTCAAAATGAGGCTATGAGACTGGGAAAGAACACCTTTATGCTACTTCATGAGCCTGGGACAACCGGATAGTCAAAAGAGCTCATGGTGTAGCAGTGGAGCCACAGTACTGCTCTAAATAATGCTTACTGCAGCTGTTTCACAATGGCTCCTGTACCTCTCTGCCCCTGGCACCTGAGCATATCCAGTTTCCCCTTCTCCTCTCCCACCCTGCTTCTCAGTGCTGGGATGTAGAGGGAGAAGTAGCATAAAACGTGCTATGCCAGTTTCACATTGAGGAACTCTTCATCTTCTCCTCTAAGAACGGTTTAAGGTTGTTTGCTATGGCAGGTCGAAGGCTTGCATTGAGTTCCTGGCCTGAAGAAGTAGTTAAGGACACAGTCCCATGGTCCTGATCAAGTCCTTAGAACATTTGCAGCTGACTTGACTTTGGTAGCAGTCAGAGGTGCAGCAGTACTCTCACAAGATGCATCGTGCCTCAGGATCAAACCTAAATGCAGGAAATGACTACTCTTTCATGCTGGACATTATGCATTGAAGAAATAATTACCAACGATGTGGTCAGAGGTCTTATAAGATCCAAATGATGTAATCTCATATTTTAAGTAATTAAACGAAGACAAGAACGTTTTACTTATTAAGATAATTTCCTAATCATTCTTATAAGCTTTTAATGAGTGACAAACTGACAGTGGATACAAATTTATGATTTCCCAAAATAACAATTTGATTGGGTTGAGTGATGTCTTGCATCAAGTAATCACAGTTAATTTTTGCTTCTGAAGAGATTTGACTTTGGAAGATGTGATAGACTGGCAATGTGCTCAGCTGTATTTCAAGAACTACATCTTTGTCTGATGGGATAAAAAAAATCCCAGAATTCCTAGGGACACAGTCTACTTTTTTGTCATGAATGTGGACCAGTGAATATAAGTGCCTGTTTAGTTATCTTCTTCAGACTATCTGAAGTGTCCTGTCTTCTCTGTAGGCTCCTAGTTTATATGACATCTAAGAAATAATTAAGAGAGCACTAGTCACTGTCAGCGAATATGATGGGCCATCCTCCCACAAACTCTGCTACATGTAACAGCTCAGTTAGATGAAAATGTCCCTAACAGCTTCCCTGCTAGTATAACCAATGATGGTAAGAAAAGCTTATCAAAAAGATATTTCTGAAGTTGAACATGATGCCAGCCTGAAAAAAGAATTGTCCCTTTCTCTTGCTTTTGTGCTCACAAACCCGAGAAGTGTTCATGAACAAGTGAGAAGATAAGAGGCACTCTATTATGTTAGCAGTAAGGCCAACATTATCCAACTTATACTCAGATACCTAACTTCAGCATCTGCTTCAGATACTTGAATAAGCATGGCATGCTCTCAAAGGACTTCCCTTAACAATAAAGAATTCAGCATCTCTGAAAGAGTGGTCCAAATGAAGTAGTTACCTTCCTGAGCATAGAAAATGGAGGATCCTAGAAACTGAGGGCTCAGGGTAAGTGGAGACACGAGAGGGAGAATAATGTTTTGGTACAGTGATTAATCCTATTGCAAAGGAGGATTAGAGTCTTAAACTGTCTTGTTACAGCTATAGAAGCTTCACTTAAAAAATATATCCATTTGGTTAGTGACCAACACTAAAATCAAACTGTTCACCAGATGTGTGTATCTGTATGAATGTTACTTAATATACATATACAGTTCCCTATATACTACAACTGGATTTCTTAGGGTGGGCTGTGAGCACTAGAAAAGAAGGGTGTGGCTGAGCTGATCTTTTTTTCTTTTCCTTTGTCACTGTCTGCCTTATACTCTCATTTTGTTTTTCCTACACCTGGCACTGCATACTGATATGATACTTGAGTCCAGACCCAGGCTCTTATTTTTGGTTATTAAGCTTGGGTGCTGCACATCCAAACTACACTTTTGTCTTTCAGAGTTTCATAGGTTGCTGCATGGGCTTTGTCAGCATTTGGTGACAGTCCTTTTTCCAGCTTTATGGACATTTAAAAAGGGCTAAATGAAAGTCAACAATGTTCTGTCACAGATGTACTGTCCTTTTGCAAATTGTGTGGAAGTACCACCTGTAAGAGCTATTGAAAAAAGAGAAAACTGTTTGCTTTTTGGTGATCCAGTAAGAAAGCAAACTGTTGGGGCTACTCTACGTATATAACAGTATGACAAGAAGGAAAAGGGCAAGCATTAGTATTCCTTTTATCTTGGAGTTTCTCTACAGTACATGAGCTGAGTGGGAAACCAATGGAAGAGAGATAGCTACAACTTTCTGAAGATTTAGAAAATGAAACCTCTATAAAAGCACTCTTCTGTCAAGTTAAAAAAAGTTGGAAGTTAACCTATCAAAGGTTCAAATACACAGAGCTGTGAGAGAAACTCAAAGCAAATGTTTACTAGCTGATGTTATTAACTTATTAGATGGATTCTCTTGTGTGTGCACACAAGTAAACCATTGCTCATGAGAGTCTGACCAAAGGACTTTCCTGCTCTGCCTACTGTTTCTACCTTTATCAAGTGAGCTTTCTTTTTGCTGTTGAATACTACATTGCCAGAAGTTAGCCTTCTGTCAAGTTAGCCTTCTGTCATCACAAAAAGGAGTTATGCTCCAACCTTTTAGCGAAATTTTGTATTGTTCTTCTGCTATATAGAAGGTGCTGCAATAAAAGTTTTCCATCTGGATCCAAGGGAATCATAAATCTCTACGAAAGGATGTAATCCTGTTCCACCCCTTGCATCTCACTCCATTTTCTGACCAATCATTGTGTTTGAAAGGTAAGTGTGTGGCAATAAATGAGATATGGGCATGGTGAACAGATGTGGCTCTCCTATTAAACAGAAGTTTTTGCCAGTCTTTCAGACTTTAAAATAAATTTACAATATTTCACGTGATACGATTTCAGTTGAAAAAAGAGTATCAGATCTCATTAGCCTTCTGCTAGAGGTGACCACTGACAACCTGAATAAAGGTGCTGTGTATACATTTACATTTGTGCTAGCAACCCATGAAAACTAAGTTACAAGTTCATGTAGACATATGAGATAATCTGCTTTTTATTGTGTCTTTTCCTTGTAGGTTAAAATGTTGGGCTTGAGTTTACTCTTGCTCATGACTTGCAACACTGCTAGTTTGCTAAACATTACTGTAGATTTAGTATTGAAAACCTTTATGTTGGCAGTAGCACTGCAGTCAGTGCCTTTAGATATGTTCCTGTATCAAGCGATGTTCAGTATAACATGTTAGTGCTGGTATTCATAAAACCCTCTGGATAGTGAGTGCACGGGGGGATACCCATATTGGCAGCTGAGCAGAAGGGTTCTTAACACCAGTTTCCCACTGGTATTCCTTCACATTTTTTCTGCTCTACATACACAAGGTCTCATTGCATGAGGGTGTGTTAGTCACTTCGTATTACAATACACAAACCAGAAGGCAGTCCAGCCAGCCTAGGAGCTGTAATGGATGACAGCTGTGAAGGCAAATGAATGTCTGTCCTCCTAAGAGCAGGCAACAAAATCTTAAGGTCAGCAGTTTTAGTGGGGGGGGAAGTTTTCACAAGATTAATTCTCCCATGTAGCAATTTGCTTGACATTTAGAATCAGAATTTTGACACACCTTCCTTGAAAGAAGAGTGCCACTAAATATTATGCAACCTTCCCTTCCACAAAAAGGCACAGATACTTTATTTTAGTTTTCCCTGTACAGTACAGCGATATGCCAGAGCCATAGTGAGAGAGTGATGAGTGGTAAACCTCTTGGTGACTAGAGAGAGTTAGAATGCAGAAATGACCTTGAACTGAAAATACAAGTATATATTAGCAGACCAGTGTAAGGAATAAAAAAAGCGCAGAGGTCAAATGCTCACAAGCCTTGTAATTCTTAGTCTGTAGGGTGTGTCTCTCTGTCTGCCAAAAGAACCAAGTTTTTTTCTCATTTTTTGCCAACCTGCAAAAGTCACTGCTTGCCCAGAGGAAACTTGACAACACTCTTGCCTGTAAACACCGACAAACCAAGTACACTAAATCTATCTGTGGCTATTTTTGGTAAGCTAAAGGAAAAATAGCAGCCTGCTTTGGAGAAAGCCTGGGAGTCTGCCAAGGCCATGATGTAAAGCTTTCCAAGTGAATGCTATGGCTGAATCAGTAAAAGCATGCCTGAGTCAGGATATGCTGTAAGATATTGCCTTCTGAAATTCAATCCCTGTGTCACATGGAGGGGAGTAATATTTCATGCCATTAACCCTTTCCTCTGAGTAAGGATAAGCACCGTGACTGCATATTTCTCAGGCTCCACTTACTTTAGGAGGAAATGCTTTGTTCAATGTTTACCATTTGGCTGCTAACAACAACGTTTGAATCTACTAACAAAGCCAGAAACTCCCGATGGAGGAATAATGAAAACCACTGGTATTTTCCTAGAGTCATTTTATTTTTTAAATCACATCAGTGGGTTCTTACATGGTGATATTCAAATAGTTGCCTTTTCCAAGCTAGCAAAGACATTTACAAAGAGATTTCCATGTCCCCTGTAAGTTTTTCTTTGTATCTTTTTCCTACAGCTAGATTTTTATTTTATTTTCTTTAATATGCAGATAGGGGTCACTAAACAGAGTGACTCTTGAGAAGAAGAATTCAATAGGAAAATCATCTTGCATACAACTAGAATACAAATGATTTCCCCAGTCCGTTAATAGAGGAGACCCCAGGCTCTGGACTGGTAGGCTGTACCTGCTGCGCTTTTAATAAAAAAAGCTGCCAGAGATTCAAAACAGCTTCCAATAAGTAAATTTCTGTGACATGAAAAAGGAGATAACAAAGTAACTCATGGGGCTGCCTTATGGCAAGAATAAGGTGACTTGTTGATAGTGCTGAATTACATGATGAATCACTGGAAGTGGCTAAATCTCTGTATAGAGGTTACCTTGTGTGGCCAGTTGAGTAACCAACCTGATTATTTGCCCAGAACTTGCACAGAAACTACAATAAGTTTGGAAAACTTCCTACTCCCTGCTGCCCCGTTATGTCTTTCTCCATCTGTTTCTTTCTGATCTCTACACCATCTCTGTCATTCTTCCAAGATCCCCCGTGTCTCTTACTCTCTGCCATTCTCTTCCAATGCCTACATTCTTTTGTTCTCACTTTCAGAATCCATCCTCTCAATTGTTATCCCTCCAGGGCTCTGCTCTGTTTCTTACGCACCACCAGCAATGAACCAGGCTGGGGCTGTATGGCTTCTGGTGCAGCAGCTTGCAGCCTCCCTGCCACCTGGTGTGAGCAGCCTGGGCTCTGTAGTGGGTGGCTGGGGCCTGCCCAGAGCCTGGGCCAGCTGTGGTAGGAGGCTGCAAACCGCTGCGCTGAAGTCTTCAGAGCCCTGGGCCGGCTCATTGCTAGTGGTGGGTGCACACACGCCTTGGGGTGGATGGAGGAGAAGAGGCTGGGTCTGCACTGCCACAGCAAGGATCAGGTCCCTCAAAGTGCTGTTGCTGTCTGCTCCTGGCATACCAACTTCTTCCAAATTAAGGTTGGAGTGTTTTTGGCACTGCAGCTAAAAACATTGCCAACCTCTGATTTAAAGGATTTTTGTCACATTCAGTGCTGTCCACCACTGAATACCAGTGGTGAAAATGCCAGTTTCGCTCAGCAGCTGACAGCACTTCCAGTGTCTGCAGTTCAGAGGCAGCTGCAGCATATGGACAGCCTGAGGTTGGGTATGCCAGTATACAGGTTGCCAAGCTAACTGGTTCCCTAGGCTGCCCAAGGAGTTCCCTAGTTTTCAGGAGCCTAAGGAGCCAACTGTCGCAGCAATTTGGTAGGTTCGAGATCCCTGAAGCCTGGGCTTTTAAGCAGCCTGTCAAGGAACCCGGTCGAAAATGAATGGAAGTCTGTCTGTGGGTCAGTGAAGTTCATCAGAATCAATATATTTCTTTGTGATGTTTTCCTTTCATTGAATCATCATTTTCCAATGAAGCTGTTTCATTAAAAAATTCTGATCTGCTGTACTTAAGATAACCCAGACTGAGAGTCACTCCTGACAAACTTGGCCATATTTAATTGTCTCCTTCTACCATTGACCTGCTGGATGAAGGCTTTACTTGGGAAACATTATCTTACCCAGCTGCTTTCTGTCACTTGCATTGTATCCTCCTTGCTGTCTTATAGTATTTAACTCAGTGAAGTGTTCTGGGACATGGTTTGTATGAAAGATGTAATGTGAAATAATGTTGTGTTGTGCAGAATTTTTACTTCCCATGACAGTGTTTTATCCCCTTTGGCAGCCTTTCTGTTTCTTCTTACACAGAGGCCATTCAAATCTTTGGGGCATTTTAACCTTTTTTTTTTTTAAACTTTTCTCATTCACACTGTTGCTCTCTCCCTTGGCTGCTTAGTCTCCTGACTTCTTCTTCTTCTTTTTTTTTTTGCATTCGAGGCTAAATTCTTGGCCCAAGGTACTCTTTGTGTGTTGTTCTTCCATGAATCTACCTTATGGCTTCCCACTGGGGGACTGTCACATACACACATTTCCTTTTAGCAGCATCCTGTTCAATTAGTGTTCTATGGCAGGTTGTGGTCCCTGCTCAATATTAGCTAGGGAGTGGAAGCATAAGCCTGTTTTTTGTTTGGTAGCCCCACAGAGGCTTCTCTATCAAGGTCTGAATCTCCAGTGAACAACTAACTGAATTTCATTCCCTTCTCATTTGCATTTTATGCCTAGCATCTTACTTTGTATTCATCTATATTTATGATACATCATGGTATACCGACAGCTCCGTTCAGAGCAATTTTCTAGGTGTCATTAACCTACCTAGTAACCCTCTAAATGAATACGCAAAGAGTTTAGCAGAATTCAAACAACAATTAGGTAATTATGTGTACAAGAACATCACAACATTTTGTAGCTACACAAACTAGGTCACTGTATACACAAATTGCTGTCTATAAGATATATCAAGTAGATCATGCAGAGGCGTATTTCAGAACGTCTTTAAAAGTTTAATCAAATTTATAAGCCAGTGGATATCGAATGAGACCCACCTCATCTTCCTGTATGCTTTCTTATTGCCATGATTCCTAACTGCTGACTTTGAGTTGACCTTTCAGTTGCTCTTTCTGACTCTCCATAGCTCTATGCTTGAAAGGGAACATGGCAAAATATGGAGAGAGCAACAAGAAAGCCATCCTATATTCACACAGAATATGTAATTGTTGTGCAGGTCACCATCTTGACATATTACTGGTCACCCAAGTGTCAGTACAGAAAGTTTACCTTGACATAAAGCCTGCAGGGCAAGTACAGAGAGAGCCATTGATGCTGTGACATAGCATCTGCCCAGCGCAAGTATTTCAGATGTGGAGTTCTTCATAAAGAGTATTGCTAAACATCCAGGCTCCAAAAGGCCACAACTGAGGCAAAAACAGGACCCAGTGTCCATGTTATTCATTTGTGTTAGACATAGGAGCTTTAGTGCAAGAAGTGCAAGAGCTTCCTTTTAATACCACAGGAAGCTATTAAAAATGGTAATCAATTCATGAAGATATGTAGCTATAAGGAAGACATATTAGGATGCATATTCAATGTGTTATGTAGAAATTAGACTTCTGTCATGCATGCTGAGACACCCATCACTGTCAAATATAAAGATCTAACTCTGAGTCTACTTTTAGGTTTCTGTCAGCAAGAAAATCCAGACAGCCAAACAAGAGATTAAAATGTAAATAGAAAACATTTCAAAGGATACTACTGTGTCCTAGTAAAATGCATGCTCCCCAATTACTTGTCTATGGAAAACCAAGAATCCACCCATCTACTTCAGCTAATGAAGTAGGTTGTTGCCTATGAAAATCCATGGCTCTCTAAACTAGTTAGTCTGTAAGGCTAGGGACAGACATTAAAAAAGCCTGTGCTTGAATTGATTCAATCTTTGCAGGTAAGTCTAACCTGGCTAGGCTAAATCAGTTCTATAACTGGACAGACATCCCAGAAATGCAGGCACATGCCTGCAGTAGCTCAGGCTAGATGCTGGGGGGTGCTAGAGTAGCCCTCCATCCCTTGCACATAACCAAGCCGAGGGGGGCAGGGGCATGGTCAGACCCCAGCAGGATGCTTTGATTAGCCCATCAGGGAACTGATAACAGTATTTATCACCCCCTAACTCAGTGTTTATCACCCTGTTAAGAAAACAACAGAGGGACATTACCAGCTACCTGTTGATACTGCCTGTTGATTCAGCAGGAACCGAAGCCAGCATGTGGTCTAGCAGCTAATACACAGACACCTCCTCAGCAAGGCGGAACAGAGGAGGGAGGGGGGAGGGGAGAGGGGGTAATTCCTGCTTTGCAGGGAGTGGTGAGGGGGAGGTGGGGAGCAGCCCTTAGTCTTTGGAGCTGCAGCCAGGAAGCAGAGGGGAGGGGCCAGTCTTGCTGTGGAGTAGAGAGCCCCGCCCAGCCCAGAAAGCATGCCAGGATGCTGGGGGCATCTGGTTTATCTTAAATCAGCAAGGGGTCTGGGGCAGACATTGCATAAACTGGTTTGAACTGAATTAGTTAAGTCTGATACTACATTAAACCAGGTTTATCTCAAATCAGTTTCTGTCATTTTCAAACTGGTTTATGTGTCCTGAACATCTGTTCTGTTACAGGTTTAAAACATTTTCTGATCACTTCAACCAGTTTATGTGTAATATATGTCCCTAGCCCAGTTCATTGCACATAAACTACTTTCAAACTGGCTGAAACCAACTTAAGATAAACCTGGATAAATGTTGTATCAGAATTAACTGATTTAGGTTAATCGGTGTATTGAAATTCTGCCCCAGATCTTCTCCAGATTCAAGTTGACTCACAGTCCCACAGCACCCCATGATGCTTTGTACTTCCCCCACAAATCCCTTATTGCAAGATGGGTGGGCTAGCCTTGGCACAAGCTGTCTGCTCCAGCCAGAAGGGCTCTTGTGCCCCATCCCCCAACTTTCTTTTGCTATCCCTTTATAAAAACCCCCCTGCTCTATTTGAAAAGTGTTATCAATTTCCCCTTTGTATTTCATGCTTTGTAGACCTCTGATCATTTTTATTGCTTTCTGCTGAACTCTTACCAATTTGCCCATGTCTTTTTTGAAGCATGGGTCCAAAATTGGACACAGTATTCTGAGTAAGGTTTCCTCAGTTCTGAATAGAGAGGAAGAAACACTTTCTGTGAGTTGCATCAGACATTCCTGTTACTTCATTCAGGATGCTATTGGCTTAAAAAAATTTTTTTTTGCAACAGTAGCACATTGTTGACTCATATTCATTTCGTAGTCTACTATAATTTCTAGGTTCTTTCCTGCAGTACTGCAGCTTATCCAGTCATTGCGCAATTTATATTTGTGCATTTGATTGCTCCATCCTTTGCACTTGTCCTTATTGCATATCATTTGATCTTTTTCAGACTATTTCTCCAAAGTATCAAGTCCTTCCATCCTTCCTTCCTTCCTTTCATTAGGATCTTGAACTCCAATAGCTTTTTTGCAAATAGCAAACAGCTGCAGTGGAAAGGCAGCTGGGATGAAATTGTCTAGAGATGCAGACACGCAATCTAAACACTTTACTTTCTGAAGGGTAACTCTGTTCCAAAGTAGTGATTTATACTGGTAGGGACGTACATAAAGACTGCTTGCAGACGTTAGAACAGAAAAAAAAAGCGCTTCACCAGAAGAAGCAACGCATTATTTCACCCTGGCTGTACAGCACCTATACAGATCAGACACTTCAGTGGGGCTTTTTGGCACTTTTATCTAGTAGCTGATTCAATAAGCCATTAGATAAAAGCACACAAAAGCCTCACTAAAGCACCCGATCTATACAGACATTGGGCAAGTCATGTCCAACTAAAGCACTGCCTCTTTTGCGTATTCACTGTGCGTAGCGTGGGAGTGCACAGAATTAAAGTAAAGCATCATTTTTTAAACATTTGTAAGCAGTGCATGTATCTTTTCCATGTTAACTCCAGTGTAAGGAGAAATTACATTCATTTAAATCAGTGGTACTCAAACTTCCCCAACCCCCAGGCCGGATGGACATTGCCACATCTGCTTGTGGGCTGGATCTGGCCAGGGGTTCCTATCTGGTGCCAGGGGCACGTATGATGGGCAACATGTGGCCATGAGGAGGGGGCCAGGGGATAGCCTTGCCTCAAGCTAGCTCCAGAAGGGAAGGCGGCATGGCTTGGCCCCATGGGGGAAAGGGAGCATGGCCCAGTCCTAACCAGGGTCCAGGGGTGGGGGGGAGTGCAGTAGAAGGCCCCAACTTGGCCCCATGGTGCAGGAGCCAGAGTGGCCTAGTCCTGATCCAGATCTGGAAGGAGGCGATGTGGCTCAGCCCTATGAGTAAAGGGGGCAGCCCGGCTCTGATAGGCCATGTGGGGCTTGGGGTTTGGGAATTTGGTGGGACAGGGAGCATATCTGTATTAATGGCCACTGTTACCCCACTGTCAACTTTCCTGACCCAGGGGGGCGCCCTGCAGGCTGGACACCTAGATTCTGCAGGCTGCATTTGACCTGTAGGCCAGAGGCTGAGCACCTCTGGTTTAAATGTATTGTGTGTCTTTATCCTAAAAAAGATAAGAGTACATGTTGAGTCCTGTGTATTTACTTGATAGCTTTTAAACATTCAGGGTGTCTTCAGATGACGTTTTGAAGCTTTTATTCATAACTGTGAGGACTGGAAAGATTGTTACGTTGTTATATATTTCAAATGAAAGCAGCAATTCTCACATATTTGCATGACTCCAGAAACTGGGGCTTTAAGAAAAAAACACCAAATGTCAAGATTTATATTAAAATTGTGTGAATTGGCAACACCGCTGATGACACTCAAACACTAACAAAAACTTAATAACCTAGTGTAGATTTCTTGAAAGGAAATGTCCTATTCCGCTTGAGCACAGTTAGTTAGCAGTTGGACAGCTATAAGTGTGATAAATATTTGCTTGTTATAGTCAATTTCATCAAGAAAACCTCACATAGGAGTGAACATCTGCAAGTGGATGTAGCAAATAGCATTCATCCAACAGACCAAGTAATTTACCAGTTATTCCAGCAAGATTTTACATTCAGATAGCTGGAGTGTTTGTAAGAAATGTAATTTACTGCTGAAATGCCCTAAGAGGAAACTTCGCAATTCTGATTTGCCTGTCGATTTTTTTTTATTTTTATTTTTTAAATTTATTTATTTTTTTTGTCAAGTAGTTGCCTTGGCTTCAGCCTTTAAAAACTCTGGGCCAAATTTTCAGCTGATGTAAACTGGTATACCTCCATTGACTTTAAAGGAGCAATGTTGATTTACACCAGCTGCAGATAAGAGTACCTCTGTTTATTCTTACAAAAGAAAGGTATATGTGGAATAATTACAAAACAATTAAGCAGTGTATTTATTAGCATTATACTGCTGCAAATCATTCTCTAAGTCTGCACGCACTTGCTGAAATGTATCAGTGTAAGCTCCGCTCAGACAGAAAATTGAAAACAGAATAGATATCTAAGGGATACAATTCCTTGTTGAACTGAAATTTAATGAGACTGAAAGAGAGAAATAACCCTGTGTTGTACTAGATTGCTTGTTTAATTTAACCAGAATTGGTGTGCTTTGTACAAAGTTACTCCTACCTAGCAGAATGGTTATTTATCCTTTTATAAATAACTTATTCACCTAAAGTATAAAACGAATTGAATCATATAGAGAGTCCACTGAAAATTCACTTTCAGACAAAGCATCCCGACAAACTTTCTTCCCCCTGAAACCTTGCAAAATTAATAATCTTATTGCAATCAATCATTCCCTTCAATCATTGCTCAGACTTGTGTCAGTTAGTTTACGCGCCACTTGTAAAGTACAAGGACATTCCACCTATGTGTACACGACTTCTCAGCTGAACCGTACGTTGAGTTCTGGCCCTTAATCTGCGCGTGTATGATTCAGGAAGGCAGGAGTCAGCGCTTAGATTCCGTCGCACTCTGGAGAGTTGGTAGTGATGATTAAGTTGAGAATCCCAGCCCTGATAATTAGCTTGGAGATACTGAATCTGAACGTGTGCTGTGAAAATAGTGCTTTTGGAGCAGTTAGTCCTAAGGGGTTGGTTAACCAGCTGTCTCAGATTTTATGCCCGCCAACAGCTGGTTGGTCAAAATAGTTATATATGGGGTATGTGTTCTCACTCCTATCTCCTCCTTGAGCTTCTGAAGGGAGAAGTTTTCAGAGGAAGGAAAGAAGGGATGTGGGAGGGAGAAGGGAGAGAGATGGTAATAATGGATAGTGTTGTGCCAGATTCTGATGTCCCTCACAGCAGGCTAAATAATAACTAACTCCATAAAGATGAATGACATTGCACTGGTGTAGGATTAGTGTAAATAAAGGAGAGGCAAACTCTTTTTGTATGTAATCATCTTCTGTATGTATCTTTGATTTGGAGACAGTCTTCTATAAAAGCAGACTGCCTTTTTCTACCCCTGCTTTTTCATGGATCCCAGTCTTTTCTGACATAGGACTAAACAGGTCAATTCGCTGGACGATCTAGTGAACTAGAATCAACAAGACTAATAGCAAGAGGTTGCACATGTGTTTATGGATGGGTGAAAATATGGCTTTATTAGCAAAACATGACAAGAATTTTCCTAAATGAGAAGGCAGATCAAGGCTGTAGAACAGTAATTCTTAACCAGGGTACTCTGGGGTGCTGTGAGATCCTTTGAAGGGTACCACAGAAAGCTTGGAGACATAAGTGAGGTGTCAAGAGTGTGGGAAGAGAAGCATGAGCGACTGGTGCCGCCTTAGTCAGGGTAGGCACGTGCCCCCCCCACAGCAAATCTCACAGACTGGGTCGGGGGGGGGGAGTCCCCTGCAGCCAATCACAAGACGGCTGATCAGTCTGATTGCTGCAGCCTCTTCTGGAAGTGGCTGTGGCTGATTCTGGAAGTGCTATGGCACTCCACTCTCTGGCTGATGCTTGCAGGGGGGGTACCAGCACTCCTGCCTGCTCTCCTGCCTGTCACCTAAGTGGCGAGTGCGGCCGGTCAGGGGGTGCACCAGTGCTGTCCGGGGGTGCTCTCACCCCTGTGTGCCCCCTACATGTCACCACTGGAGACAAGCCAATAAGGGCAGGCTCAGGATCTCTCTGCCAAGATACCCCTCTATCCCAAAGCCTGTCCACTATGCAAGGAGATAAGTCTTGTAATAAATAAGTTCATTTTTAATTCACAAAAGTTATGGAGAGATGCCTTGAATCCAGCCAGGGGTGCCTTGAGCATAAAAAGATTGAGAACCACTGCTATAGAAGTACCCCCAAGCTAAATCCTTTATCTGATGCTACCTTTATATGAGAAGAAATAGCAGCAGCCTCTTCAGTTATGTAGGAGATCAATACCTTTTAAGGTTGAGGGCTCATTGCTATAATCTCCAGGTCTTGGGATAACATACTGATACATGAAGAGCTCAACACTGTTATCTTCAAATATGATCCTTTTCATTCTTTGTGCTTAGCAGATATTTTGAACAGAGAATTCTTAATGCTGCTTCCGAGGCAATAGAATGTTTTTGTTAGAGTTATTATAACATGTTCTTTCTTTCTTTATTCACAATATTTAATATACCTGAATAGGTTGGTTACAGGCCCATTCTAGTTCAGTGAGCAAACCTTGTGCTTAAACCTTTCACAATTTATTTTTAACTCACCATGTTTGCATCTTAGGAATCAAGAGAAATCCAGGTAAAGCTAGTCAGATCAGCCAACAGAGAGAAATCTGTATAATATGCAGGGCTAAATTCCCACAGGAAAACACATAGAAAAATCTCATATTTGCTTAAAAAAAATGCCAAAGAGAAAAGACCATTCCAAACTTTAGGCCTCCAAGAAAAAGTGTAAAGTGTTATAATCAGATGTTTGCACAATGCTTATAAAGTGCATCTTTTTTTCTATGACAGTATAGTAGATTTGAAATGATTCAGTACTTTGAGTACTAGATTTTGCAAAATCTCATGTAAAAATGTTAGTGATTCAACTAAAGATGCATGCTTTTTCTTTTTACCTTATAGACCTAGGTCAAAATCAATACAAATGTAAATAACTTGTCAACATGACAGCTGATTAACACATAGACAAATAGTGATAGTAGTAATAAGATTAGCGTGGGTATTTTTCAGGCACAAGACATCTGGCATTATAATTTCAATACTAGGTTGCTCTAACACATGTACATATTGGATACTATGTAAATAGTCAGGAAGACTCAGTAAGTCAGTATATAGAAAGCAACTGCAAGTGATCTTAAACTCCTCAGAGGAGGCACCCCAGAAGTTTCAGGGAGCTTTATTAAGTATTCCACAAAGTAGGAGAAACAACGCTGCCTCCATTTGCCACAGTGATGGACTGAGGAGCACAAAGGCCTACTCCTTTTATACACCGTTGCTGTACAAACTAAAGGCTGAATTCTGCCATTCTTGCACTGCTGAAGTCCATGAATGTGTGATCATATCACACTGTACTAAGCCTTCAGTGAAATTGCTTCTTCAAGAGCCTAAGAACTTGGTTGTCAAAGTGTACAAGAAGGAAGAATGGGAACCTAGGAAAAAACATAACAAGACAATTTTTTCTGGTTGACTCAGAATCTGTAGTCTTCCATAATAATTGCCAAAACTGACTGCATCCCAATCCACATCTGAGAAACGGCTCTTGCCTTTTCCTGGAAAAAAGGATTTTAGCAAACAGCAGAAACCAGGAAGCATAGGGAGCCTTGTATCGAAAGGAGACTTTTCTTGGGCCAAAGGATTATGTCTTTATAAGAAAGACCTGTTTCAGGAATAAAAAGGGAAAGTTATATGCGAAAATGCATTCATCTAGGTACTGCTATCAGTTTTTGTTGTTGTTACTGGTGGTGTAATACCTATAGGTCTCTGTTTGATTAAACAAGGCACTATATAAATATAGGTAAGCTGACAGAAGAAAGAAATGAGGGGGGGCAAAGGTTAATAAAGTGTTTATAAGTTAGTATACATCTGTACACCTGCAAGCTGCTGATTATCCTAGCTTAGAGCTAAATCCTGGACAGTGCTGTATAGGTCTGTTAAGGGGGAAAAAGGCACAGGGGACTTTTTACTCCTTTCTTTATATATCCAGGAGCAGCAAGAAAGCTGATACTCCTAGAGCACCAAGGTCTGTGAACCTTGTAGAGCTCTAGAGGGGCAGTGGTCATATGAAGTGAGGTGAGAACCCTCATTGCTGCATGCTCCCTGGCATCAAGTTTTGGAGGAGGGCCACAAAGCCTTTTCCCAGTAACACATTTCTCCTGGTGCTACTTGAGGCACATAGAGTGGCCCCTCATTTTGAGGATATTTTTCTTCTGTGTTACTGTGTCTTTCCAGTGACTTTTTAAAATGAATTTTGCTGGGTGCAAATATCTTTACTGTAACCAGAATGAAGCCCAAGTAATTACAAATTATGAACTATTTGTCCAAATCTGGTATAGACAGTTCCAGGCATAGGAAGGAAGGTTCCACTAGCTATGGAGGTCAAAGGCCAGCATGTATCGAAAAATGGTCAACAAATATGTGTAGGTGGATGCCATGTTGGAGGTTCTAGTTAATGAAGAGGTTCTTTTAAGAGCAGTTCTGGCTGACTGTCAAGAACCAGAGTTTGATTCTTTCCCTTTTTGACAAGTGCAAAATAGGGTATCAGTTGAGACTAACAATGATGAGCTATGAATTATGAATAAAAAGTAAGACTCCACAAAAGTGGATTTTGACATCACAGAAGCACTTACACTTGTGTTAGCAAAGGAGAATGGATTTGTAAGCAAGAGTTGGTAAAATTAAAAACAAAACAAAACAAAACTGTATGACATGATAGAGGCTCCAGTCAGTGTGGCAATATGGATGACCTAAGAGTAAGGTTAAATGTACACATCTTCTTTGAATCTATATTATTTTCTAATACAGCATGCATATTTACCTATGAAATGCTCTTGCAAGTGGAGTGAGAAAGACATAGGCTTCATTCTGTTCTTTTGTAGATAAGCGTAAGATGTGACTATCTTTACTGTAGTCAAATGAATTTTTTCAGCATAATATGAAAAGACGGTACAATCACAACTAGAGCATCAGAACTGTTAGAGACAAGAGAATGATATGCCACTGTAGTGATTAGACTCACGTGCTTCCTCATTTGAACAAGAAGAAACTCATATGACTCATGTAGAGAAACAAAAAAAAGTCCTGATTATTGAGGCAGTTGCACGTATATGACTTCTGTTCACTCCAGTGAGTTATATACTTACAACTGAAACAATAATTGAGGTCTATTATATTTTAAAGGCAAACACCAGCCAGCAGCTCCCTTCTCCCCCACCCCACTTTTTGCTGACCGTCCTGTAGCTGGGAGGGGGGAGGTGGGGCTGGTGAAGAGGGATGGCTCCTTGGCTGCAGACAGGCTCTTTGGGCTCCTGTAGGCAGGCTCAAGCCCTCACTTCCCCACTCCAACAAGTGAATAACTGTTGGGTTGAGGGGGCGCTCTAACTCATGGCACCTTATATAAAGTGCCATGAGTTAGAATGGGGGCTTGCACATCTGTCAGCATCCTTTGTGTCACATTTTATGATAAATGGCAATGTTGTTTATAATTTCCTGTTAAAAAATATTGAACATAAATTTGTTTCCTCCTGTCCCAGTCTTCTTTATCAGTTTAGGTTTAATTCTTCATAGGGAAACATGTTAAAATGAAAATAGAGGGTGACCTTTCAATAACTTCACCTTACTTTAATTAGTAAATTTAATTAGTAATTCACCTAAGCTACTCCAAAAGGGATCAACTAATAAAGGGCATACTTACTTATGCTACTAAACTAAGACGTATTAATCTGGAGGCATAACTGGCTACTATGCAGTACACCCAAATGCATTACCAAAAGTACCTGATTACAACCATCCAACATCAGAAGACGAATGGAATCAGCTATCACAACAAGAGATACCTCACAGGCAGTATACCAGTGTAGCGGGCTCACCTTTCAGAGCTTGGGTTGAATCCCAGGCTTGAGATCCTGCTGTTTCGATTGGTGGAACCCATCCACCAATCAGGAGGCAGCAAGAGAAATAATATCATGCCCCTTTCCTGAGGGGAGGGGGAGAAGAGCTCTCCCAGACCTGATTGAAGACTGCAACACTGTCTGGTCTGGAAGACTTCAAGGGTGGAGCCCCGGAGCATGTAAAAGGAGCTGTGTGCCCAGCACAAGGGGAGATGCGTTGAGGACTGAGAAGAGAGAAGAGAGGGGTTTAGAAGAGCTGAGGAGAGCTGCTCAGCAGAGCAAAGCAGTAGCCCAGGAAGAGCCCCTGAAAATTTCTATCAGCAGGGAGCAGGGGATGGCTTCAGCGGTTAGGTTCTCGGCGTGCAGCGTGGCACATGGTGTCTAGACCCTGGGAGCTGTGTGAAGCGGCTTGGGTCTGCAACCTCTGGCATGCAGCCAGAGACATAGTGCACAGGCTGGTGCATGGAGCAGGACCTTTGGAGCCCTTGGGGCAGCTCAGGTCCTCAACCCCAAGAACAAGGCTGGGAGCCTGGTGCAGGAGGCGCTGCCTGGAGGGTGAGAGACCCTGGGAGCCACTTCAGGTGGCTTGGGTCTACAGCTGCTGACATGGGGCATCAGCTCAGTGCAGATGATGCAGCCCAGAGTGCCTGGGAACAGACCAAGCCCCAGTGCTGCACAAGGCTGTCCAGGCCTCCAACCCCTAGCATAAGGCGAAGCCTCCACTACACACGGTGGTGTCTGTGGCCCTAAGCCAGGACGGCGGCAGCAGAGTCAGGCAGCAGAAAAACCTGGCAGGGACAGAGCTTGACCTGGAGAACAAGAGGCAACACTCCAGGACTGCAAAGTAGTAGTGAGTTACCCTGGAGAGAGGGTCCCCATAGGGGAGGGCCTCCCCGGTCCCAAACTGGGTGTGGTATATCTGTGTGTGTGTGTATATATGTTTTGTAAACTTGTACATAGATTATATATATATATGTCCTTACCCTTTAATGGTTGTGATAATAAATCTGTATATACTTAAGTAATTGATTGACTGGATCTGACTCTATAGGGGACAGAGGTGGCCACTGGGCTGTTGTGTCCCTCCACAGCACACTGCCTTGCCAATAATCCCTTCAATTGGACAGGGAAGTACAAACCCGTGTACACCCAAGCTACACCAGCAACATGAGAGAAATAAGACAGCAGCAGCTAGGACACTAACAACATGAACTTAACACAACTTCTCCATTCCACTCTGAAATATATATATTCCCCAAAAGCCTGAACTTCTGCCTAGAGACACAACCTGGAAAAATACTGATATATGGACAATTAGAAAAAATTCTTCCACAGACTTTACTTGAAAGAATACTTCCACAATCAGGACAGAAACACCTCTGACAACCCTCCTGCCACAACTGAGAAAACAAACAATATTAATACATTGGACTGGACACTTCTCAGTGGACACAACTGCACATTAGACCACACTATCAACTGTTTCAGGAAGAAGGCTAACAGCAAAATTCTCAACACAAGTCAGAACTATCACAACTTTTCTCCTTCAAAGAGAAAAGCCATACAGTCCCTAAGGTCCAGCAATAAAATAGTAATCAAACCATCAGACAAAGGTAGAACTATAGTCATTCTCAACCATTAGGGCTATATCAATGAGGTCAACAAACAACTCTGACACCAAATACTACAAAGAACTTGGAGAGGACCCCACGCCAGTATTCACTCTGGAACTGGAAATTATTCTCAAATCCTTCCACACCAGTTTCAGGAAAAAAGCTATTTACACTTATCGCCAACTCTCCTATCCCAGGAACCTTCCATATGCTCCAAAAAATTCCCAGACAAGGTAACCCTCACCTATCTTATCCACCTGTTGTACCCTAAATGAAGAACTATCAGGATTCGTAGAAACTATCTTGAAACCACTTGTCACTCAAATAGCAGTTTTCTACAAGTCATAAGAGTTCCTCAGCAGAATTTAGAACATTGATCACCTGGATGGAATAGTAAAGAAGCCAGAGGCCAGTATGCATACCAGAAAGCCAGTCAGTGAAAATGTAAATTGAGGTGGTCAACGGATGAGAGACAGGTGGGGGAGGGGAGGGGAATGAATATAGCTTGTAAATAGTAGAGAGGTTACCTGGAGAGTCAGATGTTAGGCAGGTTATAATGTGTCATAAATGCAATGACTATATTTAGTCCATGATTTTTTGTATCCAGTAGGTTGATGACGTGAAGTTTGTAGGCTCGTCTCTGTGTCAGTGTACACATTCCTGTTGGCAAATGCTTCTGTGAAGCACCAGCTTCTTTCAATATGTGTAGTTCTAAAATATGAGATGGGGTTTGGTCTCAAAAAATAAGTTAGAGTGTACTTCCATCCTAGCCATGCCTTGCATGGCATTATTACTGGGAAGTGTTCTGGTTTGGCAGTAGTTCATAAACCTACACATGACTGAAGGAAAAAAATGAAGAGCTTAAACTCATTTTCTCTAGTGATAAAGAAGTTCTTTGTGTCTGTGATTGTAGGATCTAGTATCAGATCCCATCGTGCCATATTGCCAGTACAGGGGGAGCCTGCAATCCTATTCCCAGACTTCCAAGCACACACCAACTGCAGATGCTTCCTTAGCCTGACGAACCCATCAGAATGTATGGCTCATGCACATGCCCAGTGTTCCCTCTAAGCTACACGGCATGCTCAGTCATGCAGGGGCACTCATGCCACACTGCCAGGTGCACCTGCGTGGCTGCGGATGCCACACAGCTTAGAGAGAACGCTGCACATGCCTTTCCCAAAATGTGACATATCTGATCCAATGTACCAAATGCCCTCATGGTAACTACATAGGTTAACAAACAGCAACTATGCATCAGAATGAACTCTCACAAAAATATATACAAAGGTCAAAGGCACAGGAGGGTACATTTTTCACAGGACAACCACTTCCTTTCTGATCTCACTATCCTTGTGCTTAACCTTCCGAACACTTTTAAAAAGTGGGCTTTGAAACAAAACTCCATAAACTCCATTAACCCGCTGGACATCAGGAAACAAAGACTGAAATCCCTTCCCCTCATGTAATTAGTATCATATTCTATCAGTGGTCCCACTGACCACTTGTGATAGCAGTATCTGACTGAGATCTGACTTTTACATCAACCTAACTGAAGGTACAAATGGGGTAGAAATGGAATAGCCAGATAGGCAATGCCTGGTCCATCTGCTGGCTAGATTTGCCCTGTGGTTCTGATCTGGCACTCAGGGTGGGTGTGGGGGAGCCCTATCTGGCTGGATGGGGGAAGGGGCCATGGCCTGGCCCTGGCCCAGTTCTGTGGGTGGGGAGGAAAGTGTTAGCCCAAGCCTGGCCCTGCAGGAGGGAGGGAGCATGACCTGGCCACATGGAGAGGAAGGGGGAGTGGCCCAGTCCTGTGGGTGTGAGGGGAAGGGGCATGGCCCAACCCCATGGTGTGAGTATTTGGAAGCGGGGGAGGGCAGCAGTATGGCCACTTTTTGGTAACCAATTTTTTGGACCTATATCTGACCTGTGGGCTGGAGGTTGAGCCCCCCTGTAATGGACCATGGAATGATCATTTTGAAATATAAAAAAAAATTGGTCCTTTATGCCAAACAGCATCTCCCCTTTTTAACATTCTCTTTCTTACCTATTCTGTTTGCTAATGTAATATTTGTGAACAGACATTTTATTGTATTCTTCATTCAGGCTTCAAGACTACATGATTAGATTCCTTAGGCTCCTCTGTACATGTTGCAGGCAGCCATAGGGCTGATAATGTGCAAATGTGATTTAAAGCCTTCTCCCTTTCTTTGCTGAACAGAGCTCTGCCGAGCCAGAGAATCTGGCCTGTTATATGTTAATGAGCTTGATTCTGCCTATGAACTTGGAAATGCATAGAGAGTTTTGGGAAGGGTGATTCTACCGGGTTTTAAGACTAAAATACATTATGTTTTAATTAAAAATGTATCCAAATCTGCACTGAACTGTATCATTGAGTTGTACTGTAGGCAACCCCACTTATGCTAAATATACTGAAAAACAAAGATGCGAAGCCAGTTCTATAAGGTATATAATAAATCCTCTATATCTTTTTCAGCATAAGAAAAAAACAGTTTAATGTACAATCTCCAGATGTTTCTCTTAAGGGAACATATAACATTTTAGGATTATATCCTTTTTTGG
This sequence comes from Crocodylus siamensis, assembly GCF_052110815.1. Lineage (NCBI taxonomy): Eukaryota > Metazoa > Chordata > Crocodylia > Crocodylidae > Crocodylus > Crocodylus siamensis. The sequence continues at coordinate 45,076,998 of NC_143397.1, read as the reverse complement.
GTGTTCTATCTGTTTTTTTTCAGTTGAAATTTAAAATGGTAGCTCTCAGAGATCACTTTTAGGAGGACTTTACAGAATATACATGCATCCAAAGTTCTGGTTTTAAAGTATTTAAATACATCATCTCTCTATTAAAAGCGCTCTTACCCAATCAGAATTAGATTTTCAGTAAACCTCATCATTGGCTAAACTCTACTGTCATTGACATCAAAGTTTTATCATTGACTTCAATGGAAATAGGGAAATATAGTGCTGAGTATTTTTGAAAATACCACTCATAATGTCTAGAGGCACATTTTGATTGGACCATATGTTGATAAGCCATTTTGATATTATATCCATTCACCAACTACCAAGGCTGCATAGCTGGTATTCGAAGGAAAAATAAAACACAAACAAACAAACAAAATCCATAAGTCCACAGTGAGAGTTCAGGAAATTAATGAAGAGAAAAAGGCTGTGGGGGAAGAACTAAAGGGCTGAGGAATAAATAGAGATTATCCCCAAAACCACCAAGATATATATTAGTTTCAGTTTCTACATTTACAGCCACTTTGAGTTCCATTTCTACTGGACAAAGCAGAATAGCAAAAATGTTCCATTATTGCATTTTATTTAAAAAAAATAAAATAATTAAAAAAAATTACAGTTGGGTTGGGTGAGGCTGAAAGTAACTAGATGACATACAGGAAGAGGAAGCCTTAAAAAGAGGGTGAATGTTAGATTAAATTAACAATAAATTTATTCAAAATAGTAGAGGAAAGATGTTTAGCATCATTCCCCTGGCTGCTTTAGCTGATCCTCTGGCTATGAACTATTTTTTATAGAGGAATGATATATTCCATACATTCATATAAAACTAACGAAAAAAATTAAAGTAAACAACTTAGAGAAAGTAAGACCATTCAGCCAGCTGAGAAAAAGACTAAGGGCTTTATTCATCCAGTGTTCTTCACATGTCCTACAAATAATCTTTTAATAATGATATTGCTTTATATTGCTTTACATCTGGAGAGCCCCTAGCATACTGTGTGGCATATCTTCATTTCACAGAGGACAAAACCAAGTTAAAAAGACAAGAAAGCAGCAAAGTCCAGAACAGAATTTAGGACATCTGATTCCCAAGTCCCTATATAAGCGTTGTCAGCAAGAGCACTCAGTACCTTGCTGAATCAAGCCACATCAGTTTCCTAGCACATATTTTAGTTTGGTTCTTTGTCACACTTGTGTGCTAGATGACCTAGGTATATTTGTAAATGGTGAAACATGCTTGAGCATGATATTTTTTTATATGCTACTAACAATCTCTGATGCATCATGCATTCTTCTAGATTACATATTGTGATACAGCAGAAAGGTCATCATTCAACTCTAGAAGCTGTTAGAAACCTGAGTAAGGAAATACATTTCTCTAAGTCAGCAAAGGCTGACAGATCAATACCTGGTAGTGTCTCTGCTAGAAGAAACCTTGAAGCAGCTTTGCTGCATCACTATATTGTTTGGTGATTCAACTGAAGTCACAGACTGAAAAGCCATCATTAAATAAAAGGAGCTGGATAGGAATGGTAAATAGAATAAGGCTCAAAAGTATTACAGCATATGACTGAAGTTCATCACCTCTAAGTGAAAGAGGTTCCCATGTGTTACTACAATGATTCCCCCTTTTTATGTGTTTGTGCACTGCTTGGCCTCCTATATCCACCCCCTCAAGTTTCAGTAAGATGGGAGAGATGCTTTTTGACAGACAAAAGATAATCTTACACTTGACTTCCAATATCAAGGCATTTTAACTGGCACACTTTATATTGAATAATTCATGGGTATTCAAGCTTTACTTCACTTCACAAAGAAAGTGCTTTCTCTTAGCAGCGACAGTAGATATGAGCAGCTAATTCATTATTTAAAGAGATTAAGTATTAGCAACTGGTATGGGCTCTTCAGAGCTCTTTTTATTCCCTCTGCTCATGTTATCCCCTGCCACTCTCCTGCCTAGTACAGATTTTAGATTTATTTTGCCATATAAAATCCTTTGTTAAAAAAAACAACAGATCTACCCTAAAACCTCTCTATTTCCAGAGCTGCATTGTCCTGCTTAAAAATGTAAAGTAACTGGTAAAAAAACAGTGCACTGTTCAATGCATTGAATCTGAGTGGGTCTTGGGGAATGCACACAAATTACATACTTTCTGCTCTGCGTTTAAAAGGTGGTAGGTGAAAGGCAGGCACAAAAACTGTCTGTGAATGTTCTAGGGATTCTTGCGCTATATACCAAGATAGGCAAGATGTATGATGTGAATAGATTATAGATGCATTGCTAAACTTCAAATAGCTGGTCTAGTGCATGATTACCGTTTTTATCTAGGGATTACAAATTCAACCTATTTGCTTCCTTTTGGATTCAGGCTCTTAATCATTGCAATTAGCCAGTGCTGTTTTAGCTACAAATGTTCTGAAGTGTGGCTTCACCTTGTAGAGACATGAACTCCTTCTGACATGAACTATGAGGAGAGCTATGTTTGCTCTGTCATACTGCACCTTGCTGTCCTAAGCATGTTGCATGTTGAAAATTCAGATGCACATCGAAATCAAAGGGAATCTTTTACATTGACTTCCACTGACACTGGAGCACCTTGTAGGCTTTTTCTGGTTTGGTATAAGTATTTTCTATTGTAGAAGCAGATCGCTACACCTTCTTGGGCAGAAGTAAGGTACTGTAATGGTAACTATATCTGGAGAAAGTAGAGGAATTTGAAGTTTTGGAAGGGGGAGGGCAGGGAGGGGACAGGGGAAGGGAGGAGTTTTCTCTTGAATCCCAAGGGAGTAGAACATCCCAATCCAGAAAATTTTTAAGCAAATACTGATGTTTAAGCATTTGACTAGATCCAGTGCAGCTACATGACCACTTAGGTGCTTAGAACTAAAACTGGATCTGAAATTCTGTTTAAATTTGGAATTACTGAAGCAGTTTTAATTGACTTTTTAGGCACCTGAAGAGGACTTACATGTGATTAAGGGTGCCTAAGAATACTTTGAATTCAAAAGTGTGTATAACTTTATTTCAACCATGCAGTTGGTGATATCATCCAAAAAAATCCTTTTCTCTTACATAAATCAAAATAGCATTTCAAATGAACCTGGCTCAGTACCCACAATAAACACCTGGATTCATTAGTTTTTTTCCATGTGGGCCTGAAAAGATCTCTGAATGCCTAAACTTAGGCTACTGAACATGTCCAGAAAAGACCCAGACTTGTTGCTAATGTGCGTTCCTTCTGCCTCAGCTCCATTGTAGTCCAGGTTGGTGCTAGGAGGCACCTATTTTCTAATTCTCAATCCTCAGGCAAGATTTAGCATGCTAAGTATCTGTTTGAGAGCATGCATGGAACTAAATATAAAGCACAGCACAAGGTGCTGGTGCTGATCTTTTGCCAAATAGTAAGGGCACTCCATAGGACAGTGGTGAAAATCTGGGTTATAGACCCTAAGGGAAATAAATACCACATCTGATACTTTACATGACAATGCTCTAACCACCAAATTATGGGCTAGGTACAATGCTCCCCCTGAGCATTGTACCTAGCCTTCACCTCCTGGATGACTGAGTTTCTTATTGAACAACATAATCATACTCCTTCTTACTACCTCCCTGAGTGATTATGCATTTTATATTTCACAGTTGTTAGTTTAAAAACTGTGGCAGTGGGGACCAGAATGTAAGACTTGTCCATCCCAGAGAAATGCCATAACCACCAAATTATGGATCTCACTTCCTCTTTTGTTCTGCCCTTCTGTTCCAGTGAAATTTGCCCTCCTGGCTGCCCAGTAGGTCTGCTTCTACTGGAGCGCTTGGGGTGGTGTGGCCTGGTGGTTATGGAACTTCTAAATTATGCCCACCATTAGAAGATCCAAGAAATATCAGAAGCATTTGTCCACAAAACTGTAAGTGTCCCATCAAATCAGAGGCATGTAGCAAGCTGGCTTTGCTGAGAAGGCTATGAAGCAAAAGACTATAAATGCCAGAAGATGAAAAGTAATGTAAAACATAAACTACGCTTTGTATCAAGGGACTATTGAGATGAGAAACAGGGAAATAAATGGCTGGATAACAGAAAAAAAAATAGTTTGACTGAGATATTTTGCTTCATTTACAGTTATTTCCTCTAGAGTGCAAAACTAATTTAAAAAATCATATATTAGAACTGTCTTGTTTCTTGAGTAATTTCATGATAGAAACTTTTACTATGGTAGAAAGTCTGACTTCTCTAATCCCTGGACAAGATATAAAGATCACAGACATCAATGATGTCAAAGTTTCCTATAGAATTCAATGTAGATTTGATTAGCCCCCAGGCAAGTAGCATGTCCCCCTATGCTATGGGACTGCAAAGTTTATGCATCTGGCCATTCTGATAATACAACATATAAGGATTCTCCTGCACAAAAGGTATCTTGACTGGTTGGGAAAATTGCTGGATGTCTTCTTTGGGAGTGTCTACATGTCACCCTATGATGTAGTGATCACATGTGTCTACACATGATTACCAGCTACATTGCTGTGATGGTGCACTCCCCAGGTATCGTGTACCACTACAGTGACACAGGAGTGAAATCTACCTGTGTGTCATGCACATGGTGCAGTAACCTCCCATACTGAGCTGTGCTTTAGTACTTCTGAAAGGAAGTACTAAAGTATGGTGCCATAGAAACATTGCCATACGGTGACATGTAGACATGCCCTTCATGTACTAGTATACTGGGACTCAAATAGGGCAGAGGATGTAGCTCATAGTCCAACAGATTGACTTCATTCAGTGCCACATCTTTTATTTACATTGAAAGTATAGATGTCTGAAGAGTGGTCAGCCATTACACAACAAACTCGAGAATGTGTCTTGTGATGTCTCTCATCTTTAATAGTGAGCTGAGGTTCACAGAAACTTCTTGGGTGGCATTTAGTACTGAAAATGAGTGGAGATGCCATCTGTTCTCTTTTATGGAAATGAAGTATAGCTTCTAAGATCCTGGCATATTGCTAGTTAATTGGACCACGGTTGAGCAATTTTAGACAACCGTACTTTACAAAGTATTGATAATGTCTAACATTCTATGTGTTTTCATTGCATAAAAGAAAATAAGATTAGCAGAAGAGCCAAAATATACCATCCCAGATTGAATCATGGAAAATTTGGGTTGGAGGTCATCTATTCCAAACCCCTGCTCAAAGCAGGACCATCACCAACTACACCATCCCAGCCAAGGCTTTGGCTAGCCTGGTCTTAAAAACCTCCAAGGATGGAAATTCAACAACCTTGCTGGCTACCCTGTTTTACTATCCTCCTAGTGATAAAGTTTTTTCCTAATATATAAACTAGACATCTCTTGCTGCAACTTGAGACCATTGATCCTTTTCCTGTCACCTGCCACCACCACTCCAATCTTGCTCCATCCTCTCTGGAGCCATTGTTCAGGTACTGAAAGGCTGCTATTAAATCCCTCCTAAGTCTTCTCGCTCCAGTCTAAATAAGCCTCTCCTTCTAAGGGATGCGCCCAAGCACCCTAATCTTTTTTACTGCCCTCCACTGGACTCTCTCCAATTTATCTACATCCTTTCTGTACTGGGGGATCCAAAACTGGACACAGAACTCCAGATGTAGCCTCACTGGTGCTAAATAGAGGGAAAGAATCACTTCACTTGATTTGCCGGCAACATGCCTACTAATGGAGCCCAGTATGCCATTAGTCTTCTTTGCAACAAGGGCACAGTATTGGCTTATATTCATCTTATTGTCCATTGTATATCCCAGATCCTTTTCTGCAGAGCTGTTGCTTATCCAGTCAGTCCTCAGCCTGTACTAGTGCATGGGATTGTTCTGTCCTAAGTGCAGGACTTTGTACTTGTTCTTCTTGAACCTGTTGGGCATGTCCAGACCAGCGTGGCCATGCAGTATGTGGTGTCACAAACATGTTTGCAATGCCACATACTGCAAAGAATCCATGGGAAAAAAAACTAGAGCAGTGCATGGGCAGCACGTGCTGCTGAAAAGCAGCGACCACAACTTGTCCCAGGGAACCAACCAAATGTCTGCACTTGTTTGGATGTGGCCCTTGAGATTTTATTTGGTCCAATTTGCCTATTTGTCTAGGTCTCTGAAACCTAGTGCTACCCTCCAGTGTATTTAATACTCACCATAGCTTGGTGTCATCTGCAAACCTGCTGAGAGTGCACTCCTTCCCCTCTTCCAGGTCATTGATTAAGATATTGAACAATACTGGCCCTGGGGCACTCCACTTGATACCAGCTGTCAACTAGGCATCGAGCCATTGATTACTACCCTTTGAGCCCAATGATCCAGACAGTTTTCTATCTACTTTACAGTCCAGTCATCCAATGCATACTTCCTTAGGTTGCTTGCAGGAATGCTGTGGGAGACTATATCAAAATCCTTGCTAAAATCAAGGTATATCACATCCACTGCTTTCCCTGCATCCAGAAAGCAAGTCACCTTGACATAGAAGGCAATCAGGTTGGTCAGGCATGACTTGCCCTTGGTGAATCCATGCTGACTCTTCTTAAGCACCTCCTTCTTCTCCAAGTGCTTAGAAATGGATTCCTTGTGGACCCATTTCATGATTGTCCAGGGACTGAAGTGAGGCTGACTGGTCTGTAGTTTACCAGAACAGCCTTCATTTTCTTAAAGATCAGCGAATTATATTTGCCCTTTTCCAGCCATCCAGGAGCTCTCCCATTTGCCATGAGTTTTCAGAGATGATGGCCAGCAGCTCTGCAATCACATCAGCCAACTCTCTCAGCACCCTTGTGTGCATCACATCTGCCAATCATGGACTTGTACATAAGGCTGCGCTCCATGGGGCTGTGGAGCCCCATGGAGCGGGAGGCAGGCAGGGCCAGGGCTGTGCTCTGCCTCCCACAGCTGTGCTGCACTCTGTGGGGCTCCACAGCCTCACAGAGCGCAGCCTGGTGGTGGGAGGTGGGCAGAGCCAGGGCTGTGCTCCACCTCCCACTGTGGGGCTGAGCTCCATGGGGCTGCAGAGCTGCTTGGAGCGCAGCCTGGTGGCAGGATGTGGAGAGAGCCAAACCTGCACTCTGATCAGCTCCACCAGCCCCATGAAGCTCAGCTTGGTGGTGGGAGGCAGGGAAAGCCAGGGCTGCACTCCACCTCCTGCCACTGGGCTGAGCTCCGTGGGGCTGCGGAGCCACTTGGAGTACAGCCCTTGTTCTCCCCTGACTCCTGCCACTGGGTTGCTTCAAAACTCGAAACATTTCAAAATCTTTTGAGTGCCCTCATTTTGTTTCAAAGCTTTTTGTTTCATTTTGATTTCACTGTTTTGAGCTCAAAACATGTTGAAACAGCTTTGAAATGAAATACCTGGCAAAATTTCTCACAGGCCTAGAAAGCATCATCCACCTCATCCTCCTAGTCTGGTGGCTTATAGCACACACCTACCACAACATCACCCTGGTTGAACTCCCCTCTGACTCTAGCCCAGAGACAGTCAACAGGCTTCTCTCCAGTTTCACACTGAAGCTCTGAGCACTCGTATGTTCTTTTACATGAAATGCAACTCCTCTTCCTCTTCCCCCCTGCCTGTCCTTCCTGAGCAGTTTATAGCCATCTATGACAGTACTCCAGTTATGCGAGCTATTGCACCAAGTTTCTATTATTCCAATCACATAATAGTTCCATGACTGTACCAGGACTTCTAATTTTTCCTGTTTTTTTCCTAGGCTGTGTGCATTCATGTACAGACATCTGAGGTTACTACCTAATTGCCCTATTTTCTCTGGAAGAATGATAAGTCCTCTCCTGTTGCCCCCTCCTGCTTGTGCTTCTCCCAGGTCACCCACTTCCCCACTTACTTAAGGGCTTTGGTCTCTAAACCCCAGTAAGAACCTAATTTAAAGCTTTCCTCACTAGGTTAGCAAGCCTGTCTTTTAACAATGCTCGTTCCTCTCTTCATGAGGTGGATCCCATCTCTTTGTAGCAATCCTTCTTCTTGGAACAACATCCTATGATCAAAGAAGCCAAAGCCCTTCTGACAACACCATCTGCCCATGCCATGCAGTGATCTGCAGGAAGCATTCGTCCCTGCCTGGGCCCTTGCCCTTGACCAGAAGGATCAAGGAGAATACCACTTGAGCCCCTGTCCCCTTTACCCTTGCACCTAGAGCCCTAAGTCATGTTTCATCTGATCAGGCTCACCCATATGATTGCTCTCTGTCTCTCATATTTTGGTGCATCTTCTATTTGAATTGTAACAGATAACTGAAGAAGAACACAAAATTTAGAATAGTTTTATATTATTTTGTACCTTTAGTTCTTCTTCTTTTTCCTTTTTTCCGTCTTCCCTCTCATCCACATACTGTAAGTGGTTAGGTTTCCCTAGTATAACTTGTGGCAAAACATTTGGTTTATTTATACTTTCATGAAAATTTTGCCAAAGTCTATGCAAGTCCTAAGCTTAACAAGGAGAAAGAGCAAAACCTGAGATCACAGCTAAAACCTGATTCAGACTACTTACTTCTAAAGCTTCCTTTAAAAAGCCCATATTTTTATTTTTTCTTTATTAAAGGAAAGCTAAACTTTATTCCACTTTTGGAACATAATTTAGGGAGATTAAACCAAGTTTATGTACAGTCTTTTACTTGGATAAGTGATGACTGAATCAAAGCCTTGTTGCTGAAGAAAGTACAGAGAGCACCCTTTATGCAAAAGGGGAAGGTTTGGTACACAAAATCATTTTCCAGAATAAGTTCTGGCACAATGTTGGAACATTATCTTGGAAACCTTTTATATTATTAGTGTTTATGTAACAAGTACATTTATTATGCTTATAGTACAGGGGGAGAATAAATAAAAACAATTCCTTCATCAGCCTTCATAGTCCAATATTAAGAGTATAAATTTTCCTTAGATAAATATAAAGGAAGCTGATAATGCAAATAAATAAAACAGTAATGGTCTGATTCAATTTGGTTTCATTGCACTGAACTGTACCTTTTCCCACAAATAGTAAAATTCCCTGATAAGAGGAATGGTGACCTCTCATATAGTAACATTACTAATTAGTGGGCACATCTACAGATGAAATTAATATGCCTAAATTTTCTGTGCAAAATTCAGGCACATTAAACTGTGCCCCCTCACACATCTGAATGTATGCCTGTTGGGATCAAATTTGCTCCTGGTGGGAGCAGCTAAATCTAGGGCTGCTCCTGCTCTGCCCTGCCCTTCTGCAGCAGCTAGGGTGAACTCCAGGTTGCCCCTGGTGCCAGTCCTGGTCTGATAGCGGGCACGGGGGCAAGTCCCAATCTCCATGTGGCTGACAGGTAGTGTTCTGCCAAGCTGGGACAGCTGTCTCCACTCCTTGTGGCCCCCTGCTGCCTAGGCTGACTTTGAGCAATTTGCTCCCAGGCAGTGTCTACATGTGCACTCCGGTGCATTAGTTTAATGCACCTATTTCTAGTACCTGTATTTAAAGGTACTAGAAAATGATGCATTAGTGTAGGCAGTTATGCCAAAATAGGCTGTGCTACCAGGCTCTGGAGGTCCTGTCTCCTGCTTGCCTTGGGGTAGCTGGAGTCTGGTTGCTACAGAACTCCTGATGCTGCCTCCACACAGCCCCATTCCTTCCCTGCTCCAAGTGCTCAGGGCATGGGCTTATGACATCTGCACTGACGTGCTTGTCAACCCACAGTGAGCACAAATTTATTAAATGGGGCTGCTGCTGTGCATGCTGCTCTGTTGCTGGCATCACTGCACCTGTAGGTAGGGAATATCTGTTTCCCATCCTTACTGGGCTTACGGTCGCTGTTTGCAAGTAGACCATCATGCTTCCTGGGATCCTCCCATGTTGGTATCGGTGTGTCTGGCATTCCTCACTATGACAATTAAATTAATCTACTGTGCAGTAATTGTTGTGCACATGCCAATAGTGACACTTTGCTGTGCATTAGATTAGTCTAATGTGCAATAAAGCATCCCAACATCCTAAGGGATAGCAAGCACAGGTTTGTTGTGGGTAGGTCTTGCTTGACGAATCTCATTTCCTTCTATGACCGGGCGACCTATCACCTGGACAAGGGAGAAGAGATTGATGTCATATATCTTAACTTCAAAAAAGCCTTCAATCTGGTATCCCATGATCACCTCTTGGCGAAACTAGCCAATTGTGGTCTTGGGTCCACCACGATCCACTGGCTGGAAAATTGGCTTCGTGGTTGGACCTAGAGGGTAGTAATTGATGGAAGTCACTCATCATGGTGTCCTGTGACCAGTGGGGTCCCCCAAGGCTCTGTCCTTGGACCCATATTGTTCAACATCTTCATTAATGATGTGGACATTGGAGTCAGAAGCAGACTGGCCAAGTTCGCCGGTGACACCAAACTTTGGGGCAAAGCATCCATACCAGAAGACAGGCAGGTGATCCAGGCTGACCTGGACAAGCTCAGCAAATGGTTGGACGAGAACCTGATGGTGTTTAACACCGAAAAATGCAAGGTTCTCCACCTTGGGAAGAAAAACCTACAGTATCTTTATAGGCTCGGCAGTGCTACGCTGACTAGCACTATGGAAGAAAGAGACTTGGGGGTCATCAGTGACCACAAGATGAACATGAGCCTGCAATGCAATGCTGCATCTAGTAAAGTGACCAAAATGTTGGCTTGTATCCATAGATGCTTCTCAAGCAAATCCCGGGACGTCATTCTCCCCTTGTACTTGGCCTTGGTGAGGCTGCAGCTGGAGTTCGGCGTCCAGTTTTGGGCTCCACAATTCAAAAAGGATGTGGAGAAGCTTGAGAGAGTCCAGAGAAGAGCCACGCACATGAATCATAGAATCATAGAAACAAGGAGTCGGAAGGGACCTAGACAGATCATCTAGTCTGACCCCCTGCCATGAGCAGGAAGGAGCACTGGGGGTGGCAGGGGTCATAAGACCCCAGCCAGGTGCCTGTCTAGTCTCCTCTTGAAGATTTCCAGGGAAGGTGAGAGTACCATGTCTCTGGGAAGCCTATTCCAGGCTATGGCCACCCTTACAGTGAAATAGTTCTTCCTAATATCTAACCTACACCTATCCTCCCTCAGCTTGTGGCCATTGTTCCTGGTGACTCCAAGGGAGGCCCTGGTGAACAGACTTTCCCTGAGTCCCCGCTGGTGGCTCCTGGTAAGGTTGTAGGCAGCCACAAGATCCCCCCTCAGTCTTCTCTTGAGGAGACTGAAGAGATTCAGGTCCCTCAGCCTCTCCTCATAGGGCTGGCCACAGAGGCCCTCAACCATATGAGAGGCCCTCCTCTGGACCCTTTCCAGGTTCTCCATGTCCTTCTTGGAGTGCAGCGCTCAGATCTGGACACAGTACTCCGGCTGCGGCCTGACCAGCGCCGCATAGAGGGGGAGCAAGACCTCTCTGGACCTGTTAGTGATGCCCCTGTTGACGTAGGACAGGGTGCAGTTAGCTCTGCCTATTGCTTCGACGCATTGGCGACTCATATTCATCCTGGAGTCAATCCTGACTGTAAGATCCTTCTCTGCCTCTGTGCTGCTGAGAGGGTCAGCCCCTAACCTATAACCATAATGCTGGTTCCCTCTCCCCAGGTGCAGCACCCTGCACTTCTCCTTGTTGAACCGCATCCTGTTCAGATCCGCCCACTTCTCTAACCTATCCAGGTCTGCCTGATCAGAGGTCAGGAAAACAGACCTTATGATGACAGGCTGAGAGCCATGGGGCTCTTTAGCCTGGAAAAGCACAGGCTCAGGGATGATCTGATGGCCACCTATAAGTTTATCAGGGGTGTTCACCAGTATCTGGGGGAACGTTTGTTCACCAAAGCGCCCCGAGGGATAACGAGGTTGAACAGTTATAAACTACTACAAGACCATTTCAGGCTGGTCATAAGGAAGAATTTCTTTACTGTCCGAGCCCCCAAGGTCTGGAACAGCCTGCCATCGGAGGTGGTTCAAGCACCTACATTCAGGAGCAAATTGGATGCTTATCTTGCTGGGATCTTATGATCTCAGCTGACTTCCTGCCCTTTGGGCGGGGACTGGATTCAATGATCTTCCGAGGTCCCTTCCAGCCCTAATGTCTATGAAATCTGTGAAATCATGTAGATGCACCCTCGGAGTAGGAGTATCAGAATTTAGCTGTGAGAAGGTATATTGCATTCCTAGAACTTAGATGGGTGAACATATTTGTCAGCCAGAATCGATTTATATTTTATCAAAAAAGTGCAACTAGATAAATATTTATTGTTTACTGATCTTTTCTATTGCATTTCTTTCATGTCTGGGAATCTCATCAAAAGCTGATTTTAATTCAATGTGTTCAATAAATGCAGGAATACAATTAATGAGAAGAACTAACAAGTTTTATTTTGGAGTAGTAGCTAAGTCTCTATAGTCCTTTAGTTTCTTTAAGTCAGGGGCCTGCTACCTTTCATGAGCCGCTGGCTAGAACAACTCATCTCTCTCTGGTCAAATGTGGGACAGGTGGCTTCAGCGGCATGTCAGTGGTGGGGGGCTTTCCCTGAACCCACATTGTGGCTAGGGCAACTGGGAGCTGTACCCATTCTGCTGCTGCTTCCCTAAATCCCCTCTTGCCTGGCAGTGGCCCGAGTGTAGCTTCTAACCAGTGGGGAGCTGTGCTGTTCAGCTGTGCAGTATCTGCACTGCTGTTGTTTCGCCCTGCTTTCCCTCTCCCTACCCTGGCTTCTGTGCAGGCAGAGTTGGAAGCTGTCTGAGCCCAGCGCAACTCCCCGCTAGGTAGAAGCTGTGCTCATGCCACAGATGGAGGTGACAGGAGAAGTGATGGCAGCAAGGATGCAGTTTGGAGATATTTGGTTTCAGCCCAGCTCCCCATGGGCTGGAAGTTGCACTTGTGCTACAGCCAGTGAGTGGGGGCCTGGGAGATGTGGTAGTGGCACGGTTGCATCCCCTAATTGCCTGGCCCCAGTGTGTGTATAGACAAAAGTCCCTACCACTGGTGCACCACTGAAACCATCTGGCCCACATCGGATGAGTGTTGGTAGTAACATGGGTGCAGCTGGAAGCTGCTCAGCCCTGGCACAGTTCCTTTGCCCAGGCCTGGCATGGGCACAAGTAAAGTGTTGTGGGCTGGATGCAGTGCCTCTGTAGGTTGGGCCTGTGGGCCGGATGCTACCAACCCACACTCTAATGAACTCACAGCTATTTCCAAACTGAGGGCCATTTCCTAATTCCCAATGCTTTCAAGTTAGGAAGTATCTCTAAATTATAACTTTTATCACTATACAATGGATACATTCTATTGATTGGAATGGGCTTTGAATCAGGAACTAATTCCACATTTATCCCATCCAGTATGTCTACAGCCTGAGTTATGGACTCAAATTCATTTCCAGAGCCACTGAGATCACCCGTTGCAGGGTCCAACAATGAGTGATGCTTCCATAGACCTGGATCTATAAGCTTCCATAGAACCTGATCCAGCAAAATTTAAGGCTGAGCATAGGGCTTTGTATTTTGAGGTTGATGGGACCAATATGGCAGTAATAAATGGTATGCTTTATATTAAACATTTGCAGGATTGGGTTCAACTGTGATTCTGATTTGCAGACAAGGAAACAGGTTCCAGCAAAATGTTTTCTTGCCCTGGTATCACTCTATCAGTTCTTTGCTTCAGTGCAATTTTGGACCTAATATCAGGTACTAAAAGGTTACGTGGTACTAAAAATAGACCACATTCTTTTCATTACTATATTGGTGGTCTGTTGGCAGACTATGTTAGATTATATCTTTTTACTTAAAATGGATTTTATATCAGCAAAAATAATAACTGCGTCATAGAATGGACAAAGACTTGGCTAAAGAAATCTAGATAGTCCACAACCAGCTCATATTGTTTCTATTACACAATACAAGATGTATAAAAAGGCAAAAGCTTTGTTCAGTGATTTAAACATTTCTTGGTTTTAGATTATTGGCTCCCATAGCTTACTGTGTGGGAGGTCTAAAACTATGTCAAAAGATATTACATTTGCTTTAGAATTTATACATTTTTCTCTTTTGCAAAAGACAATTACATCTCCTAGGCAAAGGTATCCTAGCCTCATTTTGCATAGAAATAAAACAGAGGGTATTAACATCTCTATTCATAGAGATAGAATATACATTTTAGGATTCCAAGCTCTCTTGGATCTTATCTCTGTTACAAACCAATTATCTACCTAATTTATCTATCTAATATGAGGATTTCTAAATTGTATCACAGGAAGGTGGCATCCTCACGACCCTTATGATGGCATGATAATTTTAAAAATCTTACAAAATCTGGCATATACATGCTGGAATAAAGAAATGATAGTTTTACATAAAGGGGTGACCCATTTCATTCTGTAGAAGAATTTTTAATGGTGAGACTAATGTTTGGCAATAAAATTATTATTTGACAAACTTTGCCTTGGGAATACAGCTCTGACAGGACTAAATGTTGTTTGATGCTATAAGCTTTTTGCATAAATGGGGACTTGAGGTCATGTCACTAACTAAAAATATTGAAGTACTGATTAGGTTTAAACTATAAACCAGGGAGCTCTCTCCTACTGAAAGGAAGATACTGTTAGGTTTCATTTTTGCAGCATGATACTGGGAGAGACACAATAATTCCTTACCCACATTTTAATCAGTTAAGGCTAGGTTCAAGTCAAAGGAATCATCTCATTATTGTACCCTTTCTGGACAGTATTGTTCAATGAATCCATCATCTATCTTCACAAATAGCTAAAGTGTCTGGAGCCCATACAAGAAATTCTAGGGATTAAATTATCCATTTTTCCTAGTAATCTTGGTAGAAGTCCATCTAATTTCATATTTGCCAGTGAGCATGTGCTACGTGTAAATTGATTGCATTATTTTAACCATCCACTAAGCATCATTTAGAGTTTAGGCTGGTGAACAGGAATGGTTCAACAGTCTTCTTGTAAGTTTGGCTCCATTCTTAAGGGAATTGGTCCTCTGGACCCTCCAGGAGATGCAACCAACTAATTGAGCAAAGTGATTTTGTTTTATTAAGGTGATGTGCCTCAGTGACTACCATCCATCTGTACTGCTGGCCTTTATTTTCACCCTTGCTGTGGAGCTCTCTTTTTTGTCTTTTCTAGTGAAGTCCGCATTTCATCTGCATTGTCTGGCTCTATTCATGGCTGATTTGGCAGGGATTATAGCAAGAGATCATAATACATAAATACTTCTACTTCGAGATCTGAAGCCAAAAGCAGTGGACTTACATTATTTCTCTTAGATGTAAATGACTGAGATTGGTCAGGTCACTTCAAGCTAGAGACAACAATATTGTTTCAGGTTATACTGTGCTATCATCCTCTTGTTTGAATTCATTGTCCAGGCTGCCCATAGGAGCCAATAGTCAATCCCCCCAAGGAGCTTACAGTAAGCATTTGGTTTTGCCCTTTATAGCATCCTTCTTCTGCTGTGGTCCTGAAGTACATGGAGCATGTTCTTCAGTTCATGGATATGAACTGGAGGTTTTACACATTCTTTTTTTTATTTAACTGGGCCCAGTTTCAAGTCTTACCTTATAGACTGTTACAGTTCATAATCTTGTCATAGACAGGTAATATCGTGAGCACCTATTTTGTTCTTGCTGGCAATAGCCAAGTTTTATAACAGAACTCTTTTCTTTGACAGGAGCTTCTGAAATAAGCACATCATATATATACTTATTTTTATCTGAGGTCTTATGAGTCCTAGCCACTCTTCATTCCTCTCTTAACATGGCAACAAGGCAGTGATGAGTTTCACGCCTGTTTCCAACTTAAAACATGACAAAGAATAAGTAATTGGGTAATCGGGTTTCTTGCTTAGACATCAAGAAAAATGATGCAACTTCTCTAGCTTTGTTCTTTGAGGATTTCTCTGCTTGTGCCTTATATGACATAGAGTAATTCCTCTGGGATACACAGAGTGTCCAGGAAGGGTAGCAGCCCAAGAGACACTCTGGGTGAAGTGACAGGAACTTCTAGGTCGCATATGCAATGTACTGCTTCCAGTTTGACTTCTGCTCTGGACATAAAGTCTACAACATATTAAAACATCTGATTGACTTGCCCGACTGTACTAAGCACTTCTTTTAAAGGGGGAAGATCAAAAGGGGAGCATCAAAATGTCTTCTTTGGTCTAAGTGTAACCATGCTGGAAATCCATATACTGAAAAGTATTTTTTCTACAATACTTGAGTAAATGTTGTGGCATAGAGTAATCTCTGGTTGGGAATGACTGAGCATGGTAGGTAAAGTGGCAGGTGGAACTACAATGTTTTCCACATGTTTCTGGTCTGTTTACAGACAGGAAATTGATGTAAATAAGATCCAAAAGTTTGCTGTTGATGATATCTCCCAGATACACAGTTCTAGTAGATAAAGTTATGAATATATTGAACATATCTCATATTTCCTACAAGTGTCCTCAGGCATCTAAGGCCAATACAGTAAGTCCACAAGAGTTTCAGGGTTCTTCCACTCCCAAATATCTGAAATGAATGTGCTCATAGGCTTTGGCTTTTTGAATAGCAGCAATTTGTTTAGCTGATTTTATAGAGGGTCTGGTGGTGTTTGATGCTACATTCCCTTGTTTGGTTCCTCTGTTGCATACTTTTAATTGTAGTTTAGCCCCCAGAAGGGATGGGATAATCTTTTCAGGAATTCCCCACTTCTTTTTATAGGATGTACGTTACCATAAACATAATTTATGTACAATTAGGTCTTTTGCCAAGGAACACCATTAAACCTGAGCAATGGGGAATCATCTAATGTAATGTAGCTTTCCAGTGCTAATGCAACACTTTCAGGGGATGGGAAAGAAGATATCACTATGCATCCTTATGAATTGTACTGGGGCTGTGACCCTTAGATGTAAAAGACCACCAGTTTGCTTTCCTTCAGTTTCATGGTATAAAACTGCTCTGAGGCCTTCCACACTGGCATTTGTATGTAGGACAAAAAGATTTGCTTAGTTCAGCAGAGACTAAAATTGGGTCATGATTTCTCAAACAGCCTTCCAATACCTTTTTGTCTTATCAATTCCCAAAGGATTTGAAGGGATCTTAATATTTTTGTTCACATGGTTCTATGGACTTTTTACTTTTCTTCCTCCTGGCCTGGTGAGGTCATTCAGTGGCTTTTCACCATGTGTAACTCTTCATGAATCCATGTTGGTGCTGCTGCTAATAATAATAATATTCACTAATTCCTAGAAAGAACTTGAGCTCTTTGTAATTTCTTGGGTAGGGGCATACATGTCCTTAGCTGATCTGCAGAAATGGCATTTATCAGTTGATTTCCCAGGTATAATTAGATCATCTAAATAAGCTAATACTTGTAACACATTTATCTCTCCCAACTTGTTCCATGATCTTGTGTACTGCACCAGGTACAGTACTACAGACTTACCTGGTATAGAATAGAAAGAAGTCCAAGATCAATCTTCAAACTGGGTAGAATTTGGTAATATAGATTTCAAACTCCTACCACTGAAAACCACACGTTCCCTAACAAACTTATACCTAAGGCATCTTGTATATAAGGACTAATGAACTGATCAACAACAGTACATGCTACTTAGGGGCAGGGTTTAAATTACACTTTGACTCTTGAGGGGTATGCAAAACATATTGGGCTGCCCTAATAAAATTGTAGACCCTCCCAGGTTGTGACTTTCAAATCTTACAGGGGAGCTCTTGTTTCTTATGGAGGTGTGGGAGGTGTGGGGGTGGGGGGGAGCTCAACCCTCCCAACCTCCCCCTGACCCTGTAATTTGAACCCTGCTTAGGGTTTAATAAAATATTACTTTTTTCTGACTGCCACTGTTGGAGAAGAGTATTGGGCATGTGATGCCATTTGATACAGACGACATGATACAGATGACATCATAAGTTCTCTATCTTGGAGAGCAATTTTCCAAGAAAGTTGCTTATCTTCTAATTAATAATTACCCCTTATTCCCTTTTGCGTATTCCTCAACTAATGAAAATACTTTGGTTCTTTTATGGACCTCCTTCTTCAGATGGTGCTTTTACTCTGCCTGCACCAGTGAATTTTCTAAACCATTGATTCTCACCCATGGCGCTAGGGCACTGTGGGGAGTTGTGAGACTTTTTGAACGGTGCCTCAAAGTGTAAGGAGATGAGTAGGTGTGAAGAGATAAATGATGACAGGCTTATCCACTACCTTGCCCCCACTGCCTAGCCTCTCTGCAATGAGGTAAGCTCTATAATAAATACATTAGTTCTTGAGATGGGGTGTTGCTCAATCACAAAAAATGCGTGGAGGGATGCCTTAAGTCAAGCAAGGGGTTATTTAAGTCAAACAAGGGTAGTCTCAAGTCCAATTGAGAACTACTGTTCAAACTTTGTAGGATCTGTTGGTCACTCCTGGGGTTCACATGGAGTTTATAATGGTCTCCGACTCAAACAGGTCTGCTGTTTAATAATAACCATAATATCACAAATCATATCATTAATGACCAGTGTAGCCTCCTTTTCTTTGTCTCTTGCAGATAAAGCCACCATGCTGATGTATGTCAACATGCCTTCAGGGAGCCTCCAGATGAGTACACATAACAAGCAGTTCTTCTCAGACACAGTACATAAAAATAATAAGTCTTCATTATAGGGTTAAATGTTCTTTTATATGTTTTTAGCTCTCGCTCTGAGTGCATCCAGTCCAGGCCTTGTTTCTGTTTCCACAGTAGAATATTTCATTTCTTCTACTCTTTGACTGGGGCCTTTAGACACTATCATGTGTATCCCTCTGCAGGCCTAACTGGGTTTCTTTCCTCCAGAAACCTGTAAATAGTTTTCAGCAGCATTCTTACAGTATTTTTAGCAGTTGGAACAAAGATTAGAGAATAAGGAGTTTTAAAATAACACATAGCTTACATGCATATTTAGTCTTGAGCATGGATATAATTTGAATGTAATTATTTCTTGCTTCATAGTCTGAAAATATATTTAGGACAACAGTCAGGGAAAGAAGTACAAAAACAAAACACTGTAAGTACATCTTGTCTTTTGTTGCATTTTATCTTATGCATATTAACACAACCATATAATGTACAAAGGGTAGTATGTCTCACTAAATGCATAAACCAAAAGTGGTGATTAGATAATCTCAAACTGAAGCCTGATTAGGTTAATACTAAAGGGATCAGTAATTGCTAACATACATACATGCACACATGACTGCCTACTAAAAAGATGAACCTGATAGAAAGGATACTTTTATTGTAGTGCAGTTAATGCAAATGCTACATGTTAAACAAAGTACTCCATTAGGAAAGAGCAGATAAGAGGATAACACTGTTAAAAGAATAAATGGTCTCTAATGTTTATAAACTGCACTCTTAAGCAAGTATCTCATAAAGCAATTGTTAATATAACCCTTCAAAATTAAAAATAGCTGCTGGCTTTTTAACATCCTAACAAATATAATAAATATATCTGCTGCATAGCTTGCTGCATGCAGTAGGTATTATATTTATTACAGACAAGAAACAATGTTTGGTTTTATTCAAGAAAAAAGCTCATGCAGAGTCATCTTTAAGTTTCATTTTAAGACAGCATTTTAATTGAGAGATGAAAAAATAGTTTGATATTTTCATGTACATTAGATTATATTAAATCAGAAGGTTATTTTTATTTTGCAGTTTGTAAATATTGGGAGATACCAGGAGACAACTATAATGTAATTTGTAATACTGATCTTTTTAAAAGCTGGGTTTTTTTCTGCATTTGGGAGAAAGCATATGAACCATGGCACTTTGTGGTAGGGAGCCAAACAGAAAGGAAAATACAAGGCCAGATCTTGAATTCTTTATCAGGAGAAAATTGTGCTGTGAGTATTTACCTTAGTATTACCCAGAACAGAACTTGGCCTTCAGTTTTCAGTGAATCAGAACTCCCAATAAAGTCAATGAGAGATCTGCCTGAGTAGATATTTCAGGATTTGCTCCACTGAAGTCACGCCTTTAGATAGGATTTTTTGGGGGTTGTGAAACATGGTGCAAAATAAAGGCACATTTCCCTCTTCTACTACGCACACAGACATTGCTGCCATA